>NC_080782.1:72172882-72523715 GCF_028018385.1 Neofelis nebulosa
TTACATTTTTTTCTGTTCTGCATAGAACGATTTTATTTAAGGATTTCATTTCTTTATTTATTTGTTTTATTTATTTATTTATGGAATTTATTTATTTATTTATTTATTTATCTTAAGGCCAAGTCACATATAGTATAGGATGCTTGGGGCTTCTTGTTTGTTGTATGGGTCTGAAGAGGACACAGTAGCATGGGGAGAAAAAAAGAAAAAAAAAAAAAAAAAAAAGAATTCCACAGCAGACCTGAAGTAGAATGCTGGTTCAGCCGCTAGCTATTTAACCTTGGGCAATAATAATGATTATGGTAATGGCCACTATTTATTACTTATTCTGTGTCAGGCTCTTTGCATACATTTTATCCAATTCTCTTAGCCGCGGAAGGTTGTACCTTGCTCAGTATCTATAGTTGCTTAATGGAGGAGTCACAATTCCAATCCAGCTGTGTTTGTCTCTAAAATGCATGTTCTTTCTTGTGTATCAAGATTACTTAAGCATTTTGCACTGTAATATCCACATATATAAAATAGTGACAATGTTAATACTTCTAGAATTGTTGGGTAGAGAGGTTATGTAGAGTTCATGGCATCCAAGAGGCACACAGAAAGTGGCATTTCTGATCAGAGCCACGTATGATTTATGTAGCCCCAAGCACTTTTGTCTTCATGGGCCTGTTCCTTCATAAAAAAAAAAAAAAATATATATATATATATATATATATATATATATATATATATATATATTAAAAATTCTGTCTTATGACTGTGTACTCCTAAAGAGGAGTATAATCAAAGCTGGATTTTAGTTTTGCTTTTATTTTAAACGAAATGAAAACACTGCGTGGGCCCTAGGCACTGGGCCTACTGTGCCCCATTATAAGTCGGCGGATAGCATCACAGGCTCACTCTCAGCCTCAGAGCAATGGCTTTGTCTTTGGTGGATCGTGTTGCCATTATGTCCTTTCACTGAAATGTGAATTCTCCTCAGCAAGTGTGTATGGGTGAGGGTGTATAGGCAGGGAAGGGAAATCTGTCGTCATTGGTATTAGCTGGACAGATGTTCATAACAATGGATGCTTATAAGGATGGCTCTTAACTGATTAGTCTGGCTTACGCCATTTATCATTTTTTTTTCTGGTATTTGACATATCTTAGAACTTTCAGACCACTTGTATTAATACCGAAAGCTATTTATAGAAAAGTCTGGAGTAGTTTCTAACTTTTTTTTTTTTTCTCTCTCTCTACTGATTAGAACTGGCAGCTGGTTTTGGCCTCACATGGACCCCTCTGGGTCCTCTCTGGGCTGGAAGCTGATTCCAGGGCAGCATCTTTTTGCCTGGTACCCCTCAAATCCACAACCCAAAACTGATTACAGTCAGCATTTCTCAACATTCAGAATGAAACTCAGGGTTACTTCAGACTTCATGGATTTGCGCCCAGTCCACATGTACAACCAGTTTGACTCATAACTAGTTTAATGCCTTGGTGTTTGGCTGGCTTAGCTTACAAACTTCTCTAGGAGAGGCCTTCTTTTGCATCTTCTCAACACCCGGGGATTTAATAAATTCTTGTCGACTGAATGAAGGAATGAGTGGTTGGCAAAGAACCAGTCAGTTGTGACAAAGGTGCCAATTTGACTGTGTTTAGACTCAATCCATTAAAAAAAAAAATCAGCTATTTGGGTAAGGTCCCTACTCTGTCTCCAAAGTTCAGAATTTGAGGGAAACCTTTTATAATCTTACCAGGATCCAGGCTGTGTTCTTTGATCAGTTAAGGGAAAAAATACCAACTGTCAGGCATAACCGAACATTTTGGGAAGGCTTCCACAGTGATGTCTGAACCCCAGTGCTCCAAAAAGGTTTTTATCCCTCCTGTGGATGGCAGACAATATGCTTGCTGATGCAGCCGGTGATATAATTAAACTTTTGACCACATGCATGACTTTAAGCGAAAAAGTGGCTAAAGCTCTGTGTCTAACGTGATTGAAAGGTGGAATCCGATGCTGAGGCTCCCCCAACTAATCTCTCCTTTCAGAGTTCTCTAGAAACAGCCCTTCTGGGGGTCCAGAGTTTACAATAAGACCCTTTTATACTTAAAATGTCAGCAGAACACTAAGACCAGCTCTTCCCGATACACGAAGGGGTAAGCCTATCCATTCTTTACTCTTGACATTTGGTCTAATTCTATCTCAGATAAGTGGGTATTGGATGTAATCCAGCTGGAGTGGGGCATCCTAAAATTTCCCGGTTTCTGTGTTCCGTTAGGATCCATTCCTTACTGTTAAAACTTCACAGGGTTTTCTCTGTCTGAAAAGGGAACGTAGCTCGTCTTTTTTTGGCCTGCAGTAGTATCTGATATTTAGATTTCGTAGGAACTATGAAATGTTGTTCATAGACAAAACAGCCCAGCTGAGAAACTGACTTCATCTGGGAATGGCAGATTTCCCCTTTTCCCAGGCTCCTTTCTCAAGCAAGGTTTGAGTTTTACATTCACGATCGACTCGTTTTGGAGTGACCAGGTGGCTGGAGCGCCTCTACAAACCTCCCCGGGGCCTGAGGAAATCTGTATTGGCATTTATGTTGGTCATTTTGCAGGTGAAAGGTATTTTGATTTACATCTCACAATCTGATCTGCTGCCAGCCAAGGGTGAAAAACTGGTGCAACTCGCCACTGGGTCTTTTTGAACCAAGAGTGAAATCTATAGACTTACTATTCGCCTAAATTCTCTGACTCAAGCTTAGCTAGATCGGCAGGTTGAAACAGGGTTCTGTGTTTTGGACCAGAGATAACCCTGGAATGCTGATCTATGGAGTGAGGGAAGTTTATGTGCGCGGTGACTTGACTATCACTTGGTGGATTAGAGGAAAGGTTTCATCGCACTTAAGTACTGTATAGTCTAAGCAGTTCTCCTGAGATTCTAAAGGAAGGAGGCTTAGTGTTTGAGTTAAATAACACCAAGGCAAGTTTCTCTGTTCATGTTCCCTCATCTTCACAAACGAAAGAATTTTGAGATTAACAGCCTTATAAGAGCCTTTATAAACAACCGTTGTATTTTCCCATCACTCAAGTCTACTCCAACTTGATAGGTAAACAGATTGTTCATTGATAAAGTCATATATACAGCCTTTATTTTCATGGGTAAGCTTAGGGTCAGGAAAATATCTGAATTAGTCTTTCTGAAGACAATTGAAAGAAATGTCAGCATAGTTCCTGATGATGTATTTTTAATGTAATTCTTTTGTATTTGGCATGATTCAAAATTGATTTTATGAATAAGGCTGCAGATTAACCTTTCTGTAACAGGCTGGAAAAATGATCACTTGAAAACATAGTGCCCCCTAATAGCATTCTTTGTAGCAATCAGAGATAATCTGCTTGTGTTCAGTCAAGTTATTAGCTCATTTCCTTAAGCCGTTTCCTAAACATATTATCTGATTGCCAGGATGGTCCCACTTATTGGATTGAGGGATAGTTCCTTTACTGGATGTAACTTTTCTCAGTTAAAAAAAAAAAAAAAAAAAAGGATACTGACCATAGAAATGGACATTCTGTTAGAATACTGTGGTAAGAACAGGAAACTAGAAAACTTTATTTGCAAAGAACCCATTTTGTACCATGCAGTGCCTTTGGAGAACCAAACATTTGTTTTAGATGAGTTCTGGGCTGTCTTCATTTTGGACAGGTATTCTTGGGTGAGTGTTTAACATGATCATTTAAATTACTGTTTGCCTGGCATTTCTTCCTTAAGGAAATGAGGCAGTTCACAGAAAAGAAATTAAATAAATCTCTTCTTTTTATTGCCTTTGAGATTTCCATGAAAACTTTTATTTCTGGGGACCGCTAAGTATATTTGCTATCGGCAAATGCTGATGTTCTCTTAACTAAATGATTTTGGAAACTGGTGGAAGTAGGTCATGCTAAATAGTGGGGATCCTAGACGTGTGTCTTTTTTCTTTTTGATGTCCTCTTCCCTGACACGTTGCATTTTTACTAACACTTGTCATTTCGCAGGTCCAGTTTTCCTAGTGGGTTGTAAAGTCCTTGATGCTAGGGACCATGTGCTGTAAGCTACTTGTTTTCATTGTGCATAGTAGGTTTAAAAAGGAGTATTTTCTAGTTTTCAGGATCTCACAGATCATGACTAACTTACATGGGAAGAAAAAAATCCAGGTAAAATTTACCACAATGTCACCAACTTGTGAAAATATTAATAGAAATAATAAACTCTACATAACAAGTGTCTCAACAACTTTATGAAGTAGAGGGTTAAAAGAAGTTTACACATGTTTGATAGATTCCTAGAAAACAGTTTTTTTCCTTTGGAAAATATAGTATGTGTCCTGGCAACCTCAGGACAAGCCAGACATTTTGAGGAGGTATCTAGTTAGCTTTCTGGACTTTAAATGCAGCTGAATGTTCTTAAAATTTTTACTGGGGTCAGTCTGTTTATAAAATAAGATTTTTTTTCTGGTTATTCAAGATGACTTCCTATGTGTTGGGGGAAGAATTTCTTAGAGCTTAAGAGCTGGTTTTCACCCCTCGGATCTTTTTGATTAACCGTTCTATTTATACCTCCAGAAAGGGACCAAAGAAAAATTCTGTTTTTATTCTTTGTTGCATTTGAAGAATTAATGGGAAAGAACATCATGCATTGTAGGAAATGATTTTTCATGTTAGCATAGCAAAGCGGAGCAAGTGCCCTCTGCTGTGGCTTTTTACCATATTAGACAGGGATGTCCTTCAACGTCTTTGGTGATGATGGGCATAAATCAAATTGAGAACAGTGGTATGTAGTGAATTTAGCACAACTGCATTTTTTAATATGTAAGTAGGCTTAGGTTTTTATCTCCCTTATCTTAAGCCCCGTCAAGATCAAACTCAAGCAAGCATTCACATCCACAATTGAATCTCACCAGCCTTTTTCTTTAAGTTAACATTAGTTCAAACTCTCCCCACTGCTTCTGTCAATAGATCTTTTAAAGGCAGGCATTAGAGTTAAGTTTGCCTTAGTCTTTTTCCCCCCTTCCACAGCTTCAAGCCCAAGGGCTTCTTTTAATAGGCATTAGTTAAGGCCCAGAATTGAGTAGACATTTGTGAAGGAGACTTGAAGTTTGGAACAGAATTGGCCTTTATAGTTTTTCCATGGGGGGAAAAAAATCTTCTTAGGAGAATAAAGGCTGCCTACTAATCTGCTACCATCTGGAGAATGGAGAAGCCAGAGGTTGTTGGCACTAGGTCACATCCCTTATGTAAACTGTCAAATTCTTTTCATATTAATGGCATATTGAGCTTAATCTAAAGGGGTTTGGTATCAGTCAGAGGTTATTTGTTTTTTTGTTTTTTTTTTTGGCAAGGGAGGGGTCTTAGTATTGTTACAATATGAGAAAAGGACAGTATCTGAAAACAGAAGTTTAGATTCATAAGGCACTTTCCCTCATACTTACATGTCACTTATCATTTAGTGATGTTTGATGCCATGATAAAAATCGGCAGAATTCTTCCAAGCAACTTTTTTGTACCAGACCGTATTGGGAAAAGTTTGAATAGGTCTCAAATTCACTAAGAAGGCCAGTTGATAGCTATCATGCTTATCCCCACACGTGAAGTAAAAGCAAGCATGATCCTACGATTCTGTTTTTTTTTCTTAAAGATTATTTTGTACATATGTGCATTAGAGTATAAATATAGATGTGTATTTTTGTGCTTTAGGGTATAAGAGAATAGCTAAAATCCTACCAAGTCTAATGAGGCTCCTGCTATCTGAGTGGTAAAGAATAAAAATCTTACATTTTGATTATGAAACCTTCAGCCTCCTTGGACATGGGGCCAAACAGATGGCACATGTCTTGACAGTTCATTCAAAGCAGAGGCTTATTCCCCAAACTGGTAGGGATTGATTTTGTTCATTCTAAAACTGCTCTGTTCTCCCCTCTTATAAATAAGAATAGAATAGACCCACACACTCACTGTCAGACCTTTTGATAGGTAAAGGTTGAACTGTGTAAACCACAGCATGGAAGCTCAAATAATCATGTTATTCCTGGGGATGGACGTCTATGGTACAAGCTAAAAAAAAAAAAAAAAAAAAACAAGTGGTTTTCACCTGGACAGCCGTTTGGTTGCGTCAGTGATATGAAGAAATGTCACCTAAAAATTTCAGCAGGGATGATTAAATAAAGAACAAGCCCTGAGATTTCTAGCTTTTGGAAATTATTTTTAAATTCTGAAATGAGAGCATTTGTCCTTGGGGCCTGTGTGCCACTGGCATTTCCTACCCCCCTGGTTTCATATGTAAACCAGAAAATGAAAACCAAACCAAATGACCCAATGGAGATGAAGCATGTTTGTTTTGCCCATTATATTTCTCTGCTCACGCCTAGATGCCTTGCCTTCTCTGTCCCCTGTGTTTGAAGTTGAGAGCTGGGAACAGACAGGAGATTGAGGTCCCAGGGAGAAGCTAAGTTCAGCCTGAGCTGGTGAACTTACTGAGACTAAGGGCAGATAACGTGAGCTAAAGATACTCATGTATGACATTTGTGCCGGTAGGGGAGAGACCCACTGGGCCTTTATAAACAGGTTTCTCTTTGGTTGTCTTAGCTGATGGAGCCTAGCTGAACGTCTTGGCAGTGTTCCTTAAGTAAGCATCTCCAATTGATGACAGTGGGAATGAGCTTACACAGAAGCCCGCATTACATAGGATTTTCTGCTGAAGACCTTGGATGCTATGATTTTTGAGGGCAATCATTTTAGGGGGCAGTGAGCTGATACTATAAAACAACAGGATGATTTTGTAAGAGCTTAACAGAAAAAGAAATGGAAAAGAACTGGATGAAAAGGAAGGGAAGTAAAAACTTGGGAGGGACATGAAAATGTGTGTGTGCATGGTAGTATCATGTACAAGAGAAACAGTGGGAGTGCAAAACTGATTTTAGTCTTCTATTTTGTTGGCAGTAAGTTCTGACCTAATGTTGGAATGCATTTTAATCAAGCGCTACAGCGTCCTAGGCTAAGGATTGAAATAATTACTATTAAGAATGTCCTGATAAACTCTTGCCTTTAAAAGGGTAGGCAGGATTTCCTCCAGTGAAAAAGCGGTGTATATGCAAGTGACTTAAGAATCTTTTTATGGTCCCTTTTGTGTCCCCCCTCCTCCCTAACTTTCTCAACTTCTCACATGCAAAATAGCAATCAGGTTTGTATTCATTCTTTTCAGCCTGCTTGGAATCTATCTGACTGCACAGAACCGTGACTGGACAAAGATTGTGGCTTTGGGCAGTGACTGTGCTATGACAGGACCTTTTGCTCCCATTGTGTGCCTTACAAGAGACTCTCTTTGCCCGAGTTCGTAGCCCCTTCCTGGCCTCCTCCAAAGGGATTTGCAGGCTGTCTGGAGCTGGACCAAGAGGCGGAGTTCGGCCCAGCTGCCAGCAGGGGGTGCCCTTGCCAGATAAGAACAGGTTTGTCTGTGCCAGAGTCGCTCAAATCAGGTTCTCTGCCAGTCTGGCCTTTTTAGTCAATTTGGCCCCAGATTCGACCCCAGAAGCATTTTATTTTGCCCTCTCAGGTCCTGGCCCACACCTGTATGACTGTGCTGTCCACATTGCTGCTTTCAATTTCTTTTTGTTGTTAACAGTAGGCTGTGCTTTGCTATAGCTGCTGTCTGGTCACCTTTTACTTAGAAATTGGAGAGTGGTTTTCTTTCCCTCTCCCTGTATCTCAGGTCAAGTTGAAGGGCACAGTCACCTGCGGGGAACAGGACCAAGTGTGTTCATTGAGCATTTTGCTGTTTTACATGACCTAGCCATAAAGGAATGTCTATGGGAAAGGAGAAACCTGTTTCATAACACAGTTGCAGAGCTTTGTTTTCTCTCATCAGGGTGACAGCCCTTTGGTTTCTGCCAGTGGGTATGCGGCGGGAAGGTGGGGAAACTGGATCATGAAAATTCCACGGGCTGGTGATTGCTCATTCTTTAGCCTTGTAGCCGGGAGGATACTGTCTGGTTCCCAGGGTGGCTCAGTACAGTATTTAAATCAGAGAGCCCAAACCTATGTGATCAGCATCTTACTCTTAAAAAAAAAAAAAGAAGACCCTTGGCAGTTTTTAAGCAGCTTCAGCGTGGTCTGGTGGTAGGGGGTGATTGGAGGAAGTGTTTTGTTTCTTGAATCTTGGATTCAGTGTACTTGTTGACTGTGCTGTGCTGGATAATGCTTTCCCCAGACAGCGAGCCATCTGCGCAGGGGAAGTTCACAGCACACACCCGGGGCTCGTTACCACAATGTGGTGCTTCATTACTGAGCCTTTCCTTGAATGCCTGAGCCACTAGGTTCCTGTGCCCTCTGCCCCACATTGGATTACAAGCTGCCCCGACGCTGGAGCGATTCCCACTCTGGCTGGGGCAGACACGAGAGCAGAAACCCTACAGCAGGTGCCGATGCTTTGGATGTCCTTTTGTGCAGGCACCCGAGCAGTCTTCCCTACTCGCTCACTCACTGCCCCCCAACCCCTGCTGCTCCGTGTTCCCAATTCTTGGATGAGTTCTCAGGCTGCTGTAAATACTGATGCACTGTCTTTGGCATGAAAAAACAAAAAAACAAAAAAACAGGGGCGCCTGGGTGGCGCAGTCGGTTAAGCATCCGACTTCAGCCAGGTCACGATCTCGCAGTCCGTGAGTTCGAGCCCCGCATCAGGCTCTGGACTGATGGCTCAGAGCCTGGAGCCTGTTTCCGATTCTGTGTCTCCCTCTCTCTCTGCCCCTCCCCCGTTCATGCTCTGTCTCTCTCTGTCCCAAAAATAAATTAAAAAACGTTGAAAAAAAATTTTTTAAAAAAAAAACAAAAAAAAAAACATGCAACAGGTACCCCAAAGGAGGAATGTGAAATCATTGAGCTCAAATCTTAGTTGCCTTTCAAAAGTCTGTGTGCAGCGAGTCTATTTTGGCTTATTTTTAGTTGAAGCTAGTTATTTAATGGCATCAGTTTTCTTTGTTTTCAAGCCCCTTGTAAGTAACTCCATGGTATTTCAACTTTGTAAGGACATAGAGTCAAAGCTCTTTACTCTCTATTGGGTCTTACTTTGCTCACATAAATTCACCTGTTTAAGCAAGTCGTATGCAAAATAGGGTTCTGAAGTTGAATTTTTTTGAGAAACTGACCTTTTTTTGTCCTCTCTCCCTACTGTTAACAAAGTCATTTTATTCCTGTCCCCCCAGCTCCTTTTTCATTTTAAAAGTCATCTTTGGAAACTGTCTTTCCCACTGCCTCATTGTTCATGAATTATATTGTGAATCCATTTGGACACCGACCAGGAACTTGGTATAATTGCTCACATGCAAGTAAAAGCTTTCTCTGTGTATTAATTAGTTGATACAAGGGATTAAGATGATTACATGAAAGGCATTGCTGCTTCCCTCTGAATAGTTAGACCAAGGTAGGTGCCAAGGCATCATTTGATCCCATTTGCTCAGCATGTTCCCTTGATAAAGGCACAGAATTTGAACAGCGAGGTTTCCTGAGGCAGCAGAATATGGGGATCATTTGGATTCACTGTTTCTGTTGATGTGAAATGTGGGATATTAATCAAGGCTAATTACATGCACTGGGTTTGGAACAAACTGAAGGCCAGTTCAGGGCATGGTTCTCCATGTAATTACCGACTTTAAGGTACCAGGGTAATTACCAGAAATTAGAGGTCCTTCCTTTATGGGTCTTGCCTCTTAGAAAGTGGAAACCGTTTCTTTAGCCATTAGGAGGTAGCTTTCTGCTCAGAGTTTGTGTTAAACCAATACAACTAGCTTTTAAATAGGTCTTGATTATGTTACGTCAACTTTCTGGAGTTAGGGCAAGAATCCAGGTGACTCTGGCCTATTTTTCTCCCTGTCCAAGATCTTTTAATGTTTGAATTCAATGTGAGAATTACTATATACTTGGTTAGGGAGGGGGATTTAATAGTTCATTGTCCTTCTCTAACAGACCATTTCCTCTAGTAATGTATTCTTTTGAAAAGGTCCTCAGCAGTAGTTTCTGTTGGTAAGTTTAATACCACCCTTTTTACTCAAACAGTAGTGGTTAGTTGCTTCATAGTGTATAAGTCTCTGGGAGTGAAGCTGTCACCTTTTTGTTTTTTGTGCTTTTTTGGGGGCAGGGGAGGAAGGTGTTTAGAGGTGACTAGCATCTTGAAGGGCCCTTCCTAGAGGGCTGGAACACCCACCATTGGAGACCATTTCAATGAAGTGAGGGCTCACCTCCAGTATAGCAGACTCCCAACGGCTAGATTTTTGTTCCCTGGGATCTCCAGCAATTATGGCATAGGTACATGGCCTACACTCACCAATTTGATGTCTCTGCCTGGGACTTGAAGTCTAGGGAGAGGGACCAAAGAATCATGGACATTTGAGAGCTCCTTCCCTTGCCACTGGCCTTCAGGGTTTGCTGATGGGGTGTAGGTGTGGCTCTGGGACCTTGAGTCCAACAGCTCAGCAGACAGTATGCAGGAGTACCCAAAGCTATTAGCTTCCATGGCTGCCTTCTTAGGTTTGGGCCCATTTCCTTCCAATCCTCTAGTGGAGTTTTTGAGAGAGTCTGTTTTCTTTTCTGTGTTTTGTTTTTTTTTCTTTAAAAACAAATGTTTATTTTGAGAGAGAAAGGGAGAGCATGCCAGCGGGGGAGGGATGCAGAGAGAACAGGAGAGAATCCCAAGCAGGTTCCGTGCTCCATGCTGAGCCCGACACAGAGCTCAATCTTACAAACCAACCATGAAGTCGTGACCTTAGCCGAAATCAAGAGTCAGACACTTAACTCAACCACCCAGGGACCTCAAGAGAGTCCATTTTGTTATCAGAGATAGCATTTCTGCTTAAGTTCACCAGAGTTGGCTTCTGTTCTGACTGTATGCCCATTTTGGAGTTAATAGGCTAATATGTTAATGTTAATATGTAGAGATACCTGTGCTTCCGTACAACATATGCACCCTACGTATGTATATGTGCATGTGTTTGTTAGGAGCTCAGGGAGAGGACTTGGTCTCCAGGCTGAAAAGAATCAGGATGGGAGAAATTAATGAGAAGTCATAATTTTGGCTGTCCTGACATTATACTTTGTATGGACTCTCAGGACCAGTTGCCATCACAGATCCGCTGAATCTAGGAGCTGAGATAGATTTATAAAAATATGCAGGGCTTCTGATAATTTTATGGAACTTACAGAACTGAAGTTTTGTTTTGTGGAAAAGATACACTTTATATCATCAAGTTTTTAAATATTTTTCAAGTAGTCCATTTCATCACAAGCCTCAAAGTAGCAAACTCTTCAGTCTTATTTATGTTGGCACTTCTGATTCTTTCACGTGTTGCAATTTATGTGTTTTCCATCTGGGGCAACCTTGCTCAGAGGCACTTGGGCACATTCAAGATCTGAGTCTGAGGATGGGCAGTGGAAGAAGGGGAATGATTGCATCTCTAAGCTGAGGCAGTTAAGAACCGCAGCTGTTGGGTGCCCCGTGGTTTCCTTCTTTCCTTAGTTTTTACCCTTTAATTGTTGTCAGTACAGTACCTCTTATGGACATTATTCTGCCATTCTGTCCCCTTTGCTTCCTGTCTCAGTGTCCCCTCTGTAGGACTTCACAGGCTTTGCCCCAGCCAGCTGTCTCCCACATGCCTTTCCTGGCTCTCTCATGGGCTGTTCTCTCCCCGTGATCTTTGGCTTTCCTCTTTGGCTCTTGCACTTCTTCCACTCCCCCACAGGAAGGTGCATGTACATAGGCAAAGGAGTATATGTACGTTTGTTTAAAGCTTGAATGTAAATGTAAGAAACAACAAAAACACTCTTCAGTCTACACCACACGCTGCCTTGCCTAAGAGCACCTACTTGTAGTGCCCAGTGCCACACGCCTTAATTTCCAAGGGTAGCCTAGAAATTGCACATAGACCACAACCTAGGTTTTCCCTTGCCTGTTCTTCGTGGAGCCTGGTTATTGGCATTTTAAGGTGAATGGTTCTGTTTCCCTTGTGCGATTAAAGAAAATGCTTCTAGAACTCTGTGGGAATGTCTACCCTGTGTCTTCCTTTTCTTAGGAGCCTTGGGTGTCTTGGTTTCAGGCATCCCAGCCTGGGACGGGAGTGGGATGCTTGGTCACAAACTCCCATTTACCTGGCATGGTGTTCTCTCACCTTTCCAGAACAGGCAGATGATTGTTCAGGTCCTAGGGCCTGAGCATGTGTACTTAGAGCAGGAGGGTAAGCTCAAGGTCCTAGAAGTAAATGGCAGAAATGGAAGAAGCTAGGGTTGTTAACTTTTTATTTTTTTCTCTCATTATTCCCTGCAGACTCCCCTGTATATTCTTAAAAAAAAAAAAACAAAAAAAAAAAACAAAAAAAAAAAAACGTGATACATGTTGTTTTTCTACCCTGAATTTTTAAAGATTTATTTCATTTTTGGCAATATAAGAAAGGAAGTGGAATTTGGTCTGTGGGGACTTCTTTGTATGGAATATCAGTGACATCATGGAATGACCAGCGTCCTGCTTTTTATGAAAGGACACATGGCGGGTTGTGATACACATAGGACAACCCTTTCTCACCCTGCCTACTTCAGATAACCCGTATCTTGTTGTAAGTTCTTTTAAACATTTTGTAAAAGTTCAAGTAGCCATAGAATAAAATTCTGTGGACTTTTAAAAAGCCAGTATTAACCAATCAGATTCGAATGAGAACTTACCAAAGGAAACTGTTGTAGGAAGTTTAGTGTGGACACTAAATTTTTTGCTATTATTATTATTTAAGGATTAGCTAAGATTAATTAAGGAAATTACAACGGATTGCATTTAGGGATGCATTTACTGCATAGTTGGAATAAGGAATTTGGTCACTATTCCGTTCCTTAATACTTTCACACTTTTGTAAACATAACTGGAAGTGCTCCAAAGCTTAAAACTCAAACGATATTGCAGCCAGTTTTGATTGTCTTCTGCTTTTACTATGGTTGATAAAAGTTGACTGATAGAATTTGAAAGGAAGCCAAGAGTCTCTTTTGGTATGTGTGTGATGTCTGTAAAGCTGCGGTAGTTTCGGGCGCTCCCTCTTGTGCACATCTACGTATGTGTGACTAGGAATGCAGCGTTTAGGCATTTGCTTTTTACATGTTTTAAAGTATCGTTAACAAAAGCATTGGAGATGATAGCTAGGTTTTGTTTTGCCTTTTTTTTTTTTTTTTTTTGAAACTAAACTATTTTATTGTTTGATTCCAAGCTGCTTTTAGCAAGCTGGAAATCATCTCCACTGACCTCGCCTTTTCCTTTACGTTTGAACTTTCCTGGCAGAAATGGCTTGTCGATAGAGTCCAAGCTAGTTCATTCCCTTTGTGTGCAGAGAATTAGACACATGAATGCCACAAATTAATCAAATGTAAGTCTAGAATAGAAGGCTCTCACCCAGTAACATGACTGTGAAAGCCGCTTTGAATAAGAGGGAAAGGACCCATCAAATATACATGAAAAATAGTGAGTTTATGAAGGCCCAGGGATTGTTGGGCTTGACTAGACCTGCATGCCACCACTCAGGGGGGGCCGGAGCAGAGGGTGGGAGTGAGAGGACCACCAGCCCTGAGGTGGGGTTTTCTTTTTTAAATGATCTTCTTCAATTGAGAGGAGCTTCTGGGAATATCAATGAGCCCCTTGCTGAGACAGGGTTGGAGGTCAGAGTGCAGGGCCAGCTGCCAGCCTTCCTGAGGGACAATAGCAAAGCCCTTCTGTACATACGACAAAAGGATATTTCCAAATAGTGTTTTTAGACAATGAATGAAACAGCAGTTAAATTAAAATATGCAGCATCATGTAAAATTAACCTTTTCGCCACCTCCTCTTTCTTAGAGTTGAAAGTTGGTGCTGCTCTTCTTTTCCCCCGATGTCCCTCAACTACTTTAATGATTTAGCCACTTAGGCTATAAAAAAAATCATGCCCCCTTTAACACTTGGAAAAGAATGTGATAAAGGGAAAAGTTTCCTTTTGGTATTTTGGTGTTTGATAGACCTAGCTAATGCTTCTGTAAATTGGGAGAAAAATACCTGTTTCTAGAGGGACATAAATTATATATTAGATGTAACGAGTTTTCTTGCATAAATGATGAAAACATAATGTAGCAATATAGTAATGTGATTGAATTAAACTTGTACACACAGGTATTATTTCCCAGAGAAACATAAAAAATCAAAAGCTGACCTATGAAAGTGTTAAGGAGAATTAACCAAGCATTTATGCTAAGATGCTCCAAATCTGGATTTGATATCAATGTAATTTATGTAAACATACACAGAGATGAAATGTGGGAACTCCTAATATTAATGTAAAAACAAAATGAAAACTTGGCTTTTAAGTCCCATAACATAGCTACATGTACTATTTTCCTGACTGTCTTGATAAAATTGAAAGTTACCCATAAAAATACTACTCTGTGGTCTTGCAGTCCTTATTTTTTTTGTTCCTGGTGTGGTTTAAATTTCATATGATGTTTATTTTCTTAAAATTCTCTTCGTCCTCACCCTGAAACCACAGAAGGTTTTCAGTGGAAGGGAGAGTATTGTATCACACTTCCTGGTTGGTGCCAATTAGTTCCAGTGTGGACTTTGTTTGTGGCTTTCTGCTGGAATGATACCATATTATTGGTCTTCACGTTGGCCAGAACAGTTCCAGTTTTCCATCTTCTAGCACCAAACCCCTGAAAAAGGTCACATACAACTCAGCCAGTGGCCAAGCACACATGCTGGGGGATGGTGTGTGTGGTTTTTTGGGAGGATGACGAAGAGTAGCAAGTGTGGGCTTTTAATGTTCAATCCTTACAGTCATTGTGGAACTCCTCCAGCCAAAGATCTGATTCTTAGATCAGATGGTGAGAGGAAATGAGTGCTAGATACTTATTATCATGCATCCTGAGCTCATTAATAAGGCTAAACCTGATAAAGGACCCTTGAAAAGAAGGGAAGAGGCTGAGGATAAGGGCAAGAGGCCCTACAGAGAGCTGCCTGAGTCATTACTGATGGTACTGTCAGAAGACTTGAGTTACACTGTCATCTGATGGAGAGTAGTAGATCGGAAAACGAATAGCAAATCAATTAAGAATATCCCAACTGTGGTTTGGGCCTACAAACATTCATGGGGTGCCTACATTATGACTTTGGGTGTACAACATGGTTTATAGCCTAAAAATGGAAATGGGACAAGTACCACTATCATTCATTAAAGCAGGACTAATACAATTAACACTATCAAATATAGATCACATGCTGTTGGGATTTAAAGAAAGAGGAAGTCTCGTGGTGGGGAAGTCAGGAAAGATTTCTTAGCAGCGATGGGTATGAAATGTTAGCATTTTGAAATTCAGAATGGAGGCAAGATTAGGAGCCAAGACAGAGAGAGAGAAGAAGGTCTGCCTTTAACCATAATTTGTCAGCCCAATTTGCCTGGATCATGTTCTGGAAAAAAATTTACCTAGGAGACTTGGGCAAATAGACCCAGCTGCTCAAGGCTGGGAAGCATCAGGTCCTGCAACGTGTCCCTATTCCACCCCCTCTCTCCAGGATGTAATCCTTTGGGAACACAGTGGTTGAGATTGTCTGACTAGTGGGTGATGGATGTAAACAAGGGCCCATTGAGGAAGTGCTTGGACAAAAGTCCCAGAATTGTTTGCACCAGGAATGGAGTGCAGAGCTCTGCTGACTTTGAGTGATGATTTGAGAATTGCTCTTTAGACAGACTAATCTTGTAGGGAGACCCCAGACATAAGAAAAGCCTTCTTACGAGGCCACTGCAGTAGTGCGAGATGGAGGGATGGGAGTTTGGATACAAGTGAGAAAGGAGAGGAAACCAGGTGTCCCAAGACTTGGAACAGGAGGCATCTGGCCACAGTCAGGGGCACAGAAGGAGCAGGTGGTGACAGGCACATTTTAAGGATGGAATTGGGGAAGGGGGTGTTAGGAGAAAAATCAGATTTCATTTGGGATAGAAAGCTGGGGATGAGGTGTTAATATGGAATTACTCAAAAATTGAAAATAAGAGATCTCTTGTAAAACGATTTTATCACAAAGAGAACGAACAGTTAATGAAGACCTGTTTCTCCAAAGGACCCTGAATCTGGTTTTTTTCACAAGGAGTTGGGTACATTTTTATGAGAGCATTTGAGTCCATCTCATGACCTCATCACACGGTTGCAGAGCCAGAGGGAGGATTATTTTCATATCCCACCCACTTTCTTGTTGGTTTGTGAATCCACTGAAAATGAAGCCTTTCCCCTCACATTTTACAACTCAAACAGTCAGCCCAGTAATTTAATGCTGGTTCTTCCAATATAAATATTACATTATGAGTTTAATTTCCCATTATTACCACAAGAAATTATCTGGATGCTAAGAATAATTCGGCTTTATAAGGTCATATACCAGTGTATTCTTTCCAAACCAAAACAAAAAATACAAAGGGAAGCTCTTTCAATTTTATTTCTTGTACCAGATTAAAAGTTTCTTGATGGAAGAGTCAGCCTTCTGCACGGCATGTGCTCACCGAAGGTTGTTGTCACTGTGGTCTAGTGAGTTTAGGTTTGGAAAATGTTTTCTTTTTACTATTTCTTCCTTTTTAAAAAAATACTGATGCTCATTTACTTAATGTAGAATCTGTTCTTTAAGCGTAATTCCAGTTTTTTGTTATCCACAGCACCAGCACACACCATTTAGACTGTATTCCAATTTTGATTTCAGGTCAAAATCTGTTACGGAAAGTGTGTGTGTGTGTGTGTGTGTGTGTGTGTGTGCGCGCGCATGTGTGTCAGAAACAGAAAGAGACAAAGACGTATATATGCAGTGACACATAGAGACACACAGCAAGAGACATAGGGACCAACACACAGAGATACAGAAAGAAACACAGAGACAGACATACAGAGACACACAGAGAGACAGACACACACAAAAAACAGACACCCAGAGACCGAGAGAGGGACACAGGCAGAGAGACAGAGACATACAAATACCAAGCTAGAGAGACACACACACACACACACACACACACACACACACACACACACACACCTGGAGACAGAGAGAGAGACAAACACACACATATGGACACAGAGGAGACACACACACACAGAGACAAAGAGACATACACATGAAGCCTGAGAGAAGAGACGCACACCCGGAGACAGATACACACACAGGAAGAGAGAGACACACACATGGAGACAGAGAGAGAGAGAGAGAGACATCTACATATAGACGACAGAGAGACAGGGTGGGAGGAAAGAGCTCGATAGAATGATAAATGAAAATCTAAAAAGGCGGGCTTTGTTTCACTGGTATTAATTTGGTAAATTATCCATAATTTATTAGCACTTGTAAACATTGTGGCAAATTTTTTTGCCTTGTCAGTAATGAATTGTTCCATCATTAATTTTGTCAAGGGATCAAGAAGCAGCACTGCTGAGCTCCAAAAAAACTAGTTGCGCGTGGTTAGGTCTCAAGTGCTTGTGTGGTTGATGTAATTCAGCACTGAGTTCCCAGGACTGTTTACTGTTTCCTGACCTGGGGACACCTTCCTCACCAGTGGCCAGGCCACAACTGCCGTGGATGGCAGGATACACAGACCTGGGGGTGGGGGGTGGGGAAGGAGGGTGCATGGTCCACATGCTTCGGGTTCCTTGTATTTTGCTTTGCCACCATTCTGGGCCTTGTGAGTTAAATCTTTATCCTGGGGAGAAGACTGGCTGAGGTATTAGTATATATTTTGATATCTTCACTTATTTCTAAGTTTATTTTGAAGCAGTAGATGCAAATTTCTAAAGTCAGTTAAAGTAAAGATTCTAAAAGACTTCAGAAATTTAGATGAGAATATTTCAGGGAGAATTTAGTGGAGGAATTCAGATCTATTTAAGCATTAAATATGACTTTTGGTTTCCTGGTAGCTGTGGGAAAAGATAAACCTGATCATTGATATACTTGTCATTTTCTCAAGACCAAAAGGTATTTGTCACATGGCTCTTAATATAAATGGGACCAGGTAGGGTATGGAGTTTACTTGGAGTTTTGTAAATTGTCTTTTATGCCTCTTTCTTATTAATGATGCTCTAAAGCTTTGAATTATAATTTAGAGAAGACACTGGGTCTTAATTGGGTTATCTGGTCTTAAAATGGATGGAGTTTAGGGAATCTGGACAAGTGAACTGGGATTCTATCCCTGTGCTGCCTCCCTTTACTATCTAATGCTTCACCTGTTTTCCATGGGAGTAGTTAATAGGCAGTTAAGTTATCATAGGGTTTAAAGCTGTTACTCTCTATTGGTTGAAGAAAGGGCACCATACTTTAGGAACCTGATCTAGAGGTAGCCCTCCCATACATACCTGCAGGCCTGAAGGCTAGCCTTGCAGTAATGGCTGACTCCAAACTCCGCTGTCCTCTCAGGGAGCCTGGCTTCAGGAGCTGGCCAAGCAAGCAGCTGTTAGGGTAGGTGAGGGTCGTCCCTCAGTATTGTATGGAGAGTGGTTGGGGTCTGGGGCAAGGAGAGGAGCCCGATTGGAATCCAGCCCCTATTTTGACAGGTGAGGAATCCGATATGCAAGGGCATCAGGTCACATATCCATGTCACCCATGCAGGTAGGAGCATCCATGAAATTAGAATGTATAAAAATAGATCACTTGACTTTTTTCTGGGCAGCCGAAAGTTGAGCCACCTTCCAAACAGCAGTGGGGAGATGGCTCAAGTCGTTGAGTGGAAAGGACAGGTGGGTAATGTTAAAAGTGTGAGTATGTGATTAATCAAAAGATAAGAACAGTATTTTCTCTTACATCTTTCTTTATAAAGAGCCAAATTGACCTGCTCTTAATGACGGAGAGTACATAGTAAGTAAACAGAAGAGGTAATTTCTTGCTTAGGGAATCAGGTAACCATTTCTTCTCCCTGTCGCTCTCTACTTGATATTATTTGAAAAGCTTTTATTGGCCTGTTATTTATAACAGTATAGCCAATGACTATATTTAAGTAAAAGTTGAAAATCTTTCATATATTGGTTGGTAAGCATTAGATAAAATTAGAAGTTGAAAGTAATTCATTCTTTTTTGAATGTAAAAGTGATCTTTTAAAAATAAACTTTCAGCATAAGACACTTGAATTTTCAATGTTGTAACATTTGAGAAAATAGTGTCTAGTTTTATATAACTACTCTAATACTCAGAATACCAAAGTGTTTTACAGTAACGTGTTTGAGATGGGATCCAATATGAATATATTATCCTCACAGCGAGTCTGTTCCTTTAGTCAGTTTCAGAACACATATTAAGCAAAGGATATATATGCACAGTCCTTGTTTCAAAGTATATTCATGTTCTCAGATTTGGGGGGAACTTAAATGTAATCTTGTCTTTGATCGAATTTGAAGTTAGCATTCTGTCATGAATTACCTCATGGGAGAGAGAAAAAAGTGAGGTGGGGGGCCTGTAGAGAGTGCTGTGTACAAACATCATTGTTGTCAACAGCAATTCATGCATTCCGTCCTGTTACTCTGTCAGTAAAGAGAGAGTTAGGACCTTTTCAGAAGAGTCACAGTAAATGATCAGAAAATAAATTCTCAGCAGAAGTCACTGTGAAGAAGACTTTGGGAGAAAGTGGGACTGTGCATGACTGGTATAAAAAAAAATGGGTGGGGAGTATCAGGGAGGAGGGTGATCCACTGGGGGCCAGGGAGAAGGTGTGCAGCTCTGGGAGTCATCTGGCCCAGCCCTGGCCATTTGTGATCCCTGTGATTCACTGCACCTTTGTCTGTGTCAACTCTTTGAACTGTTAAGATTATCCCTAACCTCTTTTCTTGCCATTCTGCCCTTTAAAGACCCATCTGGCTTTAGAATTCTCATCATGGGTACTTCCAACATTTTGCTTACACATGAAAGTACCAGAGCATGTACAAGGGAAAAACAATCTCATATCAACCAACTTTTTTGTGTTCTCTTTCTTTAGGTTCTACCTAGATTCTTCTCCATAAATATTTCCCATTTAGAAAGTAATGACATCAAGGGAAAACTATACCCTTAAACATACTTGGCTTTCATTGTTGCATAATAAGGGAGTCTAAATTGGACGGTTCTCATTAATGAAAGGACAAAAAGTAAGTTAGTCAAGACAATTAGGTCACAGCATTTGACCATTGTGTCTTAACCTTTCCTTTGTCCTTATCTGCTAAAGCTTTGGCCTTAATATGGACAAAGAGCAATTTAAATCTCTTGCCACTCCTATCCTTTTTCTTAGAGCAGCTTCAAATCTAAACCTCTAATAAAGAAAGGGATAATAAAATAGCACAGAAAGTATAATGGGAATTATATTGACTCTCATAGAAGTTTTGTAAGAGAAATACATTCTCTCTCCTCCGCTCTGTAATAACATAATCATGGTAAGATTTCTACTTTGCTAGACTCAGGACTATTTGGAAATCTTTAATGAATATAATCAGGTAGTAAGCATTTAAAAATGACAATTTCCTGAAAGCCAGGAAAATATTTGCTTAGTGTAAAATGCAAAAGAGAAAGGAAAAAGGAATAAAAGCTGGTTATATGTATATTTTAAACAGCATAATCCATGTATGATGGAGTTCAGGGGTGTGGGTTGAGAACTATTAGCCTTATCTTTGCATCTTGCAGTATAAACTTGGGCAGGTCACTTGATCTCTTTAGGGCTCACATTTTTTCAATCACAAAATAATGAGAATAGCAAGCATTTACATTGACCATGTGTCTGGCACGTTATAGTCTAAACACTTTATATTTGATCACTTAATTCCTCCAGGAACACTGTAGGGTAGGTACTGTCATATCATTGGAGTTTACTTTACATTGCATAACATTTCAATGAATATTTGAACCCAAGTTTCTTAGACCAGAAATCTGTTAGGAACCACTGTATTTGATTGCCTTGTTATTAGATCATTATTGTAAGAAGCCAAATATTTCAGTTATTCAAAGGTGAACACATATCTAAACAAATGTAGTAGTAACAAAACTTGATATGCAAACTGTTTTGTTTTTAAAGGAACTCTGAGAAAGGTCATTTACTATTTTACTTGGTAGGCAAAAGATTTCATACCAGTGGTCGAAGTTCTTTTCTTTATCCCCGTTGCACAGAGGAGAACCACACAGCACACAGAGAGAAGTCCGAGCAGAATACAGGGAGAATTTCACAACTCACCAGGACTGAATTCACTTCTGTGTGTATTTGGCTGACAAATACCATGATTCAGATAGGAGAAAGCAAAATAACTTTTACCATATTGCTCTAGGCAGCACAGCTTCTGAGCTCCTGTCAGGTCAGCCACTGGGCGGCATAATTCTTGAGGTGGCACTTGGTCCAGATTCATGCTAGGATGCGTGCTGCCTGGTCTTCATCCTTGCCTCTCCCACCCCTTCTCCTTTGGCAGACACTTATTGGGCACCTATCGCATCCCAGTCACTGTGCTAGGGACCAGGGCTAAATGTGACAGACACCAACCATGGCCGCTGCCCTCATGTGGCTGACTGTTCAGTAGGGAGGTAGACATTATGGAAATCATCACATAAAATTCTAGGTATACTGAGATTAGTAAAGGAAAGAGAGGTAGGTGATGACAGGATGGGGGGGGTGGGGTGGGTTTGGAACAAGAGCCTTGAAGTTTGGGCTTAAGCAGTCAGTTGATTTCTTCCTGTGTCACCACTTTGATGGGACCTGTCTTCCACACAGTAGATAATTTAAAATCGATGAGATGTGCTGAATAGGTTTAAATAAGATAAAAATTTTGATCAAAAAATGTCTTCCTGTGGATTTTCATCAGTGGAATGTGAAATGGAATGATGAATTAGCTTCATGAGGACATTGGTTCAGGTAACTTCCTCTTACTGCAGACAGACCACTGAGTTTGAGAAATTTATTTAAGATTGTTCTGGGCAAGGGAACAGAATTCCAGGTACAATAGAAAATGTGAATTTTACTTGGGGTTCTGTCACCTCGTAACTTGTGTGGTCTTTGGTCTTACGGTAAAAAAATCTATAGGTCTCTTAAGACAATTAAGAAAAGAGGTATACATACAGTTCACCCAGTGCCTGGTATATAGTAAATACTGGTTCAACTTAGTTCTCCTTGTAACTAGTTGGTGTGGGAGAAACCACAGTGGATGAGGCACTGTGCATACCAGATTTTGATAGACACAGGATGTTTATCCACAAAAAAGGCAGTTTGTGTTACATGTGGGCCAAAGAGAGGCTGTTGGGTTGACTTACTAAATAGTCAGTAAGTGGTGTAGAGGTTCAAGAAGGGAATATTCTAGAGAATAGAGGCATGGTGAAGAAAGAACATAAGTGTGTCTAGTAACAAAGACTGAGTTGTTTGATTTCCTCGAATGCTTGATCTTCATAGGGAGGGTTGAGTGGTAAGCTGGATGGTGATACTGAACAAGGGCCAAAACATTAACCCGGTACTCCAAAGGAAGCTTTCTTTCCTTTCCCAGCCTCCAGAATGGAAGATGAGAAACGACAGGAAAGAAAGCTAGTATTAACTCTTTTCTTGAAATGGAGCTTTGCACTATGTTGGTATCTTAGGAAGAAATTCCTTTCCATTATTTTAAGCTTGAGATTTCATGAGGAGGAATTGTAAGATCAGAGGAGTTTTGTATACTCCCATTATAGAATGTGTGTATCTCACATCTAACTTGAAGCTATTAGCCATTCTTTGCATTCCTTCCTGCTGTCACAGGTTAATTAAACTCATGTGTGGTCAGCACTTACCTTATACAGCAGAGTGTTTAACATTGGGTTTAAGATGATTAGATGAGAAGTAAACCAGTAAGAATTTAAATCGATGACTTTAAGACTCAATTGCTGTAGAATGAAATAATGACTTTCAATCTGTTGAAAATATGAGACCATCTCTGCTCCCTTTCTATACACACAGTGACATATAACCGTGGACACAAAGGGACTAGGAAAACCTTGAACATGGGTAACTGCACAAACAGGATTACAAAGCTACACATTGACTGACCAAACAGATTAATGGGCGATGTATATCTGGCTATCTCAAGGTTCGGAAGGTGTACCAGAGCAAGATAATGAAATTGCCTGTCAGGTAATCTGATTTGAGAATTCCAGTCATCTGTGAACTGGTGTGTGGGCTAATAAGCCAAGAGTTTGCCAAGACTCATGATTTTTTAAGCTGCCCTACACTGTACATCTGTCTCTGCAGGATATGTTAGACAAAGTGTTCTGCACAGAGCAAGAGGTGGGGGATGCAGAGGAGGGCCCAAGTGACAGAATGACTAAGGCCCAGCAGCAGACTGAGCTGAACATTTCTCAGTTGTTGAGAACTCAGTAGAGGAATGCCCAACTGCTCTGCAGACGGCACGGTGACCCCAGCACCTCTGGGCTGGCAGAAGCTGCTGTTGCAGAATCGAACAACAAGTGTCCCTTCAAAGGTGTGCGGAGTGTAGGCATTACAGTCTTGACCTTGGCAAATAGTAGCGTTTGGATCTTGGCCAAGATAGCTAATTTTTCTGAGACTCAGTTTCCCTACCTGCAACATGTAGATAATAGTGCCTAGCTCATGGGTTGTTGGGATTAAAACTCATCTCCCAGGATTTGGCACATGATAATTGGGAGGCATAATCAAAGGATTAAATAAATTGAGGACTCTGTGCCCATCATTGATGTTTTTCTGTGCCTATCAATTAGTTTCTTCCCGCTACCTTTTTTTCTGAAATGATTATAATTGTTCCGCTCTCTTCCACTTAATGTTTCTATGAGGATAAATAGAGAAACCTCACAATTACTTACCATTAGTATGTTTTTGTTTTATTAGGATCTTACATGTGTTATGCAAATATTAATTGCTCCCATATCGGTGACATAGAAAAATCGCCAGCAGTAATACTTCTTCTATTTTGGGTACAAGATTCAACTGGAACATCAAAATGGGAGGTTTCTAAAAAAGATGCTCAAAGCTTTAATTATTTTTCTTTCTAATACAAATGAGATGCATGCTTTTAATATACATCTGTTTATATTCTGGAGTAATTAATTTCTCCCTTTTGTAATTTGTTAACCTTGAAATATTTTATAGGAAAAAGACTGGAATGCCTCAATAAATGAGTGGTTATTGTCAGGACCACTTTAAACAGGGCTAACAAATTATAGGGTGACCAGCTGGCTTTCTGGACATCAATTGCAGCTTGGCTTTTCTTTGAAATAAGTCTTTATTCTGTATACAGAATACATTATAAAATTATTCTACCTTTTAAAGGAATTACTTCTGAACTCTTAAATGTTAGTATTTTTCTTTTTTTACAAAGTATCAGAAGAGGTATTTTCACAGCCTAGGTAAAATAGCAATTAAAAAAACCCCTGCAAGTATGGACAGAAAATACAATAATGTGTGGAAGAACCCTGTGGGTGTAGGATTGTTTTTGTTTTTATTAAAAAAGCATTCAATGCTTTTTCACTGACTATAAAAAATTACTCCCACAGAATGATTGTAGTGTATATATAATTTAGAAAAAAACGTTAATATTGAGTATACTTCATTTAGTAAAAGGAAAACCATTAAAAAAATCAAATTCTCTGTTATGCATTTAGTGAATTCTATAGAATTCGCTTGGATCTCGAAGAAAATACATTAATGTCACTAGCAATGGCCACAATGTATAGTGTTCTGCCAGATAATTGCCCTACCACTAGGAGAAGGCAGTGTGTGTTAGGCCAACAAGAACTTCTGTGCAAGGTCAAGGTCTCCTCTGAATGTTGAAACTACTGTACCTTGGGGAGATGTAAAATGGAGATGGTTTCTTCCCTTTAGGGATATAAAATCTAATGGATGAGTTTACGTGCTCTGGGGTTACTATGGACTTGACCTTTTGGGGTAGATGACAGTCATCAAGCTTAGAAAGCAGGAGGCAACAGGGCATTGGTGGAGCAGGCATGCAATGCTTCCTGGCTTCCATCTTTCCCCTTCCTGTGTCAGATCATCTTCTTCCCTGAGGCTACAGCTGGGCCACTGGCAATTGCATGGCCAGCACTTCATGCTCAGCCCATCCTGGTGCTGGCTGTGCCTGCCCACAGATTAATAAGGTCTCTGGGGAAACCAGGCAGATGTCTTAGGTTTCCAGGTATTTAGTTGAGTTGGATCAGTAGAAATTCTTTTTCTTTCCCCATCACTCCTTCTTTCTTGGAGTATTTATATTGCCTCGTGGTCAGGATTTCCCTTCTGGAGGGAGATTTATATCTAAAACTTAATTCCTTAGAGGAGAGCTGTAATAATAAAATAACTAGTTGCACTTACTTATCCTTGGATACTTTACAAAGTGCCCTCACACACGTTGTCTCTTTTATACCCCAAACTAATTCTCAGAGGGAAATTATTATCACCCTAATGTCATACCTTCTAGAAATTGTTGCCAAAAGCGATAGAGCCAGAAACTGGACCCTGAACTGCTTTTCCAAAACATGGGTTAGTCTTTTTCAATTCTCCATCTGTAGATAGTTATCTACAATATCTGCACATGGGCAACATCAAAACATACCTTATTAAAAATAGAAACACTGTATGATCCGGTAATTCCACTGCTGTATATTTACCCAAAGAAAGCAAGAACACGAATTTGAAAAGATACCTGCATCCCTATGTTGGTTGCAGCATTATTGACAATAGACAAGATAGGGAAGCAACCCAAGGGTCCATCCATAAATGAATGGATAAAGAAGATATGGTGTATATGTATATGGAATATTACTTGGCCTTAACAAATAATAAAATCTTGTCACCTGTGACAACATGGATGGACCTAAAGGGTATTATGCTAAATAAAATAAGTCAGACAGACAAAGACAAATACCATGATGTCACTTAAAAGTGGAATATAAAAAACAAAACAAATGGGCAAACAAAACCTAGTCTTTTCTGGGTTTTAAAAATCTTTATCACCTTGGCTTTGTAAAATAGAGTTTCATGAAAAGAACTACATGATAGGGTGAAGCCCATTGATAGGAATGGTTTTTGGACTGATCTAACTTGAGTTACCAGCCATGTTAACAGTGCTTAGTCCTAACGAAACTCTACACATAGTTTCATCAGTGGAAGAATGGTTAACAGTAAGAATGATTAACATTAGGTCTGGGAGCCAGCACTCTCAGCTGGGTCTATTAATTTTCAGCTTTCTTCTCTCATAAGTTACCCAGCCTTTTTCTGCCTCAATTTCCTCCTCTTCAGTGGAGATGATAATAGTGCTTCTCTTCTGGGTCACTTGAAGATCAAATGATTTAACACATGCCTAGAACAATGCCTGCCTCATAATCAGCCTTCAGTTAATATTGGCAATTATTATAATCACTCGTAGTATCATTACTGTAGCTTTCCCCCCCCCTTTCATTTTGCTACTATCCTTTCCCATAAAGCTGGTAAGTGAAAACCTCTTGGGCATTTCCCCATTTTTTCCCAGCAGAACTTACCAAAGACCATGAGAACACCAGTCAGTGTTGGGGCCATAGTAAGTGGCCAGGATTGCATATCGCTCTCAGAGCCATAGTAAAAACAGTCATTTTTTTAAAATAGTAGATATATTTGGCAGTATTAAAAAAAAAGTTGAGATCTTAATTTAAAAAATCAATAATAACGGAATAACCCTGTATGGTGGTAGATGATAGCAACTCTTACGATGATGAGCGTTTTGTAATGTGTGCAAATGCTAATCACTATGGTGCATGCTTGAATATAATTTATGTCAACTATACTTGAATTATAAAAAGACATTAAAGAAAGATTGCCCTGAAAGTACACTTATGGCTGAATATGTTGGTCATAGGAGCATAGTGGGGATTCTTTCAGCTTTGTAAAATCCAGCAGGTTTTTCTTTTAAATTTTTCTTAAAGTTTATTTCTCTCACTCTCTCAAAATAAATAGTGAGTGAGAGTGCAGGAAAGGGGCAGAGAGAGAGAGAAAATCCCAAGCAGGCTCTGCGGTGACAGCGAAGAACCCAACATGGGGCTCGATCCCATGAACCTTGAGAACATGACCTGAGTGGAGATTAAGAGTTGGATGCTTAACCGAGTCACCCAGGCACTCCTAGCAGGCTTTTTTTTTTTTTTTTTCACTTCTAAAAATTTTTTATTTTATTTTTAAAAAATATTTATTTATTTATTTTTATTTTTTTAATGTTTATTTTTGAGACAGAGACAGCAGAGCACGAATGGGAAAGGGTCAGAGAGAGAGGGAGACAACAGAATCCGAAGCAGGCTCCAGGCTCTGAGCTGTCAGCACAGAGCCCGACGCGGGGCTCAAACCCACGAACCGTGAGATCATGACCTGAGCCGAAGTCGGAGGCTCAACCGACTGAGCCACCCAGGTGCCCCTAAAAAAAATATTTTAATGTTTATTTATTTTTGAGAGAGAGAGAGAGTGAGAGAGAGAGATACAGAGATACAGAGTGCGAGCAGTGGAGGGGCAGAGAGAGGAAGACGCAAAATCCAAAGCAGGCTCCAGGCTCCAGGCTCCAACCTGTCAGCACAGAGCCTAACGCGGGGCTCGAATCCACAAGCTGTGAGATCATGACCCAAGCCAAAGTTGGCCGCCTAACCAACTGAGCCACCACGTGCCCCTAAGTGTTATATATATTTTTAAGCTTACATATTTGGTTTGTAGCTCCTTTTCAGAGTTAAAAGATTTATCATGTCTTAGAAGACTTGTCAGCACATGTTTTGTTGAAATTAAGGAAATTTTAAAATTTCTTCTGACGGGATAGTAGAGAGAGGGAATGAATCAATACTACAGAAGAGTAAAATGACCTTCATTGCCACTTTGATAATCTTATCTCGTAAGTACCATCTGGTGGAGAATATGGAGATTTGTAGGGAGTGGGGAAAGTAGATCAGAAGGAGTCCTTGTCTCTAAATCCAGATGCAGGCACGTGGTCTCTGCTCCTCCCTGCTGCTGCTGCTCTAAGCGAGATCCACATCAGGCTTCAGTTTCCTTGCTGACCAAAGGGAAACAGTCAAACATATCATGACTATAGAAGACTATAGTGAGAATCAAATGAGTTACACATCAAACTACTTCGAAAATCATAAAGCATTTCAGAGGCGGCAGAGTGTGATGCTTCTGAGCAGCACTTGGCAAACTGCACTTTATGGATTACTTGTGGCAGAGTGTGTGTGTTCCACAAAGCTGCAAGTATTTACTCTGTGGCCCCTCAAAAAAGCAAAAAGACAAACCAAAACAAAAAGCCTGGCAGACTCCTGGTCTAGAGCATGGACTCTAATGCCAGTTGGTCTGGGTTGCAGTCCTATCTGTGCCATCTCCTGCCCCCTTGGACTGGTGAATTACCTTTTGTATCTCCATCTCTGGACGGGTAGCAAGAAGATGGTAGTACCAATGGCATAGGATGGCCAAGACTTGAAATGAGTTCACTCATATAATTATACACATAATAAAGCTCTTAGCGCCTTGCCTGGCATTTACTAAGTTCTATGTGAGGTTTACATGATACTGTTAAAGTGGTCTGGCTAATGTAAGGTACTGTTGGATTAAATGACACTTTTTATAGGATTCTAATTCTAGAACATCTGATGTTTACATTCTAAAACTTGTAAAATTGCTGAATTGACAGTTACAGAAACTGACCATTTCCTTTCGACCCAGAGGAATACTACCTGGCATACTATAGTATTCTCTCTGGAATGCCCAAATACTGGTATGGCCCAGAAAAGTTCTCAAACTCTGGAAGTCACATTGCCAATTATGAATGGCATTTGAGGCAGCTTCAGCTGACCCTGGGCTCCCTTATGCTGGTGGACAACTTGCAGTAAAACTGCAAAGTTTGGTACTCTGTTTGGGTCAGCATCTAATAGAATGTATACATTTTATTTCAAAATAGAAAATGGAGCAAAAATTGCAAGTGCCTTATAATTAAGGTGTATCACATGCATTTTATCCTTTAGCTCTCAGAGTAGTACTGCAAGGTATGTGGATTGTTTTCCCCCATTTGAGAAATGAAGGGAGAAATTGAAGCCCAAACAGAAAAGCCAATTTGCCTAAAATGTAGATGATAAGCACGTATTGACTCTCATCTACAACACCATTAAAGACGAATAAACTCCCATTTCCTATGGTCCTATTCCAACACTGCCTCTTAATACATGAGGAAACTCTGATAGATAGTGTAAATGGTAACCTCTGATTAAGTATCAGTTAATTCAATGGCATTAAAAAACGTTCTGAATTAAGTTTTTAAAATGTTTCTATGTTACATTAATGTTTGACATCTATGAGAGTATTGCTGAGAAGAGTTATGTGTAAGGACCAGCAGTTTTGTGTGCCCACCAGAAATCAGAGCTCATCTAAAAACATCTCTGCATGTAGTGGAACTGTGGGAGAGCACTTGGCTGGCACCAAGAGTGATTTTAGAGTATTCTTCGCTAATGTCTTTTCTGCTTGAAGAAGACCTGTAACAAGCAGTCCCCTACTCGAGTGCAGCATGCCTTCCCAAGAATGTGTCTAAGAGGCAGAAGTCTAAATGCTGGAAGGTAGACATGTTCCTTAGCAGGACTGACTTCCATTTCCAGAGAGCCACAAGTACTAAGCAATCCCTGTTGACATTTGAGAAAGGCATGGTTTCTGCTTGTGTGGGGGCGGCCCTGTGAATGCTGAGAATTGTCACTGTGTATGGGGCCTACAAAAGTGGCTGCTTGCTCCTCATAACTGGAGAGAAGAGGGCTCAGGCTGGTAACACCTTAGTCTGCAAGGCCCACGCCAAGGCAGGGAGTCTACAGGGCCACCACTTTCTTTTACGCCCATGGGAAACCTCGGACCCATCATGTTTCAGATGACGTCTGAAAAGATCTAAGTGTGCAGAAGACACTAAAAGATTTGGTTGCTCAAAGTAGATGAACACGAAATACGATAGTGTAGGCCCATCTGTTCGTGAAAACCTCAGTTTACTCCTAGGGACTCGATGCTTATCTGTTACTTTGTGTCTGCTCCAGGAGACTGGAAAGCTGCCTTCTATTAGCTCTATGACTTTGGCAATTATGACCATCCACATTCTCACCTGTAAATTGCAGGTAATTCTTGACTTGCTTTGACTTAAAGAGTTTGTGAAGATCAAATGAAATAATGTCTGTTTAATCTTAATAGAAGGATTATGGCATGTAATTCTCTCCTGATTAATTACCAGGCAGATGGAGATTGCTAAGGTACCTATATACTTGAAAACCTCAGTCCTTTTGACCACTGTTAATTGTTAGTCAAAAAGAAAATAGGCATTACTGAAACTATCATGTAAACCAAATACTATTTGGGCTTTTTTTTGGTTTCTCTAAAAGGTATCAGTATGACTATTTTAGGAAACAGGATTTTTGGCAAGCTTTGAATGATTTTTTTTTTTTTTTTTTTGCTCTCCTTGAGTATAGAAAAATAGCCAATTTGCAAAAAAGTGTTAGGCACAAGTATGTATGTTTTCCCACTCAGTGTGTGAATTCTGTTTTACGTAGCCACCACGGGCTTGGAGATATTTTATCTTATCTGAAGCAAATTCTCTCAAGGACTTTTTGGCTGGATCTCTTTAAAATTCTGCTTTGCACTGTTGAACTTGGTGGAATACTAGTTTTACCACCACAATCCATTAAAGCCAACACACTGTTGAAAGATTGCCTCATATAGATGAGGAAATGGACAGGTGGACTCACATTTTGCACATCTGGTCCTAGAACAAAGGTCTGATTCAACAGATAGTCAGCATGAGTGTCTTTACCTCTGCTACAGACTTCTACTTGCATCTCACATCAGCTATAAATCTCAGCACTGGGTTATTTATGTGACAGTGTCTTGTAGCCCATGGTGTAACAGGAATCAAAGCAAGTATTTCCCAAATAATGAATTTTACCTGTTATCTTTTCAGAAACGTATTCTCCCTACAAAACAAACAAACAAACAAACAAACAAAACAAAAACGGTGGTCTGAAGGTGTATCTGCAACATTTCTTTAGTTTTGGTTGTTGATCTTGTGGAAATACTACTCATCTTCTGTTAAGTATGAGGCAAAATTGTAGAAAAAAAATACATTTTGATCATTAATGGTGGCATTGTGTATGTGATATCCAATTTTCCCATACAAGTCCAAGTGTGGGAAAAGAAGAGATTGTTTTACAAGTCCATTGTTTCATAAAGTTTATGTTGGTTCTAAACTTCAAAGAATTAAAATGAAAGAAAACATGGCTAGCTTTTTGCCCCAACTAAAATAATGAATTGCATTCTGAGGTTTAAGTTTGACTCTAATTTCAGCTATGCTAGCTATGTTTTCTTGGGTAGGTTAGTTTGCCTCTGTCTTCCTCATTTTCCTGATTGTAAAATCAAACTGTAGAGTGCTTGATTTTTGTGGCTCTGAACTTAGGCAACCATCGCGGAATTTTATGGAGACTGTCTTAGGAACTTGCAGCCTACTACATAAATAATTAACCACTTTCTCTGTAATGGAATGCTGTTTTAGGGTATGATTTTTGTTTGTTTGTTCAAAAAAAAAAGTGATTCCATCCAAGCCAAAGCACTTACTTTAAGTGGATTCTTTTCAACTATCCTACCAAAATTATATTACCACGAAATTTATAGAGGGGAAAAAACCCCACAATTACACAGTCACATCTTGTAATCATTCACAATTAGTACACATCATCAGAAAATGCTGGGCTTTTTTTTTTATGGCTAAAAATCACAGGCGACTTCATGTGAATATGTAATCCATTTAATCTTTTTTAATGTTCTGCAGCCAATTCAACCAAAAATGTCCTGCCAAGGGTAAACACTAATTCTGTATTTATTTGCACAGCATGAGTTGATTTCATGCTGTAGGCGTCTATTTCTTTGAACAACATCAATATCTTGCCCTAACATTACAAACTGTAAACGGAAAACCCTTGACCTTGGGAGCTTTGTTGTGAGAAGGTTTGGAGGATGCTGTGTGACCCATCACACCTGTGTCCTGATTCCAGAGGTTTCTGTTTTAGGGGAGGGCCAGTGTCACTAAAGGAAAACTGCAAATCCATCTTGAGCCTCCTTTAGAAAGTCAGATCTCTCACGAAGATGGAATATGAACTTTCAGTTCAGGCATCTCTGAGAAAGTGCCTTGCCCAAACAGCCTTCCTCTAGGGCCCTAAAGGAAGCTGTATCTTCTTTGCTTTTTTTTTTTTTTTTTTTTACTGCATTCCAATTTTAAGCCAGGCCAGTATGGTACAGTATGTCCATGATCTATGTGTACAGTAGGAGAATGAAGCCACAGTAAGTAATACAAAAAGCCACTTCTTCTGAGGATTGATTAAAACAATCCACTTGTAGTTGCTTGGTTGGCAGCTTGAGCTTGTCTCTGTGACTTCTTCTCTACCTCTTGCTTTCATCCATCATTGCAGAGAGCATAGAAGGAGTATATATATAGTGCCCTGTGCTTGCTTAGGCCTTAGCAAATATCAATTCATCACCAACTTGACTTTGAAAGGGACCATTCATTGGCATGTTAGAACATTACAATTTACCCAGTGTTCCCTGGTGCCAAAGGAGTCACGTGACCGGATCCGAAAACAAAAAGAATTCCACAATATGTTCTTGGAGTTATTAATAAAAATAACTGCTGGTTGACAGGAAAGGCATCTGGCAGATTTAAGATGCAGGGCCACAGTATTTTGTTTAAAAATTAAAAAAAAAAAAATCTTCCCTACATCAGGGATGAATGTGTGTGTGTGTGTGTGTGTGTGTGTGTATGTTATGCACCAGAAAAAATCTCCAACCCTGACAAGCCATTGATGAGGTGTTTTCAGTCTTCACTAGCTTCCTATTTCATTGCTCTGTCATTGAGCCCTTGTAATACTGCAATGAATAAATGTAATCAAAGCAATTGGCTGCCTGAGATCTTTTTTAATGCACTGCTTCGGACGCGGTACATATGCCGTGCAAATAAATACAAAATTAGTGTTCCTGTTGGAAGCGTTTGGTGAGAATGAGTGATTTGTCTTGCTTATGAAAGGTGCATACATTTCCGCTCATAGTTGTTTATCAGCCGGCCTCTTTCTGCTTATGGATTCAGAGATGGAATTCATCATTTGTCAACGCACGAGCAGATGTGCTGGAGACGACCAGACTGATCCGTGAGGATGAGCAGAGCAGCCATGTTAGTGCTAGAGGGCAGCCCTTACAAATTGTTATCTCTGAGACTGTTGCCTACTAGCTCTTTTCTCTACTGTGGGACAAGAAGTAAGGCTGCCTTTCTTTACCTAGTGCTACCATGTTTGAAAACATAGCCATTTGGGGAGATCTTAATGAAATGGAAAACCACTTCAGTCTCTCAGTGCAGTTAAATCTCCTGAAAATCCATTTGCCCAAAGGTCCACTCTCTCTTTCCTGATCAGTAAATACATTATGTTAAATTTGAATTCAAAACAAAACACAAATGTCAGGATTGCAGAAGTGTCCTCTGCTCTGTTTCAAACTGTTACAGACAGAATTATTTGTCTTAGTTCACGGAAGTCATTTCCGCAGGGACAGCATCAGGAGAGACAAGAGACAGTGTTTTACTTGGAGAAAACGAACAGCTTTCCAAAAGTTTGACTAGCTTTCAGTTCGTCACAAGGCCTGTTGAAGCTGAGTTGGTTACAGAGCCGTCAAAGGGTCTTCTTGCAACAAAACTCCTTTACGCTTGTGTACTGGTGAAAATTACTGTCTGATGTCCGCAGATTGAAGAGCTGAATACAAGCTGCTGAGGAGCTCCATGTGGCTTTCCAACCGCAGGTTCTTGACCCTGGCCTGGAGTAATTAACCATCTAGGAGCCACATAGTCCGCCAAGGGCATCTGGGGGAGAAAATGCATCTTCATTCTTAATGAATGCATGCAAGTGTAGAAGCAGAGCTGGTTTACCCCTGAGACGGGGTTAGGACTGACGTGCCAAAACCCAGGTGGAGCTGAAATGTTATCACTTGCTTCTGTGGCCTCTGTTTCGCTCCCTCAGTCCCTCCCTGAATATTTTCCTTCGGGTGATTTCTTTTTAATCAGATTGGTAGAAAAACAATTTCATACTCAATATACCCAACATATAAGACCATCGGAAATACTGCATGTGTTTTTGAAAATGTGGCCCGTAGCCCTGGACGCAGCTGGCTTACAGCCGATGTTACTGAACCAACACTAAGGCCTTCGGCCGAGCCCTGATACCGTGACAGGCAAGCAATGTTTGTGAAAGATGGGGCTTTGATGAATTAAGGAAAGTAAAGGATTCAGTGTGTGACTTTTACTTCTTCTGTTAGTGGAGACCTGGGCAGGGCTTCAGTAGGGAGAGAAGAAAACATGTGTTTTCACTTGTCATTCACCGTTTAGAAGTTGTCAGTTATGCTTGTCATTAGTGATATTTTTACAAGTCACATGGCTTCAAAGACCACATCAAGGATGGAGAGGTGGACGGTAATACCTAAAATGATGGGTAGACATTTTGTGAATTGAAGAACAATCAGATGGTAATAGTCTTTTAGGGTTTATCACGTAACTGAAAAAGTTCATCAGTTTTGTTTTCGTTTTTGTTTTTTTACCATATATTTATTTAGCAGTTAAAATGTGCCATGTGTTGTGCTAAGCATTGGAGGTAAGATGTGAAAAAGACACTCTCTGCTCTCAAGACCTTCAGGCCGCATGGCAAATAGATTAATAACTGTGGTACTCGGGGAGCGCTGTAACAGGAATGTTCCAAGAGTGCTGAGGAGGGAATGGTTGATTCTCTGGGACCAGCCCCTGCTCTTATCCTTTGTCATTGTTTGTGTAGGCTCGGAAGATCATTTTTGGAGCTTATAAGGATTTATTATTTGCTTTTCCCAATTGCTGCTTTTATGTGATTGGAAGTTCAGAGATGCATCTTCACTCACACACAGCACACAACCACTAAGAGCCAACTTGCTCCAGGGGTCTGATACCCCTCAGAGGTCACCCCTAGCAGAACCATCCTTGTTCTGCTCAGTTCTGTCAGGGACATCATGGACACAAAGTGACGGCTCTCAGATGCTCTGTGCAGGGCCCTCAAAGAGATTTTTCAAAACCCACTGTGGGGCTGAGCCCCAGCATGTATTTGGGTGTTTTATTCAGCAAATGCTGCATCTCTGCCATCGAGCTGTCATTGAAACTGTCTGATTGAACACCAGCAAGTGCTCTCTAGGAGGGAGATCCTTATTGCCCATTTTCTCTGTTTCCTAAATGATCTTAATTGCTTGGGTAAAGAGGCATCCATTCTAAATCTCCCTCCCACCAGGACGGATTCACACAGTAACAAGGTTTAGATTACCCCAAATGTCAGGACCCCCACAGTTATAATGGGCTTCCCTCCAGGGCCCACCTGACAAGCTTCTTCTCTCTCAAATACCTGTACTGCCCGGAACTCAGAGCCTCTTGGACTGTACCCTGATTTCCTGCCCCCTTTGGGGAGCGACCCAGAGCCAGTCGCTGTGCCTTTGACTTTTTTGTTGTATTTTTCAGAAGGAATGGGATACTTACATGGTAAGCGTTTTTAATCTCCTTTTAAAGACCTATTAAACATTGAAATATATAACTGATAGCCTCACCAAAGATAATATTTAGGATATGATACTTAGAGTTGTAGTTCATGATTTGGCTTCATGGCTTCTGAAAAGTTGGAAATCATAAGGGAAAAAACAATTATACTTTGGAGTGTTCACCACTTTGTTACTCTCCCTGAATTCTGTGTTCTTCATCTCTTTGAGTCTATCATATTGCCAGATGATGTCCTCAGAAAATTTTGTACACGTTCTCTATAAAAGTTTATTTAATCGTTAAGTAAATGTAAAAAAGCCAAATTAAAAAGAACACTGAAAATAAAACGTTTGAGTTACTTGCCCCTGCCAGGATGTTCTTTGTGTGAATTTCTAGGTAAGAAAAATAACTTCCCCCTCATTTCCATCAAGCCATGAGAAAGAGTTAGGGGTAGAATAGCATTGTCATATTTGAAAAAGGAGATGATTGACAGTGTCACTTAAATTCAAATGTCTCCTTAAAATAAATGTAAAAGGGCCTTTGAAGAAGTTGCTTTGAAAACCTCTTTTTTTTCCTTCTTTTAACTTGGAGTCCTCAACTTCTTTTCCCTTCTACTTTGTTCTTTGAGACTGAGAGGTAAAGGTGGCTCTTAGCAGAGGAGAGGCTCCAGGAATGTATCTCACATGTGTCAGAAATTGTGGAACTGTTGCTGGGGAGCCCTGGCCAGGAAGGGCTTAGGGCTGACCTGTGGGTGTTTCCTGCCACCCTCTTCCATTTCTTGGGAGCACAGGCTTGGGGGTGCCACCACACTGTGTAGCAATAGTGTGAAATAAATAAGTGGGCCTGGTCTTAGGTCACTGCTTCTGTTTTCACTTGTGACCATCCATCTGCTGTCTGAGCATTTGCAGCCTAGCAGTTCAGGATAGAAACAGTGAAGTCTTGAATGTGCTACCTGTTAGGTTGTGAGGCAAACACGTTTACTTTCTCTTAGGTGATTAAAAATACTTCCAAGAACTGAACTACTATGTATTGCAAATGATTAGAAGTGCATCCATTAGCCTGGATGCTGGGAAAGTTGATAGGCATCTCTCTAAATACCAACTAGAGTTTCTGGATACTTGGTGTCATAACATGCCATGAGACATGAGTGAGGCCAGCTGATATCCGGGTGAAGCGCTTTTTCTCCTCCTTCTGGTACACCCATTAGTCATATTTGCCAACAGAAAAGGTGAGGCCCTGGGGCGCCTGGGTGGCTCAGTCGGTTGAGCGTCCGGCTTCGGCTCAGGTCATGATCTCACACTCCGTGAGTTCGAGCCCTGCGTCAGGCTCTGTGCTGACAGCGCAGAGCCTGGAGCCTGCTTCAGATTCTGTGTCTCCCTCTCTCTCTGCCCCTCCCCTGCTCATGCTCTGCCTCTCTCTGTCTCAAAAATAAATAAAAACATTAAAAAAAAATTTTTTTTAAAGAAAAGGCGAGGCCCTCTGTGTTCTGCTTTTTCACGAACACAGATATAAAAATTAAAGCAAGGTGGGTAGTTTATGAGCAGCCTGAATGCAAGCAGCAAATTCTATTTGTTGTACTTGAAAACCAGAGTTCATCATTTTTATTTTCAAAGGACAGACCCTCAGTAACCATATTCTCTCATTGCCATCTTTTACTAATTTGCTATCAGCAGTACTTGTCCCTTCCACCAGAAGTTTCTTGCTGTGCCTCTAAGGACTAGAGAGAATGCAGCTCTTTTCAGAGTTCACTTGACATTCTTTTTGGTAGTTTGCTTTCTGTAAGGTTTTGAGAGTTGGGGGTTCTCGTTTCTGGTTCAAGACTGTAACTTTTTATAAGTAATCTTAGGATATTAAAAACTTTTAAGTTAGGCAACATTTAAGAAGACTTGGTGTGCTGGTGTTTTTTGTTTTGTTTTGTTTTTTTTTTTCCCTTAAAATGTGGTCACCATTGTGTGCCCAGCTCCTTGAGCATACAGGAAATTGAAGGCTTGGGTGGAATCAGATTTTCACAGGATGTTAGTATGTTTTTGGAAAGTTAATTTTTCTGGAAGAATTTCCAGTGTTAAATTTTTTTCGTATCTCATCTGCTTGAGAACATGTGACTTTGAAGGATGCTCACTCTATCCTATAACAACAGCAATTAAAAAAAAAAAAATGATGTATCTACCAAATGTTTGTAATACAAAAATAATTTGGGTGTCTGCAGATATCAATAGAATAGAGAGAATGATTCAAATGTTAGTTGGCCTATTTGTTTGTCGAGGTCAACCATGAAAATTCCCCATGTGTAATTCAGTCAAGTTCCCGAAGAACATCTCTTATTTTTTTTTTCTTATTCACTGTTCAAGTACAAAATCTATAGAGTTGGCTTCTGGCTCCTTAGAAAATTTTTTTCCTCGTTACAGTTTTGGGCTTGAGGTTGAGGTTTCCTGCCGTGTGTGTGTGTGTGTGTGTGTGTGTGTGTGTGTGTGTGTGTGTATTGTGAGACATAATGATATAGGCCTCTCTATACAATGTATAACCAATGCCAGTTTCACGCCAATGTTGTATTAGTTGACCATATCAACTCTATCCCATGTTTGTTACTCCTTCATAAATAGTTCATGGAGTAGTTTTGTGGTAATTTTTGTTGCTATTTTTGGAGTTGTAGACTCTTAAATACATTTTTCTGATCATGATGCTTATCATTTGTAACCTATTTGTAAGGTTCTATAAGTTACAAGTAAAATAAAAATTCATAGATTATTGTTGGTTGTGCTTTGGTACATTAACATTCAATATTTTCTGTCTATCATGAAAACTTTGATTTTGTTGTTCTTTCTATATAGTTGTGATCATGTTGGGAACATAATTCTGTCTTAATTTTTCTCCATATTATATGTGTCATTAAAATATTTATGTAAAAGTTTTTTTTCTTGATTAAAACTTATAAACAATGATTTTTCCATATTTTATTCATTTCCTTAGGACAGATTCCTGGAATTGGACTTCTCTCGGTCAAAATCTATGAACACTTGAAGATTTTGAGTGTATATTGCCTAATTGCTTTTAATAAATCTCTTACAAATTTATAATCCTAAAGCATCTGAAAGTAGTGAATGATGTTTTCATCAGCTTTAATAATTTGTAGCAAAAGTGACTTTCCATATCTTTGATTACCTCACTAAGGAAGAGGATTTTCATGTGTTTTCTACATTTGCATTATTTCTTCAGTCTGCTCATATTCTTTGCAGTGATGTTTTCATAAACTTAGGGCAAAAAGGTTGTGGCCAATCAACTTTTTTGAGTGACATCATTTCATTTCAATAAGCCTGTTTTTCCTTTTTTAATAGGTGAAGGAATAAACAGGATTTTTTTTATAGTAGTAGACTGTTACGTAAACGGGTTTTGTCACACATTCTCAATCTGGTTTTAGATGATACATCAGAATGACTACTTTGTGTTTCTTTTGTCTTGACCGTGTATTTTCATTATAAGTATAATTATGTATGTTTGTAAAACGTAAAGAGTAGCACGCCCTTTGTGTTTTTCTTGTCTGCTTTTTGACTCTTGCCTCCGCCCCCAACTCTCCTCTAGGATAGATCATCTCCTCCCTTGGGTCCATCTGTCTGGTCATCTGTCTAAGGAGTTAGCATTCTCTCACCCTCTTGGAATCATCCATGGCTAAAGAAAAGCTGATGAGCATTTCTGCATGAAAGGCAGACTTAGCGCCTTAACAATCTCTATGTGTAGCCGGCAACAAGAAGCCATGGGCTAAGGTGTGATTTCAAAGGCCACATCCAGAAGTCTGTTCTGACCTCAAGCTCTGGCATTAATGCTTCTTTCAGGGATACCCCTCCCCCCTGTCTCTTTAAACCAGAGTTTTCCTCCAGTGGTATGTGGACTGGTTTGAATCCTTTTAAGAGCTTTCAGAGTCCAGTGTTTTCCTCCTTCCCCCTTTAAATCTCACTTTCCTTCCAGACACTGCCTCCACACCTGTGGTGGTCATGGATTAAGTACATTACCAGCAACCAGGCCAAGTTTAGTGTTTTCCATTGCTCTCCCTTCTCTCCTGTTCAGAGAAGCAGGGGATCCCTTGTGGTTACAAAACTAGGAGTAGCTCTTCACATTGCACTCCCCTCCAAACTGGTATGGTTCTTCTTAACACTATAAATTAAATTAGCACATGTGGCCCTAAAACAGCCGAGGCATGGAAGGCATGATCATCTTTCTGGGAAAATGATCAGGGCCACATTCAAAGAACCCAGTGTCTCCCAGGCAGCTCCGAAAGACATGTATGTCGGTGTGTCATGACCTTTCTGGGCACGAATGGGACTTTAAAGATTGCCTTTTCAGTAGTGTACCCAGTGTACATGCAGTATATTACAGCTTAAAAGTTGTGAAGGTTGTGGCACTGGATTTTGTTCTGATGTGTGCACTTGTCAATTATATAAACCAGAAATGCAGAAACCATATCAAAGCAAGGCAGCCTTAACAAAGGAGAGAAATTGAGTGTCTCAAAGGAACTACTACATAGGAAGGTATACATTCTTGCACCAGTCCCTTACACCCAGACTCAGACGTTCAACGATGTCACTGCAGCTGAGTCGGGACTGATGGAATATAAAATTATGAGTATAATGTAAAGTGACTATTTAATTTCTTGAGCCTTCTGTTACTGCTCTTCATTCCTGGTAAGTTTGTAACTCCTGCCTTACACAGTTCCTACACCAAGTAGACCCTGTGCAGTGTGTCAGATGAGTTTACTGAATACATGTTACTCATGTGATACTTTACACTGTTGGCTTGTGCTGCTAACTGGCCAGGACTACCATCCCAGCATCCAGCATATCTAAATCCCATCTTCTGTATGGTGGCTGCACTTATGCTCCGGCCATTCTTTTTATTTATTTTTTTAATGTTTATTTATTTTTGAGAGACACATACACACGGCAGAGAAACAGAGAGAGAGAGAGAGAGAGAGAGAGAGAGAGAGAGAGAGACAAAATCTGAAGCAGGCTCCAGGCTCTGAGCTGTCAGCACAGAGCCTGACACGGGGCTTGAACCCATGAACTGTGAGATCATGACCTGACCCGAAGTTGGACGCTTAACTGACTGAGCCTCCCAGGAGCCCCACTGCTCCAGCCATTCTTAAGTTCCTTATTCACATGATACTTAATTTGAGCATCTACATTTTTGTGTCTGTACTTAACAAGAGTGTAAACTGGTAGAGAATAAAAACTATACTTTGTACTTCTCAGAACACAAGCATATTATCTTGCACATAGTAGAGGTTCACCAAATATCTCAATGATGAATTTATTATTATTATTATTTTTTAAGAAAGTGGTTTTGAATGGATAACTCTGAGAGAGAATCCAGGTGCTCCCTATAGTCAGTGAATTTGGCTGTAGTGGTGAAATTTTCTTGGCTTTAAATCATATACTAAGTGAAAATTGGTGATGCATACTTTGTGGAATTACTTTTAGTGGGAACTTTCAAAAGTGACTATAATGAGACATATTATCCTATAGAGCTTCTGCCTCCCCTCTTCCTGCTTATTTAACTTGATCCATCCTTTTAAGACTCAGCCCAGGGTTCACCTTTTTTTAAAAAAAGCCTTCCCCATCTTTCTAATCTCAATCTGCTCCTTCTTTGGGGTGCTAGAGAACAGCTGACCTTCCATCATTTATTTAGTGTTTGCAAATACTGCAGTGCATTATATTCCAATCATTTTATCTGGCTTCCTTCCATAACTAGATTGCAGCCTCCTTTGAGGTCTCAGGACCCTAGTTTAATCCTTTTGCATACAACCCAGTAATTAGCATGATGTTTGTCCCTGGATTTAGGAAAAGCATTTAGAAACTTTGTTTACATTCTCTGTTACCTATAACTGTGTGAACTGAACGAATGACTCTACCTCTCTGAACCTAAGCTTTGTCATTACTAAAGTAATTATAGTCTATCACAAAATTATCATGAATATTAAATAAGATTACAGATGGGCAAATGTTTCAAAATTGTAAACCAATACATCAAGGGAAAAAAAAAAAACATTGTTGTTGTCATTTGTTAAATTAAAACAAAACAAAACAAAAAAACGATTCTTATCCTACTGAATGAATATAAGTTCCTTGAGGGAACATTCTCTGTTCTCTGTATCCCCAAACTGAGAATCATTGCCTGGAACATAATGCTGGAAAGTAGATGTGTTTTGTTTTGGGGGGGATGACATATTGGTAGGCTGATGGAAAGATTTTGGAGCTTCTGTTTTTCATATTTTTCATAAATACTTTCTGACTTAAGAATTTGGACATGTTGTCTGTCTTCATTTCAGGGTTGGTATGTTGACTGTCTATTAGAAAAAATAGATTATAAACAGTGTCCTAGGTGTGCTTGGAATAAGTTTTGAAAATACAGAATAATTTTTATTAACACTATACATAACCACAAGCAATATAACAATGTAGTTGAGTGGCTTGTGGTAGGAAATGAAGGAAAAGGTTTAAAAGAAGTTACAACTCTTTGTCAGTTATTTTCTACCCTAGTTACATATTACAATCACCTGAGTTGCCCAAATTTCAGCTACTTGGTCTTTACCCTGATTAAATGAGGATTTCTTTTCTGCATAGAGAGTCAGCCGATTGTTGGTATAGGTGCACAGAATGAAATGAGCAGGTTATTTGAAGATTTCCATGCGTTGTCATTTGATGTCTTACTATTAAAATATCTGCTTTTCTGGCAGTATGGATATTGCAAAGGAATCAAAGAGGGGGAGTGGAACAACTATATGGTGTCCTGTGACTCTAGAATTTCAGTGAATACTCGTTCATATAAGGTCATTTTGTGCTCAGTGTGCAGACTTGCTCAAGCAGTGGTTGGTTGACGCTATTGATGAGGGTTAGGTTAGTGAGTAGAGCAATGTGGAAAATGCTAAGGAGTCAGAGGAGAAGATGGGGTGCAGTGTGCCTTGAAAGAGCAAAGAAAGGCTTCAGAGGATGAAATAGGAACTTCGCAGGTAGATAAGACATTGGGTAAGGAATTGTGGCTGTTGGCAAAACAAGCAATGTTGGTAGCATTTCTTCTAGACTTTACACATAGTAGTTGTTGCGTAAATATTAATTGTGAGTAATGATAATAATCTTTGTGATGAAAATTAATTGTCAACGCTTTAGTCCAAAAAAACCTCACAAGAGATAACTGCCATTGAGTAAGAGAGTGGACCAGACACTATGCACAGTCTTTGCATATGACACATTTTCTTTGCGTATGACTTTTCCAAATCTGGAAGTTTGTTCTTTTAGCTAGTAAAAGTTATTTGTGCTGCTATAAGAGAACTTGGTATTTCAGCCTAAGTTAAAAAGGTCAGGTTTCTCTTTTCTTATTTTATTCTTTTTTTTTTTTTTTTAATTTTTTTTTTCAACGTTTTTTATTTATTTTTGGGACAGAGAGAGACAAAGCATGAACGGGGGAGGGGCAGAGAGAGAGGGAGACACAGAATCCGAAACAGGCTCCAGGCTCCGAGCTGTCAGCACAGAGCCCGACGCGGGGCTCGAACTCACGGACCGCGAGATCGTGACCTGGCTGAAGTCGGCCGCTTAACCGACTGCGCCACCCAGGCGCCCCTTTTCTTATTTTATTCTTGACTCCATTTATTCTGTATTGTTCCTTGAGATCCTCACAGTCTTAGTAAGGGTACACAGTCAGGCTTTTATATTGTAAGACAGTGACATTAAAGTTGTTCAGTATTATTTATCATCTGATACTACTGGTAAATTAGTTTGTTTTTAAACTCTACATGATGTTGTTTGTTTGTTAGGTGGGGGCCATTAGGCCTCCAGTCTCTTTTCTCCTGTATCTACATGTAGTCATTATATACCTGGTACATATGAGGTTATTTTTCATTTCTAAGTCTGCGGTCCTCTATCTACCTACCCACCCACCCCTATTGAATGTCACTGTGCTGTTAGCTCCTCTCCTGGACAATACAGATTATTATCCGCTATTTATACCCTAGGTATGAGAGAGAGCTAAATAAAATGGACTGTAATATTTTTTCCCCTTTTTCTCAGAAAAGCATACATGTAGGAGGGTATATATATATTTTTTTTTTCAGAAAACATAGAAAGTAATTTTTACAAAAAAAATGGAATATTTTCCTTACTGACAAACTTCCATTATATGTTTATTTATTTTTCATGAAAGAAACTCACATTTTCTATAATCAGGCCCCCTTTGAAGCTATACGGCTCTACTTTCTATCAATTTTGTTTTCCTTCAGAACATCATTTGGTTGGTAAGTTTCCTAGTGTCCTGTTTAGCTGTCAGATTTTGATAAGCTTTCTGGGGAGCTCACATACACTGTTCATGTCACCCCAATTCAGTGCTGTTTTCCTTATCTGCGGTCTACCAGAAGTAACTTGGGGTTAAGGTTTGGCACTTCCTCCTGGTGTTTTGGCTTTGGCACTGCAAACCTATCACAAAGCTGATATAACATGTATACAAACAGCTAGAGACATTAGTAGAATCTTGTCAGCTACAAAGCAGGAAAGCCTCTAAAACACGAAAAGGAGAAAATTGTGCAGAGTGTATTTATGATAGCATGCTTGAGTCTATCAGTGAAACCACAACTGGTATCATGTATTAAAAAATGAACCAGATTTAGATTTTTTATCATCGTTTGCTTTCCAACACTAGCCGTAAAATTAATTAATAGCTCATGCAGTTTGCATGTGTTGAACTCTCTTAGCTCATGTGCTTACATGGAAACACTCACCCACATACACAGAAGGAAAGAGGCCTCCAGTAATGTTCCTTACATAAGAGAGATGGTATCAGACCTCTTAGAGTTTATGTATCCTCAAACTCTATTTATGGGGAAAGTCAAGATCTTGAAGTATTTGCTGCTCCCAGGTTTAATTGGCTTTATCTGCTGTTATCATAACAACCTTATCTCTGAAGACAGTTGCATGGATAATATTTGGAGATCAGAATTCAAGCCCAGACACACAGTGTCATCTAGCAATTAAATGTTATTTGATAGTTCTCTGTGTGGCTCAGGTGTTGGGGAGCTCCTGCCTCTGGTTGACAGTCTTTATAGCAGCATAAAATGGTTCTCAGGGGAAATCCGGATATGGAAAGCTTTCTGAATAGAAATGGCTAGAAAAGCCATGGTGAAGTGTGGTTCAGGCTCTTGTGGTGGTTCCAGTCATTGACTGTTGCCTAATGACTCTGCAGTTCAGGTTTGAGAGATGTTTAATTATTTCTGTTATTGCATTTTGGTGAAAGGATAAAGAAGCTGTCTAGCTCCTTGACACAGATGCTGATGTGTATTTTGGGGGAGTCCGTTAAGTGGATCAACTTTGCTCTCCACATGCCCAATTTAATCCCTTGTATGAGAACTACATAAAACATACTCTATATGGGAGAATTCTTGATGGATGTTTAACTGCATAGATCTAATTAGATGCAGAGCAAGACTTTCCCCAAATGATTAACTGGCAAGATTAGGTAGACCTTCCTTTGTTTTGTTGGGATTTGGGCTTTCCTCCTGTAATATTCCTTTTTATCTCTTAAAATGAGATTCTGAAAGAAGGAATGGAGGCAAAGCAAGCACTTGACACAGCTAAGGTTTGAAGAGCATTATAGTTATTCTTTTGGGCTTTTCCAGGAGTGGATTACCTGTTTAACTTCCTGTGGCCTGTATGGGGGAGATAGGGAGAAGCCCGAGTCGGCCTTCTCTGTAGGTGAAGCACTAAAGTGTTTTGCTCATTATATGTTTTAATTGCTCAGTGGTGCCTGGAATGTAGATTAACTCTCTAACACCTGAGAAAAGAGTCCCCCTTCATAGGGAGAGCAGTGAAGATGAGAGACAATAGGATGACAAATGAGATGGCTAAGTGGAGCCCTGATCAATAGAGAGTGCTGTCCATTTGGGTAATGGACATCCCTGTCATCTCAGCTGTTAAAGAATTCAGCAGAGATGAGTCCCCAAAGGTCTGCAAAGTATAAGGCATCCAATACAGGAAACATTACCACCTCCCTTCCCCAACCCCAATAAATAAAAAGGTGCATCTCAGGAGCTCACTCTTTAGCTGCAGTAAGCTGTCATGCATAGAATTTATTGTACTCTATTTTCAAAAATCTGTGCACAAAGCAGAAAGACAACCTGGAGACTGAGGGGTGGGGGTGGGGATGGTCTTTGTTTCCTCAGACCTTAACAGTGGTGTGAACACCTTAGGTAATCTTGTGTGTGGCAAGGAGAAAAGTCCTCTGCTTTAAAATTATGAGGTTGTTCAAATTGCTCTTTTAAAATGTTCTCCCCTCCACCTGGCAATTTAAAGCCAGCATATTTGGCAACCAGGAAGCTTGACGAATTGCTTTTGTCAGACAGCCATATGGCAGATGGGGTGGAGGTCACTGTGGTGCCCAGCCTTCCTCACTCAGATTAGTGCCATTCGTCCACACGTCCAATTCTGACAGAGGAGCATTCATGGTTTTTCCTTTCTAAATAACTTCAATATGGTCAATCTCTACTTCTTAGAAGCTCCATGCTTCTTCTATCCCATGTTACATCGTGGAGGCCGGATGGAGGCTATTTCTTCATCTGTCTTGCCACTACTCATTTAACCCAGCTAGTTCCCAAAGGGATTGCTGTAACCATGGCGGCCAGACTTCCTGCTGGAATGTGCATGTGAGGATTTCCTGGCGGTTGTGAAGAGGAGTGCCGTTTCACTGGGCAGTCAGGTGTGGGTCATTAATTTTCAGTGCTGTTGTTTAACTATTAATGAGGTCATGGCCCCAGGGCAAGACTGACTTTACCTATCAGATGTCTCCCATCTCCCAGCAGGCCATTCACCTTTAGTCAGAGCTCTCCACTAATAATTGTCCCGGGCAGCGTTCACACGCCATTGCCTCATCTTTTAACCTCAGCTTCTTCTAGATAAGAAATAATTCCTCCTGCCCATCTCCCCAGTCATCCATCTTCAGTAGGGCCCATAAAACAAAGCCGTTCCCATTTTCCATTAACCTCTATGTCCTGAAACTTAGAGGCGTATATACTTTCTCTTCTTCCTCAGCAAGAGGCATCTATTAGCCATCATTTTCAGGAGGCCTTAAATTATGCAGAAAAGGCAGGCCTCACCCTCGTTGACCTAGCCACCTACCTTACCTTTTATTTCTCTCCTATTTACCATTAGAGTTGATAATTTGTAGAACTCAGTAAAGTAATTCACAACTGTCAGCATCTTTATTATATTGCAGCCAGCAGCAGAAATAGTAACCTGAAGGGATATCTACTAAATCAAGATTTCTGTAGCATAAGCAGTGTAAATGAATTCCTGCACATTACATTATTATTTTTATAATGTCTTTATTAAAAAGGAAAGGAGAGGATGCCTATTTAGAACAAGTACAGTGCCTCCAAAGACTAATAGAAGCTTAGGGTTGGGGGGGAAGGAAAAAAAAAGGCACATTAAATGTCCTGAGCTCCAGCTCCTGCCCATTTGGAATTGCTTCCATGTCCTCAGCAGGTCAGCAGTTGGCCTCTACTTGGCCGTGATCTCACCAGCAGCCAAGGGGGTAATTCCTTCTGCTGCTTCCTCCTCCTCTTGTTCTCTAAAGCACCAATGAAAGCGATCTATTCTATACACAGCCCTTCAGGTATTAGAGAGTAGGCATCGTGTTTCCTCACATAGTCTCCTTCCAACCTAAACATTTCCATTTTTTTCAGCCATTCCTCATCGATCATGCTACCTGCAGACCCACCATCCTGTCTGCCCCTTTCATTTGTCAGCAGAGGTTTACAAAGGGGTGTCACAAGCCCTGCAGCAGTATGTGATCTGGCTGTGTAAAGGTGAAGGTGTCAGTCGCGTCTCTTGACTCAGACTCTAGGATTTAGGGCACAGCCCTGTCTCTCTGGTTCATGGTGAGCTTGCAGTTAACCAAAATCCCGCAGGCTAATTCATATGAACTTGACTTAAGGTAGAGACTCCCCTCCCTTTTAGCTCTTAGGTAGTTGACTTTTGTGAATCTGAATGAAGGATTATTTTTTTTTTAAAGGTCTTTATCAAAGAGCATCTTGTCTAATTACAAATTTGTTCTCTTTTATAGCTTTGATTTATAGGCAGATTTAATTTAAAAAATCTCTTTAGAAAGTGATGCAGCTGTACTAGTAAAATATACAAATAAGGCAAAAGGAAAGTCTTTACCTGAGAGGCCATGCACAGCTCCTGGTAAAGCACCACCAGGGCCAGCTGCTTTTTATCAGTGCATCCTGTGTGCCAGTCCTAGTGTGGAACAGTATCACACATTATTTCTCATCCTTAAAACAAAAGTACAAGGCGGATATTGTTGTTTCCCCCTTTACAGGTGTGGGAACCAGCCTGAGAGATTAAGTGATTTAAATGAGATTATGACTCTAGAAAGGGGCATGAACAGGATTTGAGCCCAGATCTCCCTGTCTCTCTTGTCATTCTGCCTTGGTGTCAGTGTTAAAATGTGTGCATTAATTTGCTTTTTAAGATAAGCTCCCATATTCCTCACTATTTGACGTAGGCCCTTCAAAACCACAGCAGGTCAATGGAAAGGAGACCAAGAACAAAAGATTCCTGTACTAGAAATAATTTTACACCATATATTTTCTATGGTAGTTATTCAGACGTTTTACAAAGGCTTTGGTTCTCTTACCTTCCCACATATGGTTGAATTGCACCCCCTAAACCACTTGAAATTTGGTGTGCCTATGTTCCATTCAGTTCTGTTATAAAAAAAACTACTGCCCACCGATAGGTCATGATCCACAGTTTGAAAAGCCTGAAACATACCTCATCCATCCATCTATAACAATTTATTGTATATGATAATGTAATCCCTTTAAACCTAAATATATATAACAAAAATACTAAATTTCCTTGGCAATATTTTTGACCATGGCAACATTGCTGAGAGAAATGCTAAACACTCAATTTTCAAATGGTTTTTATTGTTGTATTTAGGAAGAATATTCCAGCTGTGAGAAGATGGAGAGAGAAAATTAATGAACTATTAATGCAACCAGGGATAGAAAGTGCATGGAAGTTAACTAGAGGCTTTCTTAGTTTTGAGACCATCACTTTAGATTTGTATTACAGGGGTGCCTGGGTGCCTCAGTTGGTTAAGCATCCAACTTCGGCTCAGGTCATGGTCTCACAGCTCGTGGGTTCGAGCCCCACATTGGGCTCTGTGCTGACAGCTCAGAGCCTGGAGCCTGCTTTGGATTCTGTGTTTCCCCTCTCTCTCTGCCCCTCACCCACTCATGTTCTGTTTCTGTCTCTCTCAAAAATAAATAAGCATTAAAAAAAATTAGACTTGTATTACATCCCTAATACTGCCATAGTTGGAGTGCTCAAGCAAGTTTCATGTTTCCATTTTTATTAAATTCTGAGTTTTGCCTTTTTTTTTTTTTAAGATGGACTTTGAAGAGCACTTAGGAGATCCTCTGAGTAAATTAAATTGATGTTGATTGCGATAGCAATAAAACAAAAACAAAAACAAACAAGCCTCCCAAATTGTTTCCTAATCATGTGTAAGCTGTGTCTCTAGCTCAGTAAAGCCATTGTTATTCTTCTTTTAATAACTAACATCCCACAGAATAAGTCTTAAAGGACCAGAGGTCCTCTTGCTGGCTTAGTTTCAACATTGAGGTCTGTAAGTGAGGAAAGATGTTTTCCTGTGTCATCCCAGTCAGTTGCCACATCAGCCCTGTGGGGTGAGCAGGGTGGGTACTTCCCATCTTATAGATGACTAAGCTGACAATTCCCTCTGGCCTTTCTGTAAATCACCAGCTCTGTGTCAATTTAGAGATGAGACTCTGTGTTAACAAGAGGGACAACACGGCTTCCTCTGGTCCATCCACCAGGCTTTGTTTCCTGAAAGCCACTTTATTTCCTGGTTCCTGAAATAACATCTGTGGAGACTGATGTGAACAACATTTACTTTATGGCGTGGAAACTATACAATCTTTCATGTTCTGTGGTGGAGGAGAAGACTGGGAATCCTACTTGGCTGCCTGATGGGGCCATTGTCAGTCCTTACCTGACCTTTCTTATATCCTGCACAGTGCTCCATCTTAATTTTCACATCTGGTAAATGAGGTGATTATGAAAACTCCCCACCCGCCACAAATGGTGGTTGTCCCTCTGAAATAAGATCATGTACTTGAGAATACCCCAAAAAGGTAAATTAATTTTATCAATATAGTGATATTGAAATTATTATTTTCCCTCCTTCCATTCTCCTACCACACACACACATCTAGAAGAATCTTAGTCTTTTTAGAAGAAAATAAAGTTTATCTCAATAACCATTAGAACATGAAATGTTTGGTTTTTCTAGTTCTTAAACAAAAATGTAAGGCTGTACTTTTAGGCCAGAAACTTGGAGGGGCAGGGGGGAGGGCACAAATAATTTTTCCCCACACAAAAGCATCTTCTCCTGGTTTACACAGAAGAAGATAAAATGGAAAGTGGGTATTTCCTAGTTAGTTTAGTTGTTTATTCTATATCCACAATGTAACTACATGTGGTACCTATATTCATTATATTGAAAGAATAGCATAGGTAGTCTCTTCCTTACTACTTTAAACTACTTGTCATAAGTTGTAGACTTTTCTAAAGGCTTGACATATTTTCTTGTCACTCTAAGCTATTATACTACTATAAATGAAGAAACTAGAATTGTACTTACAGTTTATCCTCATACTCCTCTTTATACCAGAACACCTTATGATTTAGGAGTTTGCAAGCATCCCTGATCATTTTGGGATCACTTGCTACTCCACTGATTTAGTTGTTAGGATAAAATAATGTACTTTCACATTCAGAAGTAAATCCTGTTCTATTATTCTCTATGCACTTTTCACTTGGGGAACTATTTAATCAGAGAATCTATTTATAATCCATGACTGACGATAAAAGCACACATAAAGATGATTTCTAGAAAGGCAGAACTCCTGGAGCTTCCGCCTTCTGGAATACTGCAGAGCAACCCATGACAGAGGGTGTCCATGTTGAGATGCAGCCAAGTCTGGGCTGTTGGCTTTGTCCTGTCAGAGTGAGCAAAAATCCCGTGTAAAGCTCAGCACTAGTTCAGGAAGACTGTTTCTATGGGAAGCTTATGTTGGAATGAATTGATGCAGAGAAAATGCAACTGCGGCTGTAGGCTCACGGAGCTACAACCAAAATCAGGCTGCTTCTTCTGAGCCTTTGCATCTTTTAGGTGAAACCTACTGTTACTGCAAAACAAACAAACAACAACGACAGAAAAACACCACTGTCCTCATCTTAAAATCAGCCTAGATTCTAGAATCATTCTGCATGATACAAGTTCTTTATCCTTTTACCTTCCTAGATAAACTGAATAATAACTTTCAGTTGTTTTGTGTGATCCTGTATTGATGGTTAGAAGCAAATTAGTATCAGGTCTTTTGATCGACTCTTTTGGGCAGTTTCTGGTCTTTTTGAATGTCCATTATAAAGAGCTTCTGCAGGGCAATATAAATTTGATTGCTAATGAAACAAAAGCATTAAGAGAAAATTCAGTATTTTAGGTTTTAGGAAATACTGAGCATTTTAGGAAAATCTGAGCATTTCGTATTGCTTCACATCTAAGTGAAGTGGGCATTGCCTAAAAAAAAACCTTGAAATATTCACATTAACATGTAAATAGGGGAAAAGGAGATAAAGTGACATATATTGAATATGCCACATACACCATATTCATATCCATGGTGTATCTGCTATCTACATATCTACTGTGTGCCAAGAACTGTGCTTTCTCGCATACATTTCCTCCTTAATCTTATAATCTCATAACCCTCGCAAATTGTAATAACTATCTCCGTTTTTACGTAAGAAATGGAGGCTGAGAGAGGTTAACTAACTTTTCCGCCTGAGGTCCCATAGGCAATGCTGGATAGGAAAGAAAATGCCTTCAGAGCATCTCCCACATCAAAGCTCATGTTCTTTTCCCTTACACAGTGCTATTACTCTAAGGTTTTTCAGTATAATTCAGAAGTGCAATTTGTGTAGGACACACATGTACATGCCTAATCTACATTAACAGCATTAATATAATTAAAACCTGTGAGCTTATACACTACTATTTCTTATGAATTTATTGACTACAGTTGAAATTTCTAGCATGACCTCCTAGGAGTGTGAAGCAACTATTCCAGAAGCTAGTAAAGATGTCACATGGCATCAGTACAGGCAAAGATAGATGGATACGGGTAACATGAAGTCTGGTCTGCATTTCTGGATTTTCTGCTGTTCACTGCAGGCCTGAGAGGTTGCCAAGTGAAGTTACCCCTCCTTGGTTTGAATTATGGGGTCCAATTGTACCTCATTTACAAAATCCCCAGTTTGGCTTTTAGTGAAGCAACATAATTTCAAAGTTCTTCTCTCCCTTCCTGATATCATCGATATCATTAGAGCTGCAATTAGTTAAGGTCACATTAATGAAGTGAATAGTGGATGGTGTGGAAATTACATAAAATACCCTTTGTTTTCCACCTACCTTAGGCTGTTGTTGCATTTTTAACATGCTCAGACACTTGTCTGTTTTGAGACCGTTTGTGCTCGACTGTGACTCACTCAGCCTGTGCTCTGGGCCTTCTTCTGACCTGGCAAACAAGTGTTTTGCCATTATTAATATCCCTTCCCACCTACTGAGTAATTATTCCTACTGGGACAGCTGGTGCCAAGAATGGCCTTGAGGTAATATCCAGTGAATTTCGTGCTCACAGAGCTGGTCTGCCGGGAACACAGGTGAGGAGCTTCCAGTTAAAGAGTCCCTCATGGTGATTGTAAGTTACAGAGTGCAATGGCTCACTGACTTCATCGACAGTAAGGTTTGGCATGGGCAGAAAGAGGTTAAGCGGTATTATTTTGGTTGATTAACTAGATGAGTTACAAAACAGAAGAACCCACACCTGATTGATTTTCAAGATTGAAACCACTGGCATTAAAAAAGAAGCTTTTATTTAATCACTACTGTTTTGTGCCACCTTAAAGATACTCAGAAACCAGTCAGTTACCATAAGTTGCCACACGATTTAATTATTTCTTGTTAGAAGAGTGAAAGGAATTGGAAGAAAGGAGATATTATCTGCTCTTGTTAATTGCAAGTGGTAATCCACAGTCTGCTTCTGCTACCTGCCATTCTTGCCTACCAACCAAATGGGAAAGCAGCCATGCATTGCTCATCTGCATAAGGAGAAGGAAACTTGCTTTGTTACTACAAAGGGATTTATTTCAATAAAGAAATGGAGTGAAGGGATGACAGATAAGTGCACTTAAAATTTCTGAGCATTACAGCAAGCTTGTAGAATTTGGGTACTAAATATGATCTCCGTATTCTCTGTGAATGATTGAGCCTCATGGTCAAACTGATGTTGTGCCTGGAACCATAATCCTCTCTTTATGCCACCTCATTGCTTCTTAGCAGGCAGGAGGCACAAACTCATTGCTGATTCTATCACTGTCCACCTGCTGGCCCCCTTGTGAATCGGAGTTTTTGAGTGATGTAGCATTTTGGGTATTTGCACAAAGGGCCAGGCACATTTGTGAGCTGTGTGCCTGCTGCAAAGCAGTGGGACAGCAAAAGTCTTCAACACATCTTAGATGGTTTTGCACTTAAACAAATGGAAGGCACACAAACTGAAAATCTGAGACTGTTTCTAAAAAAATAAGGGCAAGACACATTTTCACTTTCCAACTGATTGATAATCATGGCCATTTCCTAACTCGAGATAATAGTAAGTTAGCTGCCCTTCCAGGGGGCCTGGGGTATGTAAACCATTTCTAAAGCAAAGATAAGAACAAACCAAAAAAAAAAAAAAAAAAAAAAGGGCGGGGGTGGGAGGACACAATATTTGAGGCTGTGTAAAGATTTCCCATTGTAGGGGCGCCTGGGTGGCGCAGTCGGTTAAGCGTCCGACTTCAGCCAGGTCACGATCTCGCGGTCCGTGAGTTCGAGCCCCGCGTCAGGCTCTGGGCCGATGGCTCGGAGCCTGGAGCCTGTTTCCAATTCTGTGTGTCTCCCTCTCTCTCTGCCCCTTCCCCGTTCATGCTCTGTCTCTCTCTGTCCCAAAAATAAATAAAAAAAAAACGTTGAAAAAAAAAAAATTTTTTAATAAAAAAATAAAAAAAATAAAAAAGATTTCCCATTGTTTATTATATTAAACAAATATATATTATTTGTTATTATAAAAAGAAACAACACTGATGGAGCTTAATAACATTTACTTGATAAGCCATTTTGTCTCTTTTCTTGGTCTCTTGGAATCTGTATCGGTGGAAATTAAATGCTCTTTAAACTCAATGAGCCCTGTTGAGGTGTTGGGAATACTCTTCTGTCAAAAAGGCAAGATCCCTGCCCTCCTGGAGCTTCATTTGGGGGCAAGGGGATACATATAAACAATCCTCAAATGAATGAATGTACAAGAGAATTGGAGATAGTGGTGATTTGAATACAAAAATAAAACCCAAGGATGTGAGAGCAGAAAACTGAGAAGGAGCCAAAGGACGCAGGTTTGAGTGGCTTTGTGGGGCAGAGTCCTCAATGACCTGGGGATGTTTTAAAGGAGTCTTTATATCCTCTTGTACCACAAAATATGATGGTGGGCCATAAAGTATGTGCGTATGTGTTTTGGAGATATACATACCATTATTATTTTTTTTTTTAAGTTTTTTCTATTTTGAGAGAGAGTGTGGGGAAGGGGCAGAGAGAGAGAATGAGAAAATCCCAAGCAGGCTCTGCACTGTCAGAAGCCCAATGTGGGGCTCGAACTCACAAACTCTGAGATCATGCCCTGAGCCGAAGTCAGCCGCTTAACTGACTGAGCCACCCAGGTGCCCTGCCCCCAATTATTTTTAAACAAATAAGCATGCTGTTGGGATTAACAAAATACAATCTCATATAAAAATGTTACCTCCATAAAAAAACAAAACAAACAAATAAAAACCAAGTTACCTCCTTTAGAGTAGTTTTTGTCATTTTGCATTCGTTGGTGTTGAAATAAAAGAAACACAACTGCTTTCATCTAGGGGTGGCCATTCTTGAAAAGATCGGGCACCAGTGCTGTATTTGGTAGTTTTTGGTAGATGCATTTCTGCTGCACGTGGATGACTGGCCCACCCTTCTAGCAGAACAAGAGAGCACAGACTAACATTATGTCTAATGATAAAATGGCATGCATTCATATTCCCCTTAGATTCAGATCCTATTACACTTATCTGATAATTAATATTTATGGGCTAAATTTAAGAGAGTGGGAGCTTAGAAAATAAATAAGGGTGTTTTATTCAATATGATTCATTTAAATATTGTGTATAACTGTATGACCAGGATATGAATAACTACTAAGTACCCTGAGCTATCACTGTAAAGACAATTTTTAAAAGAAACAGCAGAAACATTTTGATCTGTAGTCATTAGTATCAATTCACTGTGCTTTGGGCACACCTGAATGGTACTTAGCAGGCAGAAACATGATCTCACACATTCCTGAAAACTTGCTAATTATGGTTTGAAGGCCAGCTTTTCTAGTACTGTACCTGTTTCTAAGAGGAAAATCTTAAGATGACAGAATTAGTCAGTCCAATCTGACAAATAGTTTACTGAGTCTTTTAAAAAACTCACTTGGAGTCTTCATCTGCCTACCAAGTAAAAGACAGAGTTGACTTAGACCCACCTGAGCATGGGTACCAATAGCTACTCACCATTTTGTACTTACCCTCTTGAGAATACTGTCATCATGAGTGTACAAACTGAGACCGTAAAACTTACCACGTGCGTAGGCTTTTTTGTACATGTTCAGTTCTAAGTATTTTCATTTCATACCTGGGACAGTTTAGTATTTTGAGTTTTGAAGTAACTGGCTCCGTGGATTCTTTATTAAGAAGACTTTATTGTATTAAGAACAAAGGCCTTGCCCTTTTCTCCCTGGCGTTGATTTGTTGCATTTATAAAGCTTTCAGTGACAAGCCAGATGTGGTATGCAAACAGACCCCACCAGCAAGTATGGCAGGAGCGAACCTGGAGTACAGTACATGAGAACAGCTTTTGTTATAGCAGAGTGACACGGTGATTTATGAAGTGTCAAACCCTCCTGCCTTTGAAGAATTCCGGCCTTCACATCTGTCTTTCATGTTTATTTCAGTTGTCCTGGTGACACACTGTCCCGCAAGCCCTGGAATGGCTGTGTGGACCTTGTGGCAAATGACTGGAGGGTCGTTTCCCCCTTTTTAAGAAGGGAGACAAAGCAATGAATGAGAAACCGTGAGAGAATGGGAAAATGAGTCCCTGTGCTCTGTCACTGTGGCTGCACTTGAGCACGCCTCATGGGGCCAGCACGGTGCTTAGAGTTCAAAGGGGAAAAGAAGCTTTCCTTCACAGGTGTTTCAGTTATGGGGGTCTCAGAATGAAAATGTTTTAACAACCCTTTCTTAAAATTATTTTTTAAGGGAAAATATTCAAATACATTCACGTAAGCCAAGTTGAAATTTTTTTAACTCAAATTATCTTTCGAATACTTGCTTTTTAGCTTATCTGTGGTGTTCCATTAGATGTGTAATTTTGTATTTTTTTCGGCAGTACGTGTTTTTTAAGGGGAACGTATCACTCAGTACCCCAAAGAAAGAACACTCAATTGGGGGATTTTGGAAAAGAAAACACTCTTTTTTAAAGATCTCTGTGTATTTTTCCCCTTAGAACTTTGACACCCTACATGTCTGTTTATTGTTTTAATATCATATAGAAACTCTGAACAGGGCTTTCTACAGGATGAAGTAGATTAAGTGAAAAGTTTTCCAAGGATTAAGTTAGGAAAAACCTGGTGTAACCTTGTCAAGACAAGATTATTTTTATCCTTTGCCTCAAGGAATGGCTTGAGTTTTCAGGTGAAAGAGTCACAAAAAGGAAAATTTCCAATTTTGTAAAAAATCTACATTTCAGCATATATATTCCTGTAGTTTTAATTGATATGCTATGAAGCAGAATCAGCAAATGGACCGTGATTCTACTTACCAGGCTTTGACTGGTAAAATGAGGGTTTTTTGATGGTTAAAAATTTGTGTGGGCAGCAGCCGATAGGTGGTCTCATTAACAAGTGGAAGTCTAGCACAGTGACAAGAAAATACAAGTTTCTGATGGCAGCTGTCTCTGTGTACCTCAAAGAGTGACATCTTCCTTGGCTGAAGCCACATTCATTAAACTAATTTAATAACCTATCATGGAAATAGTTTTATTCTCTGTAAGCACATAACCCGAACATCGTTATATCAAATGAAGCTGGCTGGATGTTCTTGTTAAATTTGGGATCTTCAAATGTAAGGACCTTGGGAATAATTCACATGATTCCTCTCAATGACTGGAAATGTAGAAAATACTTTTCATTGAGTTTCTAGGAATTCAAGTAAGACAAGGAGATAAAGTTGGCTTTGTGATTTAAGGCTGTGGTTTTTTGCCTTTTGGACATGCCTAATGAAATTAACATTGCCACACATTACAGAAACCAGTGTTGCTTTTCTCAAAATGTCTGGAGCTTCAGCAGCTCATAAGGACACTTATGGGAGTTGGGGGTTACTGAAGTGTACCTAATGGAAATGGCTACAGGGTGCCTTGCCTTTGGCAAAGGAAGATCCTTGCCCTGGGAATTTTTAGTTTTCTTTTTTTGGCATGGTGTACCTCAGCTTCCCAATGGGTACTAATTAACTGGGAATGTCATTTGCAATCCTTGAACATCCTTCCGCCCACCAGCCCCCCAGGCTTTGCCTCTTACATTGTTCTCCTTAGTAGCTGCCCTTCTATTAACCATGGTCGGGACTCCAGAGCTCTCCTCTCAAGAGATGCGTGTGCATTATCAACCCTCCTCCCAACACCAAAATCCTGTCAATCACACTGACCTCCAGGGGCCTCCAGCAAGCCTGGTAAACAAGGGACCCATGTCTGCAATGGCTTTTTATTCACTTTTTTTTTTATTTTGGAGTGGGGCTTTCTAATTACTTGGTTGTGTATGCAAACACTGAAGGGGTATTAGGCGCATCAAGTGGGGCTCTGCTTTTATTAGGAAACGCTTTTATTTTCTAAATAGAATATGTCAAACATATTCTTTCCTTTTTAGACAGTTAACCTTTCATCTCTCCTGTAGCAGAAATTCCAGTCTCTGGGGCTTGCTAATTTTGTATTTGAAATATTCTAAAGCAGAAGGAAAATGCTGTTTACAGTGCCTTCATTAAAAAGCTTTTAATCATGTTTTGTTGCTGCATATATAGTTTGGATCCCTGCTGGGTACACTTCATTGCATGAGAAAAATACAGTATTTTTAAAAGACCCACCAATAAACCCAACCCAATTGTACTTTGACCCTGACAATTGAGTAGACAAAGTACTTCTATAGTGTTCACACTTACTAGATTATAATGAAAATGTGAGTTCAGTAGATCCTCAGGAATGTGTTTCTGAGTGGCTTCCAACCTTCCGATTTTTGAAAAAATCTTTTTATATCGCCCGCTTCATTTTTTTCTCACACATTATCACATACATTAATAGTACCGCTTATAACATGACTTGTCGTAGAAGATGATTCAGACATCAAGCAGTTTGATTCATGTGCAATGGTTCCCAACTTTTCTCATATCTTTGCATACACAGAAAAGTATATTTATAGTACACACTGGAAGAGGCTAAAGGCAATAATGATCACAAACACTCCAGAAGTGTCTGACAGCTTAAGTGTTTTTCAAATACTGTATTTAGTATTTACAACAATTCCGTGAGATAGGTGCTATTATTATTTGTGTTACAGTTGAGGAAACCAAAGCATGGCAAGTGCCTTAAAGTGACTTGCCCTGAAGTCACAGAACCAACCAGTAAGTGATCTCCCCCAGCTGAGCTCAGGCAGTCTGGCCCAGAGGTCTGCCTGTACCTGTGCTGTGCACGACACCGCTCAAACCCTCTTACGGCTCATCATGAACACACGGGAGTGGGGAAGAGAATAGAAGCCATAGTTTGCATGATGGACACATCATTTCTTCACATCTCTCCCTCTACACCATAAATTGGAAGTTTTTATATATCCTGGAGTGTGTTGCCCCTCATTCTTGTTTTAAATCAGCCTTGTTGAGATGTAATTTACATACCATAAAATTCAAGGGCTTTAAATGTGTAATTCAATACATTTTGGTATGTTTACAGAGTCGTACAATCTAATCGCCACAGTCTAATTTCATAACGTTTCCATCATCCTAATAAGAGGCTTTGTGCCTATTCACAGTCATTCCCCCTTCCATCCCCAGCCCCAGGCAACCTCTAATCTACTTTCTCTCACTAAATACTTGCCTTTTTTGCACATGTCATATTAATGGAACCATACAACACGTGTTCTTTTTTGTCTGACTTCTTTCATCATGTTTTTGAGGTTCTAGATAATGAACTTTTATGTATGTAAAATGTTTCATTATTTTCAGACCTCTTTGGAATGTCTTCGAAAGCTGCCCCCATGGGAGTGCAGAGGTCCTGGTTTTACTAAATGTTGTAGTTTATAGCTGTAACACCAGGTCTAGGTGGCCGTACTGGAACTCGGAAGTTAACCATTGAGGGAGACATCACCACCACCATCGTGAGCCTTCCAGATCATTAAGGGTTTATATATGGGCTTCATGCTATTTATAGCCTCTTCACGGCTGCATATGTACTGGGTCATCTAGGCAGTTTGAGACGAACAAAAGCAGTTAACACTGTGAAGGTAATAGACTGAAGCCATCATTTCTTATATTAAAAGGTAAAATGCTTGTTTAATTAACAGGTTAGCAGAACAACAGGTTTTGGGGAGCATTGGGTAGCTGTATCATTCCATTCCTAGAGGTTTTATCTTTCTTTTCTTTCTTTCTTTCTTTCTTTCTTTCTTTCTTTCTTTCTTTCTTTCTTTCTTTCTTTCTTCTTTCTTCTTTCTTCTTTCTTTCTTTTCTTTCTTCTTTCTTTCTTTCTTTCTTTCTTTTTTTCTTTCTTTCTTTCTTTCTTTCTTTCTTTCTTCTTTCTTCTTTCTTCTTTCTTTCTTTTCTTCCTTCTTTCTTTCTTTCTTTCTTTCTTTCTTTTTTTCTTTCTTTCTTTCTTTCTTTCTTTCTTTCTTTCTTTCTTTCTTTCTTTCTTTCTTTCCCGAGTTTTGAGAATTACAATTGCTCTCTTAATTCCTATATATTCCAGCTGCTTAACAGACAAGACTCAACAGTGTCTAGGACTGTAAGTCATTTGAATTGTAAGGATAAGTAACACAACATAAAGGATAATTCAACAAATGGATGATATAACAAGCTACATAATGAAATCAGCCTTGTTCATTTTAAAACTACTTTGCAATGATTTTCGGTCACCCTGTCTTGGGTTTTCCTGTATACAGTGAATCTCAAAGATGGATAAAGACCTCTGGGGTATGAGCACCAGTAGGACCACGTTATGAGATTAGGACGTACCCAGAGTTCTATATTATAATTCGCTGATTACATTTGCAGAGTCCAGGCCTTGAGTAGATAAAATAGAGCACTTAGAAAGCCACTGCCCACATCTTGCTACCAGGTGAAAAGGAGAATCACATTTTAGGTTGCCTATTATTTGGGAAGATGCCCTTTTCAAGAAATAGTAAATTACCATTCAAAAATTACTTATTCTTGAACACCTCTTAGGAGCCAGGCATGGCCCTATCGGTAGGACCTTGAGCTAGTTGACATGTGCTGTGCAGCTCAAAGTGAGGGCCATAGCAGAGCCGTCTTAATTTCATGGTCAGGAAAGTTTTTTCTGATGAAGTGAAATCCGGTGAGCCAGAGTAGTCCAGGAATATGTAAGCCTTGCTGATTTCTGGGGAAAGGCACTTACTTGCAGGTGGAGGGAATGGTGAAATGAAGTGCTCTGTGGCTACTGCATGTTCTGGCATGGCTGGGGTGAGGCAGCTGTAAGGGGAGGCTGGGGTAGGAGATTGAGGGTGTAGGCAGGTAGGTCAGGCAGGTCCTCCCAGGACCACTGTGGAGACTCAGGCTTTCACTCTGGATGAGGCAGCGTCCAGGGAGGGATCAGAGCATTTCTCTCCCCTATGTGAAGAATAATGGGCTTGTTGTTTTGTTTTGTTTTGTTTTGTTTTGTTTTGTTTGTGCTTGCCTATAAAAATGGTTGACACATTCCTGTTTTTTAGGGTTACCTCTGGCCACTGGACAGATGGTTCCCTTCTTATGGAAAAAATCTCCCCTTTTATGTCTCTCTTGAGGTTGTTAGCGAAGTTTGAATTAAACACAAACATTTCACAAATCCTCCTATTCCAGGTGGGCTGATGTGAACCCTGCCTACCACTAAAAGGAGGAAATCACTTCACATGAAACAGTAAACCTTTTCTTTCCCTTTGCATTCTTCTAGAGGCACCAAAGCACACAAATGCTTTGTTTCGGATTGTGTATGTGGGATTTTCCTTAGGATGGATCTCTGTTGAATTCCCAAGTGAATAGTCCAATCTGTATTTAGTCTCAATCCTGACCAAAAAGGAAACCTCCCCCTGATGGGGGCCTGGTCTCAGTGCTGTTTTCTTTAGCCCTGAGAGATCAGGGGTGTTGATGACTTGGTGCCGGGAGAGAAAGGAAGGTTGCTTGGGGTTTTATGAAGTAGTAAGAAACAGCTAAACTTGGGGACAGGGATGTCATTGAGCATGACAGACACAGCAAAAACCAGGAATGTGTCCTCTTTTGTTGTTTTTGTTAAGGCAGTGTGAGGTTTGTTATTTCTGCCCCCACAGTCCTGGCTGTTTTTGTGTTCAGCACAGATGTTCAGGAAACGAATTCTAGTGCCAGCACCTGTGCGGCACTGACCCAGGCCTGCTTTGGAACATCCTCTACTCTTACTGTACCTCCAAGATCAGCTTACATGTGACACTTACTCCCTCTGTCCTCTGCTCATCCACCCATAGCTATCCATCCAGCCTTTCTGTCCTTCCATCTGAGTTTTTGGAATTAAAAGGAAAACAATACAGAGCACAGCATCCCGGTGACAGGTCTGTTTTTAATGGACAGGTACCACTTGCATCTCTGTTAAGAAGCATCTTACAAATCCACGAGCGCAGTTTTGCAGGCTTGCAAGAAGCTGGTGCCCCACAGCACCCGTCATGTAGAATAAATAAATGAACAGTTGATTTCAGTGGGGCATCAGTGTCCTATTTTTAGAATACCATGTTTTCTTCCAGGGCTGTTCAGGTAGTTCTCATTTTAAAACTCTTAACATCTGCCCAGCATACGGCTTCTGACATCTGGCTTCCACTTGCTATACAGTAGGGACACTTGGACTAATTTCCCCATCTTTGCAATGGGACAGTGCTTGTTTCTGGAATGCACTAAAAGGGGGCAGGGGCAGGTAGCAAATGATAGGAAAGCATATTGGAAACAAAACCCACAGAACCAACATGCCCACCACATTTTATTATTCGTTGAGCTCCCAAGTAAGTGTTTCCTTGTAAATCTCAGCAGACATTTTATTTTGATCGAGTTTAACACTCTCCTCTTGGCTCAGAAGGGTACTAAGCTGCCTCTCTGGAAAAAGCGTCCTCCCTTTTTCCCAGTCCAGGATTTGTGACTATATTTGTGCTTAAGCACAGCAGCTGGACCTGGCTCGTGGTTGAGGGATTTGTGCCTCAGAGGCAGGATCTTGAGGCAAGGGGAGAGAGCACATACCACCCTGGGTGGTTGAGGGTCCCCAGTCGGGGCCAGTCTCCTGTCCTCTCTTCAGGTCCTGGTTTGGCTCCCAGCTGCTGTGGATACAAATGCCCACTAGCGAAGGAGCAGAGCCCCTCCGAGGAGAAACAGCCCAAAGGAGAGACTTAATGAAAACTAGCTCACCTGACGACTTCTTCACCAAAAACATAGATTAACATTCACAGTTGATTTTCCCTTCAGCAATTTTAGGTCTTCACTGAGCTTCACAATTATTTTTATTATTTAGTAAGCAACCCATGTGGAGGTAGTTCAGAATGAACAACCTGAGGTGTAAAAGAGGTTAAGTGATGTATTCAGAAACAGTGGTTGGCAGGGTTACCTTTTAATTTGTAACATTTTTGGCAATCACTACAGTAAGAAGGAGCTGTCCCCCCTAGAGTTAAGGTCTCGTATATACTTGGGCGAAAATACCTCCATGTTTGCGTTGCTTTGACAAAACTTTACCCCATTGCTCCATTTTAATGGGAGCAATGATCTAGAATCTGCACAACGTCCTTAACTTCTTAACCTGAGTGAGCTATTTGAGCTTTGTGCCTTCTCGTGCTCTCTGCATGATGGGCCTACAAGAGCCTTAAGCTTCTGGAGAAGATAGAAAACAAGGAAGAGCGTTGACTTCAGACTATGTGAAGAATAAACCAGGCTTTTTCCCACCTCTGCTTGCAACTCAGTTGCTTCTACCTAGACTGTTAGAGCAATTTACACCCTACTGAGGAGGCTATGTGGGGTTCTTGAACCATAGAGCGTGGATTGATTGACAGCCGCTGTCTTCAACTACAACAGAGATGGAGTGAGCATTTATACAAACTCAGTGGGGTGGGACTTCCCTGTTGAATGCTGCTTGATGTCTTTTCAGCCAAATGCCATTTACATCTGCCCACCATTTGAAATCTCCTTTGACTTTCTTCTTCTTACAAAAGGAAGTAAAGCAAGTGCTGTGGCTGCCAGAGATAGCATCATGGCATTTTCTTCATTTTCCCAAAATGCACCTTTTGGGTGTTTTGTCCTCAAGAGCTTAAGGAAAGTGGGTCTTTTCAAATGAAAATTTTGTAAAGTCTTACGATGATGTAAACTAATGAAACTTTTGGAAAATGCATTGTGAGTGGATGGGGCTATGATTGCTTCTTCACCCTTTGAACAAACCATGCGTCCGCATCACCTGTTTGTGAGCCACACTAGAGTCTGTTCCATTTGGTGGTTGTTTCTGAAGAAAGTAATGTACACATGCATGGATAGGTGGTAACTGTATTTTTGTGAGTTTTTTCTTTAAGTTTATTTTTAGAGAGACAGTTCCGGGTGGGGTGGGGGACAGACAGAGAGAGAGGAAGAGAGAGAGAGTCTCAAGCAGGCTCCTTGCTGTCAGCAAGGAGCCTGATGTGGGGTTCGAATTCACAAACTGTAAGATCATGACTTGAGCCAAAGACAGACACTTAACCGACTGAGCCACTCAGGTTCCCTGAGTTTGTTTTTAATGGACAGTTTTGATGTAAAGAGGCAGCTCTGGTAAGGATGAATTTAGAGCTGTGCTACCAGACTGTTACGGTAGTGTATAGATTTAAATTAAAGGAATTTTGTGCTTTATTGTCTGAGGTTGGACTGTCACATTTTATAAATGGATAAGCATAGGAGGTCAATACAGCAAAATACATATTAAAAGCAAAAGTTTATTTTGGGGGCATCTGGGTGCCCAGTTAGTTCAGTTGGTTGAGCGGCCAACTTGAGCTCAGGTCATGATCTCACAGTTTGTGAGTTTGAGCCCCGCGTCAGACTCTGTGCTGACAGCTTGGAGCCTGGAGCCTGCTTCAGATTCTGTGTCTCCTCCTCTCTATCTGTTCCTCCCCTGCTCACACTCTGTATCTCTCTCTCTCTCTCTCTCTCTCTCTCTCTCTCTCTCTCTCAAAAATAAAGATTAAAATTAAAAGCAAATGTTTTTTTGCAACGATTAAATCATTTACTTTAAGAGTTCAAAACATCAACATCATTTTTGATATCACATCATTTTTTCAAACTGTGTGAGAGGATTATATCCAGGCATGTGGTTATGTTGAAATAATTATGTAATCATTTTGATGACCATGTAGCCTACATGGTTGAACTTACCAATTAGTCTAAAATTTTGAGTATCTAAGAATATTCTGTATCAAGAAGAGGTTTCTGTTTCTGACAAATTCCTGACTGGATGGTTCATTGTCATTCTTGTCTTTATATGTCATTTTGGAAAACCTGATCACGGCTCTTTTTGGACACCATGTTAAAGCTTGCATCTGGGGAGGTTTATAAGAAATTTGCGCAATTCTGATCTTCAGCACCTTTTCAAAATAACTATGCAGTTTTGAAATCATGATGTTTCAGTGACTGGTTTTGTAAACCCTGACCCAGTCTTTGCAGTTTATTTATTCATCCATTTATTCAAGAAAACTTATTAAGCACTCACTTGTCATTAACATTTAATAATTTCTGATAGCTACCATTTAAAGTGTTCACATTGTAACATACAGTGAAGTGGTGATCACATAGCATATTGTTAATAACTAATGGCCTCACCATTACCATGAATTATTCAGTCATTAACCATTTAGAGTGCCTATTATGTGTCATTCAATACAGAAAATATTTAGTGAGCACCTACTCTGTGTCAAGAACTCTTCTAGGGTCTAGGGATATAGCAATGAGTATAACATGCAAAAATTTTTGGCCCACTGAAGACACATTCCACTGTTTATCAATTATATTTTAAAATCATTTGATAACTGCACCAATATAAGTTTGTGTTTTTTTAATGAACATAGAAAAAGTTGACACCATGTTTATTCTTGCATGTTCTTTTAAATGAAAAGAACTAGCAGCTGTTAGAGTCTGAAAGGGTTACCTAAAGAAGTCTAGTCTTAGGTGTTAAAGGGATACAAAATTTTTTAGGCAAAATTGCATCAAAGACTGACATGTCCTGCTAGTCAATAACGTAAGTGACACAAATTCTGATTAGCTCAATAGCACTTTGTCCAAATACAATTTTAAAACATTGAAGCTTGCTCCTAGGTAATTTAGACTACAAGACTCCAAATATCCATTTAATTGAAAAAGTATTAATATCAGAATGATTATAGCATATAATGAAGAAATACCACAAGATAAACACATGAATGAATGATTTAATGAAATGTTTTAAGTAGTGGAGAACCTAATTCCTTGATGATACTGGAAATGAGAAAACAACTTACTAAAAATAAATATTGAAACACCTTTAAGTAAAACGAAGTATAGAGATTTTTTTCTCATCAATAAAAAAACCGGATTTATTATTGTGCATACTTGTATTACTAGCGTTTTGTATGCTATTTGCAGTTGGAAAATAGTGTTGTGTTTACTTTGAATGTTAACCCTAGGTTTTAAGAATTTGCTGGTTGGGGCGCCTGGGTGGCTCAGTCGGTTGAGCGTCCGACTTTGGCTCAGGTCATGATCTCACGGTCTGTGAGTTTGAGCCCCGCGTCAGGTTCTGTGCTGACTGCTCAGAGCCTGGAGCCTGTTTCGGATTCTCTGTCTTCCTCTCTGTCTGACCCTCCCCTGTTCATGCTCTGTCTCTCTCTGTCTCAAAAAATAAATAAATGTTAAAAAAAAAAAAAATCTTAAAAAAAAAGAATTTGCTAGTTAAGGCTATTGCTTTATGTCTCAATGCCCAAAGATTATTAGAAAAATAGCAAAATTGACCTTGATATTTCAGCTCTTGCCACTTTGATAGCCAGAATGCCATTCCGAACGTTTGTCAGCAAATCATGTATTTGAGGTTGGCGTAATATAGATGATGCCCAGGCTTATGTTTAAAAAGCATACCAAGGGGGGCAGCTGGGTGGCTCAGTTGGTTGGGCATCTGACTTCGGCTCAGGTCATGATCTTGTGGTTTGTGAGTTCGTTGGGCTCTCTGCTGTCAGCTTGGAACCCGCTTCAGATCCTTGGATCTTCTGTCTCCCTCTCTCTGCCCCTCTCCCGCTTGTGCGTATATTCTTTCTCTCTCTCTCAAAAATAAATAAACATTAAAAAACAAAAATTGAAAGCATTCCAAGGAACTGAAGAAACTGTGTAGCATAAGACATATATGGAAATAGTACTTTATACCTAACAACTCTGTGATATCTATAGCATGTGTGTTTGTGTGTGTGTGTGAGTATCCACACTTAAGTACTTAATTACCCAGAGAGCTGCTTCTGTAATCTGGCGACCTTGTGCATGAGAACCTATGAGGTTCACATGGTATCTGTGGTCACTGAAGGTGGATGCTTTGAACATAAAGACTGGAATTTTTTCAGTTATATTCTAAGAAGCCATCCGTCTACACTTCACTTGGCTCATGGTTCCACAGAGAGCAGAAAGATAAAGTGCAAGCTTAGTTCAGTGGGAGGAGGGAGGTGATCTGATTTGGCCAAAGGCATTATACTGTGAAGTTCCACAGATGATGGGAAAGATTCCTTTCTCATGGGTAACTCCCCACATTTTTTCCTGTGAGATAACATAATGCCCTGAAGAAAAGTTTTTTTTTTTCCTTCAAGATCCTTATCCTTACACTGGTTAGATTCCATCTTGTCTCCTTTCCTGGATTTCCGAGGCATTCCAAAGCCCACAGCTGGTCAATCTGGCTCATTCTCCAGAGCAGCACTGTCCAGCAGAAATATAATGTGAATTACATATGTAATTTTAAATTTCCTCACAGCTAAAAATTTTTTAAACCATAAAAAAAAGGTGAAACAATTTTTGTACTTGGCCACCCTATCAAAATAAAAAAAATATTAATAAGTTTTATATTTTTTATAATACTTCTTCAAAATCTGGGGTGTATTTTATAATGGCAACAGATCGCAGAGACTGTGAACATCCAGAGAGTTGGGCTTGCCTTGGCATCTTATTTACCTTCCTCTACCTCTGCATTGTCTGGCTAAGGTCCTTAACTAATGGATGAGAATGAATGAATGCTCCATTTTCATTGGCTCTGTTGTTTTAAGCTTTTAAAGTTCATGTAGATATTCCTAAAGGGTTAAGATTTGTTTTGTGCCAAAATATACTAGAAATTCTTTTTATAGTATAGTCACATTTAGAGCTATAAGAGGTGGCACAGGCAGAACTGTTAGGAGATAAAGGTTTATAATCGGTATTATGGTACCAACCCTCTGTGTGACTTAAGGCTTGATTGCTTAAAGTTTCTGGTCCTCTCAATCTCATGATCTGTAAAATGCTGTGGGATGAGGTTACTTCTAATGTCCTTTCCCGTTCTGATTGTGTAATTTGTGTTTGAACAAATGCATTTTTGCTTTTGACAGATAATATTATAGAAGAATAATAGCTCTCCTTTGCTGACCTTTGCAAACAACCTGTGACAATTTTTATGAATTTCTTTTATATTCCATATTCTGCTCATTTTCAAAAATTGAGATTCTTATCCCCAAACATGATGGCATTGTTTTTGTATCCTTAGCACAGAAGATCATAAGGTGGCAATGAATGTTAAATGAATTTGTACTTGCACTAAAACATTAGTTTTACATTAAAAGCATTAGTTACAGTTTGCTTGGTGGTTGGGGTATTTCAGCAAGTAGTGAACGCTTCAGCTGCTTTTTTTCTTACTAAAGAAATTCTGAGTGGATTTCAGCCTTAAACTAGATATTGCATATTTTTCTTCCATCACCTTTAACTTTCCTGGAACTCAAAATGTTTGTGTTTTTTGTTTGTTTGTTTGTTTGTTTGTTTTTTCTATCTTGCTCTTCTGGTCATGTCATTCCCTTGCTTGAAACTCCTCAGTGTTCAAAGAATACCTGTGAGCCTCCTTAGCTTGGCATTAAAGGGACTGGCTGCTCAGTCTAGCCTGCCTTCTTCGCTCTTCCTTGCAGGAGTCCTCCATGAATCACCATTCTAATTGCAGGTTGGTCTGCCCATCCCATCTACACGTGCCTCAGGCAATCCTTTCTCTCTGCCCTTGCCCCTCTTCTTCTGCCCCTCAGACTGCCTCTCCTCTCCTCCAGTTACCAGGATCATTCCCAGCCTTTAAGGCCAGACAGAGTGAGAGTCCTGTCTTCACCCCAATCCATAATTTAGCAACCTGTGCTGAAATAACCCTTACTCTTACTTGTCATAATCACATGTTGCCTTTAACCAACACAAATATTTATTCCAATAAAGTTTGGACTCTTCCTTCTATTATGTTGCAGTGTTCTAAGGACAGGTTGATGTTTTATTTACTGCCCTATTGGATGCTGGATTCCAGGTCAGGCCCCAGACATAAAAAGGGCAAATTGGTAAGCAAGTAATTACAATGACCTGATAAGTGCAAAAATCAGACTATATGCAGGGCACCTTGATGGACCAGAGGAGGGAGTAGACAACTGTTAACTTAGAGAAATCTGGGGAGGGTCCATGGGCTGATGATTCCTAAGCTGGGAGTGATTTAAGGCAATGGGAACTGCCCTAATAAAGCATGACTGCCAGAGAGCATGGAGTATTTGCTGTGCTTCCTTCATGGTCCTCCTTTCCAGCAGTGTGATGTAGTGATGGAGTGTGCAGACTGGAGTCAGATGGGCTGGGTTCCAATCTTGGCTCTGTCACTTAGCTCCATCAACTTGAGCATGTAGTTTAGTCATTTTGTGCTTCTATTCCATTCTCAAATGAAATGTGGGGATGAAGGTAATTTTCTTTGGAGAAAGCTAGAAAAAGAGTAAAAGGAAGGAGGAGGGGGTTTTAGATGAGTTAAATTCAAAGAATTTAGAATAGAAAGTCCTTAACTGTTGGTTATTTTTGTATCTCTTACTATTGATTCTTACAGTGCCATGTACATAGAAGGTATTCCATGAATATTTACTGAATGATTACACGTTGCCACCAATCAATGAGTTATATTCATACCCTTTGTCTATTATGGAAGCATACTTTTTGTGGCGATACCTCTCAGTGATGTGACCTCTCAGTGCTACATTACTTGTTGGAGGGTATGGGAGGGATGTGTGTGTGTGTGTCGATGATATATGCTGGGTTCATTTTGGCTCACTAGGGGAAATTTTCCAATTCTGAGATCAATGACCTGAAACTTCTTCTCTGCTGTGATTTCCAGCTGCCTAGATTTCTGATACCGCATGCCATAGGCAGTGTTTGCAGACTGGTTATATGGAGAATCAGTACGCAGTGCACCTTACAGTGGCACGTCTTTTGTGTAGGACTGTTTCTTCTCTAATGAAACGTGTAAGAAATTAATAACATGGGCATGTCATGACGCTCTCCTAAGTCATTTTAACTTAAATCATTTGTATTATTTAAAATTGCCTTTCATATACTGAACAATGTTTTTTTTTATCCTCACAGATATACATTGCCTACTGCTTCACAAATTATAAACTATGAATATTTACTCAGTATATAAAAGTCCCTCCTCTTAAAATTGATAGCATTTTTGCCTTTAACTGAGATTAGTGCCAAGTCCTTGTTAGGGGCTTTTTCTTTACAGGACTGGTCTTTTGTTATTAATGTCACAGTGGTTCTTGAGAACAAATTGCATTTAAAACACAGAAAACAAAGAGCTACTTTTTAGTATGTGAAGTAGTTTACTGAAACAATAATTGAATAATAAAAATGACAATATTTATAGAGCCATAAATTTACTAATAATTGTATGGTAGGCTTTCTGTTATAGCTATATTTTTGAAGGATTTTAAAATAAAATAGTAAGAATTATTCCTAAAGATGAAAATTCACAATGTACTAGAATGGTAATGAAAATCATTATAGTTGTATTTCCACAAATATGTGCCAGACCTTTTAGACTTGGTGTCTACATAGGTTTCATCGGTACTTTTTTCTGGGCTCTGACCAAACACCTTGGGGATGGATGGGTAGGGAGCCTGTTCCACTGATTTTACAGATGGATAAACTGAATGATTTGCCCACAGTTATGCAGTTATTAGACATCAGTATCTGTTTTGTACATTAGATTATTCTGCTCAAGATGTTTATTCCTATAAGCATATATAATATTAGTACTTTGGTAATCCATTTTTGATTTCTATGCAGTATGAGAGGATAGCAGACAAAGTTCTCTATACAGAGGGTACCTATTTTAGTAAGGTGGGTCTAGCACCTAACTTTGCTTTAAAAAAAAAATTTTTTTTTAATGTTTTTATTTATTTTTGAGACAGAGAGAGACAGAGCATGAGCAGGGGAGAGGGCAGAGAGAGAGGGAGACACAGAATCTGAGGCAGGCTCCAGGCTCTGAGCTGTCAGCACAGAGCCCGACGCAGGGCTCAAACCCACGGACTATGAGATCATGGCCTGAGCTGAAGTTGGACGCTCAACCGGCTGAGCCACCCAGGCTCCCCTAGCACCTAACTTTTCATAACGTATCACTACAAATGTGTCCTCCTTGAGAATAGAGATACATTTTGTCGAATTCATTAATGGATGCATTTAACAAAAAAGTTAGTTTCATTTTAAAACCTCCACCTTTTAAAACAATTATGTTAAAAGATATTTTCACTATTATTAGTCTGTAATGCAAACCTGAATAATGAAGCCCTTATTCAGATAATTTTTCAAATATTCCCTCCCCAAATAGTTTCATCCTGCCACAAGAAAGACCTTTCTTTGGGGATTCCTTTTCTGCATGGTAGAGAGTTCCTTACAACAAAAATACTAAAAGAAACCAGAAAGCTCTTCAGACACTTCTCCTATAACTGATGTTTAAAAATGTTAGTCTGACTGATGCATGAAAATGAAATTTTTCATAATGTGACACTTGAAATCATGAAGAATGAAGAAAATTGTCTGATTATTGGTTTAAAAATAGTTTCATGCATGCTGTCTGCAATTTTTAGATTTTTTTTATATGGGTAAACAAGTTTTTCTACTGATAAATATTAATGATTATGAGGATAATTTTCAAGTGATTGCTGATAGTTTGAGTTAAAAATGGCCTTACCTTTTAAGACCTTATTTCTTTAGAACTTAAGTGTCTTTACATATTTTGCCTCATTTATTTTTACAGCGTCCTTATACAGTGATATGCATGGGCGGCACAGTTGTTACTATATAGGTAGTGAAATCCAGGCATAGATTAAATGATTTACTCTTAATTTTATGCTGTCCTTTTTTCAGGCAGTTTCTAAGGCTTTACAGTGCTGTTACTCTGAGCAGTGCATAATTCGACACCGTGAAGAATGCTGGGAGCAGACTTGAGAACACCAGTGCTCTGATTAAGATCGTTCAGAGCCCTTAATGACCCTTACCTTCTGAGGCAAGCATGGTGTTGACATTTTACTGATACTAAAATGAAGGCATTGGAACTGAGCAAAACATATTCAAAATACTGGATAGAGTTTCGTTCGCTACACATCTGATAGAGGCAGATGACTTCATTAGCTGGTGATGATTGTACCCTTTGTGAACACTGTGAGAGTAAGGGCAGACAATCCTGCACGGTAGACAAAAGGTTTTTGGAAATAGATGACCTGATAGTACATAGTGAAGTTCGCATCAGAGACTTCTCCCCGCGCTGGCCCTTCCCAACGTGCTGTGACACATTTTGAGCTCTTCCATTTTAGTCTCCATTATCCACCACCCCAGTTCTCAATTCAATTTCAGACTCGGGCAAAAGCCTATAATTCTATTTGTTTTGGGTAAATTTAGCAAGCTGCTCCTGATTACACCTTAGCCAGAGACCATCTGTTGACTGGCGTGCCTCTCGGAGGAGTGGTTTCTGTAGGCGATGAATGGGAAGAGGATTGGAACCCGCAGCTATTAGTAAGCAGATGCACCATATCAGGGATAGTCCTTCCCGCCTTTCAATCTGCCAGCTCTCTATATTGATGGAGTGTCGTATGCCTGCGAGTCCTTCCATCCTGAGGCAATGAGAAGTGCTCTCCTAGGGGCCATTTATCAAGTGCTTCTACTGGCATTTGATGGAAAGGAATTTAGGAGTCATAGTTTGATACACTTAAAGCATGGCCACATTCTCCCTTGCATGCTGCGAGTGCGTATGTATGTGTGTATTTTTCTCAACCCCGTGTACATGCTTTTCAGCAGCTATAGTCATGTGCTGTCAAAAGCCCCACAGACCAAACAACAGGATACAGCTGTGCTCTGTAATGTGATGTGTAAACCTCCTCAGTGTCAAGCTCACGATTCTTTAAAGCACTGCTTCCTCTCCTGAAATTATTGCCGGTTCATTTGCATCAGATGGGGAAGATGTGCTAGATAAATTTAGAATGTTGAGGAACAGTTTCGATGCTGACTGCACTATGATGAGGGTTCTTTCTAAATGATGATGGTATCGTTAGCTCATGGCTAAGAGGAGCCTGGTCTAAACACCGCAGAGACAGCAGCTTCCTGTTTCAGCGAGGCATGAGGGGAAATGGATAAAATGAACATAAATTAGCTTCATCTCGTTTTCTGAAAGGATCGGAGAAGGAAGGTGAGGGAAGGAGGCAGTAGATTGCCAGGGCACTTGAAAACTGCAATTAGATCAGTGAGGTGAGAGCATCCTTTTCTGCCCTGTGTTGGGGGGAGACGGAGGGATGCCTGGGTGCTAACCACTCAGTTGGCATCATTAACTGGCTTCTGTAGGAGATGCCCAGGGTCCTCTTAGAAACCCATCACACAAGGTATTTCTCATTGAGTTCAGCTTCTAAGTTGGGAGGGAGGTTCAGAATTGTATCCGAGCTGCAGTACTTTTCTTTAAGGCAAGAAAGAAGTTAAATCTGATAAAATCTCACAGCATACCAGATCCACTACATTTTTCACCTAGTTGTGACCTATCGTTTTGACATAATGGCTTTTATTTTTTTGTTTCTTAGTGCCATGAATTAAAGTGGGGGATTTTCCTCCACCCCCATCTCTCACCTGCAAAATCAGCACTCTTTAATTCAGGTTATAAAATCGCTGCAGGTCCAGCAAAGTGAGGGTTGAGATACCACAACAGAAATGTAGTCTGGAGATGTATCTTAAATTTTAGTAAATAAATAATGACTGTGGTAAAATACTACTACACTTAAAAACATTTTAAATAGTGAATATACAAGTACAGAAATATTTTAAAGGATTAAGATCACCAATCTTAAAAGAGAAAAAGTCATTTCCGGGAATTTCTTTGCTAATCAGGGCAATTTGATTCATGGCTACTGAACTGATGAATGTGAAGCTGATTTAATAAGCTATAATATTTGCATTTACATGTCATCTCTGATAGAATAGGATATAATGTGTTTAAAATGCAGATCATTGCCAAACTATGTAACAATTGTTACACAAATAGGATAAGAGGCTTAATTTCCAGATAAAGGCTATATTTTGCTGATATCATAGTTGATATTATGAAAGCAGTAAGAAATACCCTGAATAAGCAAAGAAATCCTTTTAAAACACATCTAGGAATCATGCAGTTGATTCACTTTCTGCGAATGAGGCTTAATCTATACAAATAAGTTGTTGTAACAAGGGTCTTTGGGCTTTAGGAAATGACACTTGATGTATGCTGTAGAAGGCTTGTAGAAATCATCTCAAGCTAGCTTATATTGTGCATAAATATCTCTTTACCTAACCTGGTACAGGCTCCAAAACAGGAAGCATAAAAACTAAGGTGACATCAGGTATAAATAAATAATAAGAGTTGGAAACTATAGCTGACTCTAGTGTGACTTCTCCCACTGGTTCATACGTTTCTTCCTGTAGGCTCCAGGATGAATGATCCTGGCCAGAATGTTCCTAGGAAACACTTTCCTTAAATATTTTTCCGGCTCTTGCTGTGTGAAGAAATAGAGTCAAGGTGATTTAAGGGCAAGGCAAATATCCCTTAAAGACCTTTGTCATAATATAGCTCTTTATCATATTTGAACATATGCTTGGTTGCCTGCAGTGTCTCATGTTCCAGTCAGGGTAGAACAGGCTAATTTTTAAGGGACGTGATTCAGTGGCACAAATAGGGAGAGAAATAAGACTAACAGGTATGTGTGCAAGACGGACCGGGAAGAAGGTAAGAGGTAAGACAACCACACCCTATGAGGAATGTGCCAGGTAGACACAAGGCCAGGCTAACGGTGAGTCTTGTCTCTTCTTGTCTGGAGGAAATTGAGTTCAGTTCAGTGAATAGTGAGGCACTGTGGAAGAGACAAGTATGTGATGTATCTCTGCTTTGTAGTAAGCCTATAGAGGGACTAGGCTTATTCTGGCGAAATCATTCAAGAAGAAAGACTTGGCACTGTAGTGCTATGGTGAGAAGAATATGCAAAGCCACAAATGCATTCTGTAGGGGATAGAATTGTAAGGAGGATAGACTAGATCAGCCTTCATGACCTGCAGATTATGGTTACTAACAAATGTGCGTTAGCTTTGCCTCATCACAGATGATAAACAAAGCCCCACAGTACAAATTAGGACTAGGGATCAGTTTCTAGATGGAGAGGATATTGCAGTGGTCTCCTTGGATGGGGGCATCTGCTTTGAGAGAGCAGCATTTGGGAGAATTAGAAAGAGTGAGAAAGAAAAGCTGTAACTGCAGCTTTAGTGAGAAAATTGTCGATGCCAAGTCACAACTGCCTTGTGCTCTGGGTTCCTTCCTGCAGGCTGCAGGATGACGCCTGCGCAATCCGCTGCAGAACTGGGCCCGCGACCCGTGGGCTTTCTCCTGCTGGCCCCTCTCAGATACTCCAGTTGGTGTTGCCAGCTTTACAGTCTCCATGGGCCTATTTACCTTGGTAATTTGCACCTGATGCATTTATATTGGTAATTTTTTTTCTTCCTGGAACCCTGGGATCTCATTTATTCACTAGTGCAATAAAGTGTTGGAGTGAAAATCCTCCCCTAAAGCAAGGAGGGGAAGAATTGTTTAGGGAAAATAACAACCATGCTAACTGCGACTCTAATTAAAACCTTGAAAGGAGCCTTGTTCTTATTTAGGGGTGGCTAATACCTGCATCTCTGTACATAGAGGCCCGAGTTAGCCCATCTACAGCATCACTGCTAACTTTGGGTGGTTGTTGTTGTTGTTGTTGTCGTTTTTAATCCACTGTCAATATGTTTTTGTTTCCAAACAAAACAATAACAGCCCTGGGATTGAAACACAAGAATTCCTTGGCCACAGCTTGCAAAAACCATGCTTGGTTGTGTGTGTAGGGAAAATTACTTTGAATAACAAAAGCACAAACAAGAATTGATAGAATAATAAGCAATTAAGGTGGATTAACAACAGTTGCTGAATTCCAGCTGTTGGCTGCAGATGCAGCCTGGCTCCCTAATTCAAACTGTTTGAAACCCATTGCTATTCAGAGACCAGAAAGGAGAGAAGTGTGCTCATGGCTTTGCCTGTAACAAGAGTAGCTTTCTTGGTGTGTTTCATGGGGGATTTAAGTATCTAGGGTGTGTTTTACTTTCTCCTGATTCGTGAAGATGCCACACATCTTGCTCTGCCTTCTGTTATTTCGATATCTTCCTATATAGTTTTTGGTGTCCTTTTTGATTTCAAATGACTAACCAAAATCTATGTGCTTGCTCTTTGGTTATGGCATATTGAAACAAAGAGAAGACAGCAAAGTATGTGCTCATCTCTGTTTCCAGTGGGAAAGAAGAGCTCGCAGTAAGAGAAATGACAGATTCCTTTGGCTGCTATAAATAATTATCTGGATTGTTTCCTGGGCTAGCAGCTAGGCCACATTCTGAAACTCCTTAAGGAAGACAGTCTCATGTAATTATAGGTTCCAGCACACAACCCTGGGAAACTGTATGAACAGGTAATTTACGGGGTAATCACCATATGCAGTCAGTCCCCTGCAGCCTTACCACAGTGTGTTTTATTGCCATCAAACCTAGGTCCTCTGGAAGGCTTTGTTATCAGTGATCAGGATGGACCCTCTCACAGTAATGGCCAGGGGTTTGAGTTGCAGGGCCAGCATCATGGAAACCAGTGCATCACACAGGGCCCCATATTCAGAACTTGGTTTAATTAAGGCTTTGCTGTTGCCATCTCCAGATTCTTACTTTTATCTTTGAACCAGTGTTTTGTAAGTGGAATACATGTGTGAGTGAAGGGGTGTATTAAAAAACGTGCATTTGCCTAAAGTGGCGATGCCCCGTAAACACAGACTGTGATGGTGTGAGTTGAGGGAGACTCCAGGTGAGTACAAGGTGAGCATGTTATAGAAGCAGCCCATTTGCATAGCATGTTGGTAGAATATGCATGCATCAAAGAATGAAAGTATAACAGGTGAGCTAGGTTCAATGGAGTTAGCTTCATGAAGTGTTCTTAATTCTATAGTAAGAACACAACAGGTGTGCGTATGTAGACTGCATGTTACAGGTTGTATAGTTTGATGATTCCACATACAAGTCAAGAGCTCATGTATTTGCATTTAAAACTATCATTATACCATATGAAGGTGAATGGTAAAATCCATGCCAATAATTAAATATTTTAAATTTTCTCTATTTAGAACAACATTAAATAACAAATAAACAACATCATGAGAACTTGAGAGAGAAACCATGCAAGAAAGGAAAAAGCTTTATATTCTAGTGCCCTTAATGGCACTTTTTCCTGCTTTTTGAACAGGGGGTCTTTTGGGTTCATACCATGCCCTGCAAATTATGTGGTGGGCCCTACTCAAATGGTCTCTAGTCTCGCATTTAACTGGGTCAAATTGAAGAGGCTGCTAAGATCTCCTAATGCTCCCCAGGTAGCATTAGAGACACAGACACACCAAACAGACATACATCTGTGCCTTCTTTAGAGTCTTAGCTGATGCAAAGGAATGACCTGCCAGGTTCCCATTTAATTAGATCTCACCATACTTCAAAGTTTCTACCTGTTCAAAGAAACTTTGGCAGACTTTGTGTTCAGGCAGCAGACCTTTTCATGACTGTTATTTTCTCCAGTGATGTGTGAGGGTCTTTTTACCTTCTAGATGTGGTTACCAGAAAGAGGAGTTTTGTACCAGCCTAGTAACATTATAAAATACCTCTCCCTGCCAGGGCGTCTGCCTCTGACCGTCTCCTGACTTCTCCTTTTTGGCAGAATATGTTCTTGTTCCTGCAAATGAATTAGGAGATGTGGGCTTGTTGACTTATCTGCCCTCGTGAATGTCAATGGTTGTCTGATGAACTAGTGCCTGCTACCACAGACAGAAATACTGCCAGACTAATGCCTCACTCATGATAGATAACCATGTAAACCAATATACCACTCTCATCCAAGGCAACTTACTAACCAGCTTCTAGATCCAGATTGAGTTGATAAATGAAAGCAACCTCAGGGAGCTGGTATAAAACCACAAGTGCCTACTTTGGGCCAGTGGAAGAGCTGATCAGGGAGAAGGCAGACAGCCATTCCAGAGGAGCCCAGGGGACATCGTCTCCCAAAGGTTAGCATAAAGCCAGAACTCTAAAAGCAAAATGACTTGCTTGTGGAAGCCAACCACATGGAGTGTCTACTTGATTCTTTTATAAAACTAATATTCAGGATCGATAATAGCCTGGGGTGAGAAGGAGAAGCTAAAAGTCCTACCCCCAATCCAGTTTTGTCATAGGTTTGCTGAGCTACATTTCTCTTCTGGCATGTTCCTCGCTAGGAACTGGTGGGAAGTTGCCGTTATTCCTCAAGTACATTCTGTTGCTTAGCAAGCCCAAAACTGTTGTTTTGGAGTCAGCAACATTTCCCCAAGAAACGCATGTTTGTCTTTTCCACTACAAATCTGTTTTTGTGAGAGCAGGAAGGAAGAGTGAGGTAGGGCCTACCTGTTGTATAGGTAGGATTGTGTTAGGGACTTCACAACCCCTCCTTAGGTTAAATTATCATCCTCTGTTGAAATACAAACAGCCTAAAATGGAAAAACTCACCAAGACCTTACCTCTCAGAAACTTGATGTGAACTAGATCCTTTCATCTTATCTGTGGCAAAGAACTGTGGGATTTGTTTTGTTTTTAAAATTAATTTGGGAGTGGGGGGGCAGAATATGTTGAGGTTGTAGGAAGGAAAGAAGAGAGGTGGACAACCAGTCGGGAGGTCAAATTCATGGTCTCATCTCGGAACAGTACTTTTCTCCTGCCTAAATTCACCCAGCAGTCGGTCAGCACCAGGCCAGGGGGCCTCTTTATACCAAAGGCCATGGGTATAAGAAGAACCTGGCTTCCAAGAATGACTGGAAATGTGTTTTTTAATGTTGCTACTTTTTTAATTCCTTTTTGAAGGAGAAGAGTGGCCAAGGTGTTTTAGTCTACTTGATAACACATGTTATTTGTCATACCTGCTCATATTCTTCTCCAGTATCTGAAACAAGACTTGGCATGTTCTAGAAATTGAATAAATATTTGCTAAAAAATGAATAATATTAATATGTAAGGAATTGATGGGTGTTTCTGGCTGGAGTCAGACATCAAAAAAAAAATGACTGAGGTAAAAGTTAAAGAGGTTGTTTTATACTTTGTTTCTAGTCATTTTAAGAGAATTTAACTTTTTGCAAAATAGTGTTTACAATGCAGAGTCTAGAGCCTGATTAGGATTTCAATCATGTGACCTTGGGTAAATGTCTGTACCTCAGTTTCTTCATCTATGAAACGAGGATCATAATCATATGAAGCCCATGGGTTGTTTTGAATATCAAATGAGTTGATACATGTAAAACGCTTGGCCTGTGTTCAGTAAACATACACTATTTTATTCTGAAGGCAACATATATCAGTTTTGGCTAAGGGAGCCAGAAAAAAGCTCCAATAACTCATGGTGAAGTTTGTGCAGGTTGTTTTGAAAGTTAATGTGTTTGCACACAAACGTCCCTTAAAAGTACAAGTTAATATTATCCTGCCACGGAGCAGTTTGCAATCTAAATAAGTACAGTACAAGTATGACTTTGGTTTCCCAGAATCTTGGTATTTACCTGGTTTTTCTTCTTGAAAAAGGAATTTAGGCCTTGGAGCCATTCTACTTAAGCAGCTTCCTTTCATAGCCTGCCCAACGGGTGGGTCAGAATGTGATGAGTCTTGATGGGGCCTGGTTGAACACAAACGAGGTGTGGGAAGCACTGGCAATTACCTCACACACGCAGCTTGGAGTCCTTTAATTTTTCTTATCAGTAATTCACTTTAGATAACAACTCTAGAGATAAAATAGGCCTTAGGGGTTGGCTGAAGGGAGGGAGAACAAAGGTTTTATTGGTGTTTTATCTCCTGTTTACTAAAATGTGTTTGGTTGTAAAAGATAAAGACAAAGCTATTGTGTCTGCTCCAGAAAATGAACAAATAAAAGTAATTATTGCAGAGGGGCATTAGTAACAAATAGGACATAGTTACTTTTCCCTAGTTGGTGGCTTCAAATCTTGACTCCATTATTTTTTAGCATTTTTTTGGCTCTCCAGTTGAAAATCAAACACAAGAACAGGCCTTAGGCTAATTTCCTTGCCAGGCTGAAACTAAGGGACCTCACTGATCAGCCTAATTTTGTCTACGAAGACCACAAACAGGTGGCTTTTTCCTCTAATGGGATCCTAGTGTATGAGAATGAATGATGTGGGAAAGCACATTCAGGAAGGTTCTTGGGTCATCTTGAAGCGAAGACGATGATCACAATAGATAGAGGAAATAATATGTATTTGCTTGAAATGCTGAATATTCTTCAAGAATACCTTAGAGAGGAAAATAGCATGCTTTGCTTTTAAAACACATTATCTCTTTTTTTCAATGTCTAACTTTTATAATACTGAAGTAGGTAATGATCTTTCTAGCTGAATAGTAATCATAATAAAAGGATGACATATGACTCTTCCTTAATAGTGTCTATCCAAGTGCAGCATTTAAGGTAAAAAGTCTTTGAAGCGTTTTTACAAAATCGGTTGTGAATATTGTATTGGTTTGTTTTTTAAGAATTTTTAAAAAAATTATGTAACTTTACAACAGTGGGTGATTTCCTTTAAATGTAGTTTAGGAAAGTTTTGTAGGTTTTTTGTTTTGATTTATTCCTTTAAAGTTACAATTGTCTTTATTTTTTGAGTGTGAGTTCATGACATGATACAAAATTCAAAAGCCATAAAAGGGTCCACAGTGAAAAATAAGTCTTTCTCACTCCTGTTCTCCACCTATCCAGTTCCTCTCTCAAGTGGCAACTTTTGTTCATAGGTTTTGTGGGTACAGATACAAAAACAAAAATTGCAGACTACCCTTATTCTGGTCCCCAGGAAGAAAGAAAGGCCATAGTGGAAGCTTTCTGCATCCCCACTGAGAAGATGCTAGAATTGAGTCCTGTTGCTTGGAGCATATGCCACCTCATAATTTTTAATATGCCCAGAGAAAGAGCCTTGTCCTCCAGCCACTACACTGGAGGCCGTCTGACTGGACCATATAAGACCCAGCATGTGTCCTGTTCCCAATGGTGACAAAGCCAAGAGCCCCTGAATATTTGATATTCTGATAACACTTGTGCTTCCTAATTCATAAATGATGTCAAGAAATGGTATGAATGAGAATAAATGTTAACACCTGATTTCAAGCAGCCATGAAGTCCATTTTGCTCTCTTGGAGCTGGATTTTAAGATCATTGAGTAAAAGGGTTAATGAAATCGCATTCTATTTTGAAACGTGTAATGAATAACATCTCTGAAAGGGAGCATGACGCTGTCAGAATGGTTAAGATAATGTCATGTTTGAGTTTGGGTAACTGGAGTGAATACCGTTTCTTGTCCTCAGTGAATGGTGGCTCAGCAAGGAAAGATGAAGTGAGCATCCACTGTAATGCACTGGCTGTGTGTGTGCACATGTAGACGTCTTGACCTGTATCAGCTTCCTTCACCTATGTAGTGACAGACACGAATCAAATGTAGTTCCCCCCTTCCCTCAGCTGCTGGGAACTCCCGTGTCTGATGGAGTCTGGAGTATAGGTTGTGGCCAGCCTCAGGCCATGGGTGAAGTGAAGGTAGCATCCTCCCCATTGGCAGTTAAGTGCAGCAGAGCAAGTGTGCAAGAAATGCTTGGCTTCCTCCGAAATAAAGTGATGACTTTTTGGAAGGCCTAATTCAATTCATGGAGAAAGAATAATTGTTCCGTTGAAAGTGTGAGTGGATGAGTTTAAAAAATAGATATACTGTGAAGGCATGGTCCTTGCCGTGGACATGTCCTTTTCTCCTTTTGTCACAAAGTATTTGAAAAACTGATCATGTTCAGTTGCAGGAATGAAAACATTGATATTGAACCTTGTGGGTGGCAGGTGATAGTCGTATCAACCAAGAAGTGCTCAGAAACTTCAGGCAATGAAGGAAGTTTTAGTTACTTTCTAAGTTTACATTTGAATGATACTGCTTCAGCTATCCTTTTTTTTTTTTTTCAGCTATCCTTTTAAGATCCACCCAAGGCCAATTTAGATCTGTGAACTATTGTTTAAATTTTGTTTAGTTCAGTATATGAGCTTACTATAGATTAAATGACATATTGAATGTGTGAGTAACAATGGTAATGTTTAAGTTACTGATAATATATTGTATACCTTGAGTTCTGTTCCCAATACATCATCTTCCTTGGAAGATTTAAGACTGATTCCCTCAGTTTCAAGTATTAGACAATCTCTTAAGAGAGATAGCCTCTTTTTCCCTCTTAATATGTCTTTTAAGGATATAATTCCACCAGGTAATTGTGTGTGTGTGTGTGTGTGTGTGTGTGTGTGTGCGCACGCGCGTATTTGTGTGTGTATCTGCTTAAGAAGAAGAAGCTCAAAATAAAACCAGGTATGGATTCTAAATGGAGATCCGTTTTTGACTTGAGAAATATAAAATAATTAGATGCCTGTAGGACTACATGTTGACAGCCATAGCTTTCAAAAATTTGTTTCAACAAGAAGCCCCTACAAACCCTGTCTGATAGTGAATAACCAGGGATATTTGGGCAACCAAACACCATAGAAGAAACAGGCACATCATTCTTTGACCTCACACATCATCTTAGCCTTTGGGGAGTAAGTGAAAAAGGTCAACGTGAAACAGACAGTAAATCCAAATAGACTTTTGAGTAAGCCTTGGAAGCAACAGTGCCTTGCACAATGTAAGTAATTTGTAAATATTAAATGAAGGAAGAAATGAATGAATCAATTAACAAGTAAAAATTTAACCACATCTCAAGATAGGGGATAAAATTTGCATGTAGCAATTAGTATTTTTAGCTGCTTGTAGCTATAGTACATTCTCTTTTGTTTGTCCCATTGCCGATTTAGAAGCTACATCTTCAGCACTGAGCTCATCTAGTCCATGGGGAAAACACACCTTCCTCCCAACATTTGGGAGGTAATATATACCACTATTTTTTCCTGGATCCCAGGCTCAAAAGATTCATTTATATAAGAAATCCTGAAGGTGGACAATTGGACTATTAGACTCTGAGATTTCTATTTCCACATTTCCATAGGCACTACCCCCTTTAAATCCATTTCCTATCTGATGTTGTATATAATACAATAGCCTGCTGGCTGGTTTCTCCAACCTTGCAGCATAGGGAGTAATTTTTCTAGTATTAAGTTCAGCAAATATTTGTTGGCGCCTTTTATACAAACACTGTGCTTGTTGCTATAGGGGATACAAATATGATTAAGGCACAGCCCCTGTTTTCAAGGAGCTTTTACAGTCAAAGGGGGAATAAGAGTGGTACAAACATAGCTGTCACTCAAGGCACAAGGTGCTATGAGGCTGAACAAAACTCTAATCATTTCTCTGTTCAAGAAGTTATAATGACTCCCTATCACGTTTTGAATCAAATAAAAAATTCCCAGTCTTCATAATTTGACACCATCCTAGCCGCTTAAATTTATGTTTTACTACTATCCAACAGACCTCCCTGCTCCTGTCTTCTGCCTAATACCGTCATGAACACATCCATTCACACATTCCTTCCTTCCTTTACTCATTCATTATTTCAGCAAATACCAACTGCTTGTCAGATGCTGTGCTAAGTACTCTGGGGGAAACAAAAATGAATCAGTCCCTGCCGTGAGCAACTCACCATCTAGTGGGAGGAGACAGAGACAAGGAACGGTGTGTTGTGTTATAACAGAATGCACCACGTGCTGAGAGAACGCAGAGGAGATGAAGGCCCGGCGGAGGAAGGGAACCTTGCCAGAAGTTGATTAGGCGCTCACCAAGGAGGAGAGGGAGGGGAGAGCATTATAGACAGCAACAGTAGGAAGCAGTTCATGGAGGCACAGGAGAATGGAAAATGTGGCTCCATCCGGAAGCTGGTAGCAGGAATATAGCAGGGATGCTAGTGGGCAAAAACAGCACTGGCGAAATCTGGGAGGCAGATTATCATGGGCCTTGACTCCCGTGCCAAGGAGTTCTTTATTTTTTTGTGTGAGGGAAATCCACCTGGATCTTTCAACACCTGTATGAATGAATGTGGGTCTTAGAATGCCCTGGCAGCAGTGTAGAGGATTTGATTGAGAGACGCTGGAGGCAAGAGTGTTTGAATAGTCCCAGCCGGAGGGGAAAAGGCAATGAGGAGATCCTAAAGTCATTTTCGGTGTCACTTCCCCTACATCTTCTCTGCGTTGGTCCACATCTATCTTTCAGGACAGGGTAGGTTGCGCTGCAGTAACAAACAGCCCGGGATAACAGAGGCATCGCAAGGTTATTTCTTACTGCAGGTGTTCTCCATGCTGAGATTCAGTGATCCATTCAGCGATCACAGCCTCAGTGAGGCTGCTTCAGAATTGTGGCTTTGTCATCTCAACACCTGCTTCCATGCTGGAGAACATGAAGGTGTTGCTTCAGTCCCCAAGTGACTTGCCTCCCTTTTGCTCACAGCTCTGCCCAACTATAAAGTGGGAGGGTGTTACTACACTCGCGTGTGCTCCAAAGAACATGGGTATGTGTGGACTGTACAGACCCCTGCCACTCCATCATCTGTTGTCTTTTTTCTTTTTTAATTTCCTCAGGATTTCTGTATATTACCTGATACACTTGGTACTATTTAATAATGAATCTGCTTAGAATCCTCTACTAATTTCTTGTAGATGTGTCTTGTTTCTCTAGCTGCCTGAACCTGGTAAGTTCTCCAGGATGCGTTTGTGTCTTCTACATCTGTTTACTTTTACGGCCTCTCATGGGTCCTGACACTGAAGGACAAGCCCGGAAGCTAAGCAGGTGCTTGTGAAAACACATTGGGTTGAATTTGGCAGATTTGACTTTTTTCTATCTGGGCCTTGGTACTTTTTTACACACCCACTCAGGAATCACCTGATTCATTTTTGTTTCAGATTTCATGTCCATCAGATGATTGGAGTTTGATTTGAACTAAAATGCATCAGTGGAGGTTGGAGTCTGTTTTACTGTAAAGCCTTTAATGTCATTTTGCCTATGGGACCCTCATTTCTCGTCCCGGCCTAACAAAAAATTGCACAGCATTTACCCTGAATGTGGCATTGCCTTGGCACATTTTAAAGGTGAATGTGAAAGTTTAAGAGCATCTAAATATGCCATCCTCTATTCAGCATCCAGTTGGCGAGGTTCAATAGAAAACAAATCAATCGCTGTCCCCTGTTGAAAATAAGCACACAAAGATCTCGCTTAAAAAAGGAGTATCGCAAAATGAATTCATATGCTGTGGAAGGTGAGGTTGAGACCCATGGAGCACTTTATCTGAAACAGTGTTTGCTTACCCAGACTGCACATTTCATCCTTTCTTGATCAATCTTTTTGACTTTTTCTTGCCTACTAAGCCTGACTTTTAAAATAAGTGAGAGTCAGTGAAGCACACCCTGCTTCCGATGAGTTCCCCATAGAATAAAGACAGAATAAGTGAGTATCTGTAGCTTTTGAGCATAATCCATAGGAAGGAGGTATGGCAATAATTATTTTTGACCCAACTAAAAAAGCTAACAGATCAATTCACTCTTTCTCAAGGACCAGTTCTACCGCACACATTTTATGCCCTGAAAAAAGGAGAGATCCATTCAGTAGTAGCAGGGCTGGCTGCTGCTCGGTCATCCTGCAAACGTGAAACACTTACATTATACGAGCACACCTCAGGGGGTTACTTGTTGGCTTCCATGTCTGCATGAGAATTTGCTCATGTGAAGAGTATGTATAGTCCTGCTTTCTTTTCTACGTTGAATTTGCATTTGGATGTTTTTCATCCTTCATGGCTAAGAGGGAAGCCTCTGTTCTCTAGTCATTTCTGCCTCAAGACTACTGCAAGTAGAAGCTGGTCCGAAGTAGCCATGGAGCGTAGATGCAGAAGAGGGATTTGAGTAGAAGTGCAAGGGAAAAGAACAGGGTGAGGAACTCAAACCCTCTTCTCAGATGTTTATTTCCTACTGTTTTCCTTTTTTTCTTCTACCTCGTCATTCCATTCCTCCTGAAGTTTTTGTCCCCGTCTTTCCCGTCTTCTTTTTCTACTTGTTCATTCTCCTTGGCGCCTTTATTTTTCAGATCTATGTCCTCTTCTCTGCATACCTCCATTGCTTCTGTGTATACCTCCTTCGCCTGCACACACTGCTGTCTCAAATGCAGAATGGTCCTAACCATCACGACAGTAATGGCTCGTCATCTTCCCTGCATCCTACCTAGTTGCCCTGGGCTTCAGGTGCCCCATCTCTGATCTTTAACCACCATCCCATTTAATTACAGGTGACCCTTGAACAACTTGTGGTTAGGGGTGCCAACCTCCTCCCCCTGCATAGTCGAAAATCCACCTATAACTTTTGACTCCCCCAAAACTTTAATAGTTACTATTGACCAGAAGCCTTGCCAATAGCATGAACAGTTGATTCATACCTCTTCTACATGTTCTGTGTAATATATACTGTAAATTCATACAATAAAGGAAGCTAAAGAAAAGAATATGCTATTAAAAAAAACAAAACAAAAAGAAGAGGAAAGTACTTCTATTGTACTGCATTGAAAAAAAATCCACGTGTCTGTGGACCCGTGCAGTTCAGACTCCTCTTCTTCAAAGGTCAACCTGTATGTCACCTGAGGTCATAAATCAGGGAAGTGGCAGAGCTGGGTTTCCTAATAGTCTTACTCTGGTGCTGAAGCTCTGAGAGTAGAATCGTGGCACAATTACCTAGTTTGTGTCATTGACTCATGTATCTTAGAAGAATCCTCAGGAGAACATCTGGTGCCACTGGAGCATTTTGACAAGTCCCTCCACATCCACTGTGTCTACATGCACAACGTCTGTTGCATTGGATTCATTTAAAACATCCCTATCAGTTCTGAATCAGATCCTCAACATGATCCGGAGACCGTGCAGTGAGAAGGACATTGCTCCTGTGTTCTCGTTGCTGAAAGCTGGCAACTTCTTACGCTGACTCTGTTAGTAGTGGAAGCAACGGTTTGGAAAACCAGGCATCCCCTCTCAATGTGGGCACCTACTCCATTATTCTCAGAAGATTCAAGACCATTAACCTTGGTGGGGGAGCGGAGAGAGCTCCTGAGCTCAGCTTGATATAGATGCTAAAGGTGTTGCAGAGTCACAGCTGTGTTTCCTGTTTTGCACTAATTAGGAGTTACCATGAATCTGCTTGACAATTAAGGACAGAGTGAACTTTAAGGCAGATCGGTACCCTGGGACAGTAAAGAGTTCTCAGGCAAGCAAAATAAAAATTTGCCCCTAGTACTGTGCTTTACCGAAACCATAACATCTCTTTAATAATGTGGATTCAAAGTATAAATAAAAGTCTGGAGTGGGTTTTCTGGCCCTTGTAAAGGGTCTTGCTCAGAGATTGACGCGATGTCAAATCGTTAGTATTGCACATGGTTTTGTATCACCCACCAGATGAGTGATTATTTCAACACTAGCCTTAACCAGTTCTTGAAGTTCAGTTGCCTAGTTTCTGACTAATATATCATAGCCACAGAAGCTTAGCAATTACATAGCTTTCTAGGACAGGAAAGCACCAAAAGGTTTAGTTTCTCTTAAAAGTCATACTTGATGAGCCGTATTTTAAGGTAAAACTTTCCCAGGTTAAAGTTTCTGTACTTTCTTGATTCTCCACCCCCACAACTAATTTGTGCAGACATGTATCTATTTCCATTCACTTGGGTTTAGGTCATGAGGGCCCTTAAATCATGTTCCTTCAGTGGGCTGTAAAAATTCCTGAGGGGAGATTTCACAGGACTCTGTTCTTTAAGGGACCTGATGCTTAGTTTCAGGCAAGGCACGGATTGCCTTGTCATCAGCCAGGATCTGAGAAAGAGACAGCAGCCTAGATGTGACTTATAACCAGGATTCAGGCAGATGTGCAGGGTTCAGGAAAAATCTGCGTGCCACAAGGTGTGGTTGACAACTGTAAATATAATTAAGCCAGGTGGATTCCATGACAACAAAGAGGATTAGGGTTTGGGTGGATCTCCTAGACCATTGAGACCTATGTGAATGGATGTCAATTTATTTATATCCCTTCTCCCCAGGAAGAAACAACAACAACAATAACAACAACAACAACATAGTTTGATGTCTAAATGAAGTAATCTCTAGAAAGAAAGGGGAGATTATATTTGTTAAACTGTATAAAAAAATCAGAAGATAATATGGCTTTGTTCACAGCATTACATAAAGAAGATTAAAGACGAGGAACAAGCTGCTTAAACACTGTAAACTAATTAGTTCTACGAATTGTTTTCCCGAGGTTCATGAGATATGAAACATTGGCACCAGTGCGTGAAATACACTCTGCCTCAGTGCCCTTTTCAATTTATTTTTCTGTTCGTGTCATATGTATATAAAAAAAGAGCAGCCAAAAAGAAAGAGGTTACAGAGGGAGACCAAAGCCTGTCAGATGATTGAGGCTGACATTTTGTCATCTTAAGCCTGGCGCGGGAGGGTCCTCCTCTAATACCTTGTATAAATACCAGCTTCATTTTCTGCCATCACAGACTACATTGCACAAATGATGTCATGACAAGGCCCAGAGGAATCCCTGCTGCTGCTCCGAGCACTCTGGCAGCCCCCACAGTGGTCAGGACCAATTCAGTGGATGCATCTTTAATTTGTTTCCCAGGAGTTGGGTCCTTCCCTAGAGCAGGCTGGGAGGACACAGAGTAAGGGTGGGGTGGGGCACCTGTCACGCTCCACTTCTCATGCCCTGGTTCAAACAAGAGATTTACTGTTGGCTTGTCCTAAAGTCGCATGTTTTCTGAGTGGAGGACCAGCCAAGACTCTGTTTTTATTTCCCAAATAACAGATAAGTATATTTATTTAATGGAGACTAGAATAGTAAGCTTTTCTTTTTCTAATGTAGCACATTTTATCTTTTTGCAGATTTAACTTAGAAATATGTTATTAAGAGAGGAGGTGAACTCTGATGTAACTCTGACTCTCCATCATCTCTTTTCTGCCTCTCTTCATGTGTCCCAAAACCAGGAGCATTCCTGCTCCCTCCCATAAGCATTCCCAGGTCTTAGAATGGGTCACTACTTCCTGTGCTCTCAGAGAACCAGGTATAAAATGTTAAAATTCAACTGAGTAAATTGAAAGATCAAATGGGTTTTCAACGATTCATGAATCAGGCAGCATCCCATCTAGCAAATAGAAAGGAGTTCCAATGAACTGAACAAAATGGGGAACCTTTATTGGCCGAAGGGGACGGAGGCAAGGAAAGAGCAGATCACCTCATCTTTCTTTAGGGGGTGGAAGGAGTCCATCAGGTGGATTTCTTCACTGGTGCTGACCTGGAAATTCCAGATGGACTGGTTTAAGATGGCTGTCATTCCTAGGATAGATTGGAACTGCAATTATGTTAGGTATCAGTCGTGGTTTGGTGGTATGGGTTTAGCACATGTGACTCTATTTTTAGCCTGTTGTCTTTTTTTTTTTTCTTTTTTAACAAAAACTCGACATAAAAATACCATCTTCTTTCTTTTTATTTCATCATCAAACTTCTTAAAGGCACACTTGTTGCTATCTCTTCCTCACTGGATGCTGGCCAGCCCTAGGGAGAAAGCTGTCTCAGCAGTAACTGAAGACATCTTTATTATCAGATCCACTGATCTCAATTTTCCTTGAGCCAGTTGTCACCCCCACCCCACTCTATCATTCAATGTGTAGCTTATCTTCTCCTTCTTTGAAACTCTTCTGAATCCAGGAAGGCTATAGGGCTTCCTTATTTACAGCTGGACACTTCTCAGCCCTTATTCCTGGCTTTTGCCTCTTAGCAAGAAATGCAAACTCCTTGCTGCCTGCTGCATATCTCTTAGGTCTGTTTTGTTCACTGTTGTATCCCTAGATTCTAGAACAGTGCCTGCCATGTAGTAGGAATTCAACAAATATATGCTGAATGAATTAAATGCATGACTCTTCAGGATGTCCCCCATCAGCTCCTCAAACTCGACAAGTCTGTCACCACACCTACTTCTCTTGTCTGCCCAGGTGACTTCTTCTCATTTGGTCCTGTCTTTTGGGGCCATCTCTCCTCCTTCCTTTGATTCAGATTTCAGTCATTTCCAAGTTCTCCTTTCTGCTCACTTCCAAGCAGTCACCCATCCTGTGAGGTCAGCTTCCCCACTGTCCCTCCCCCCTCACCAGGCCTTTGTGCATAGCCAGCAATTGGTCTTTCCTGGACTTCTCACTCCAAGAATCTTTCTCCCCACTCTGTTAATCAGAATTGCTTTCCCAGTCACAAATCTGAATATACTGGTAAGCATAAGATCACTTCTTGTCATAACAGAGTCAAGATGGTTCATGATTAATGGCATCCAAAGCTCCTTTCAATCTGGCCCTTTATTCCATCTCAATTCACTCTTTACTTCTGGGTCCTCCCACTCAGGCTCAGTCTTCTCAATTTCTCAGCAATCGGGTTCTTTTTTAATTGTGGTTTCTGAAAATGTCCCCATGAAGCTCTTCTTTAAGGCTTTGTTGGCCTTTTATGCTTCTCCCTTTTTTGTCAAAGGGAACCAGGTATTCATATAACGGGTTTATTAGACACTTCTTCTCCACTCAAAAGCTTTGGAGGGAAGAATCTATATCCTTAGTCTTAATATTCATCATACATGGAGCACCTGGGTGACTCAGTCGGTTCAGCATCCAACTCTTGATCTTGGCTCAGGTCATGATCTCATGGTTCGTGATTTCAAGCCTCACACCGGGCTCTGCACTGATAGTGCAGAGCCTATTTGGGTTCTCTCTCTCTCTCTCTCTCTCTCTCTCTCTCTCTCTCTCTCTCTCTCTCTCTCTCTCTCCCTCCCTCCCTCTCTCCCTCCCTCCCTCCCTCTCTCCCTCTCTCCCTCTCTCCCTCTCCCTCCCTTTCTCTCTACCCTTCCCCCAAAAGTAAATAAATAAACTTAAAAATGTGTCTATCATATAGTACCTAGGACATACCTTTACATGTAGCCTGGTGCATTACATTAAAAACAATTAAATTCTAACCCTTATTATATTCTACCATAAATTATAGTTGAAATTTGATAATTGGCATTAAACTCCTTAGGAACACAGAGCATCTCTGATACATCTTTGTACCATTTCATAGGACAAGATGTAAGTTCACACAGATGGGATTGAATTTTATTTTAAATAAAAAGAGTGAATGTTGATTGGATAAAAATGCAGACAGTTCTAACAATATGTTGATTTATAGAAAAATAATTTGAGCATTAGAGTACATTTCATTAAACAAACAAATCAAAATAGTAGTCATGTTGGCTTTTACAATTTCACAAAAGCCTTGTATGTATGAAGCATATCTGTAGGGCACTTTGGACAGGGAAATAATTATTACTCTGTATTTTCTAATAACATTAAAAACCTGATATAAGCAAGCAGGTTTTAGTAATCGCACTGTAGAATTCAATCAGTACTCTTTCAGTTCTCTGGAAACCCTATTTCCTTTATCTTGTTTTTCAAAATATATTGGTATACTTTTTTTTTTTTTTCCCCTATTACTTTAAGATAGTGTGCAAACCAAGAATGAGGATTCTGGAATCAGATTATCTGAGACTTAGTTTCCTTATCTGTAAGATGGGGACAGTAATGATCCTACCCCATCAGGATGTTGTGAAGATTTGAGATAGCACAGTAAAACCCTTTGTAGACTGTCTAGCACATACTCAGTGCATGTTAGAAAATATTATGTTTTTGCTTTAATTGGGATTTCTGTAGGGAGAGAGTATGTAGTTGATGGGGAAACCTCTGAAGAGAAGCCTCATGGACCTCCTGGTGCATTCTGATTCATGAACAACAGTGGTAGTGAGTGATTCCCTAGACCACTTAAGTCTCCTGTAACCTCTAAACCCTCTGGTGACAGTGAATCACGTTTTATCCTGAATAAGGATAGCTATAACTTAGGATTTTTTTAATGTTTTCATTTATTGAGGTCAGTGCATTTGTGTCGAACAATTGAAATCTGACAAGAAAAATCAAGGGTAGCCTGGGCACTGCTCAATTATTACTCTGACCAGATTTTAATTAGCACCAGATGTAGAAGGAAGTGCTATTTTTATTATCCATTGCCATGCACTTGCTTACGTATTTACCCTGGGGTGAGAGGCATTTTATTAATTAATTTTGTTGGCAACCAAGAAATAATTTTGACTTCTGAATTGAAAGTTGCAAACTTCTTTAAGCACTAATAACCATCTTAAAAAATGAGCAGTGCTATTTATATTTACTCAGGATGAACAAATCTCTACAAACTGGAGTAATTCATTAAGATGAGGTCATTAGCCTTAACTTTTGTTTGCAATATTATTTCAGACCCCATCACTTAACAAATTATTTTCATTAGAATTAAAATTACTTTCTTTAAGGCATTTTTCATCTTTATGGAGGTATAATTGACAGAATTGTAAGATATTTAAGGTGTACATGTGATGATTTGAGTCCTTTTCGTCGATATGAATTGTCAACATGTATTTGCATCTCTTTTAGTATAGTCTGCCTTTCAGATTGAAAGGTGAGCATTGCTTAATTATGTTTTGGGAGCAGCCTTAGAGAAGTATAAAAACTTCATAAATAAAATGAAAGTTACATTTTAGAAAGCAGACTAATGAAGTATGAACCTGTCTAATGGCAACAGTAAATGGGGGCATGAAAAAAGTTCAATCTTTTAGAAAAATAATTAAATACTAAGAGACTTCTATTGGTTCCAGAAGTAAACTCAGGTGACCCTGTCTTATTCATTTAGACTGATGAGCTCTGGTTGGTATGTTTATTCCTTTGCCCCTGCCACTTTTCAGCATTTTTTACTTGCTGTCTAGAAGTTTGCAACTTTCATGCTGTATATTTTTTCCTGTCTGACTTTTATGACTTCCCCCATAAAATGTATTGGTTGTCTGAGTCTCACAAATCCTAAACTACTTAATGGCTGTGGCTGCATCCATTATGCTGTTCTGTGTGTTTGTGTGTTTTTTCCCAGACATCTGTGTAGATAGCTTCTGAAATTTACAAAACCTTTGTAACTAATCCCATAGGTTGACCTGAGCAGGGGCAGTGTTTGTTGCTGCTAATTACACAGTGCAAACCTTTGGGAAATAGGCCCTTTGTTAATGATGAATTTGAGCAAGCAACTAAACATTCCCGAATAATGCTGAGAATATTATTGGCCTAGGTCTTTATGCCTGTAGATCCCCTGCCTGCCTCTTCTTTCTCTGTGGATGTCTGGCCACTGTGCTTGATGTGCATATTAATTGCTAGATGAGGAAGAGAAGCAAGGAGGTTTCTTTGGCAACAGGGTGTAACAAACAGCTGTGTGATGAGGCACATGTGGATTATTAGGTAGGACATAATGAGTAGTATTTCTATCATGGCATTATATATCTGTCAGGTTTGGTTTTTTTTGTTTTTTTTTTTTTTTTTTTTTTTGGTCAGGCTTTATTCTTTCTAGGGCTTGAAAACCTGTTCCTATATCACAGTGGTTATCACTAAAAATGGCCAGAAATCCCACTGCTACCAATCAGTTATACTGCCTCTAAATATCAGCCTCTGATTGATAGCTTGTTAAAGTGAATTTCAAAACCAAGGGGGAACTCTCTTTACACTAGGTATGTATTTGATTTAGGGGGTATTGATTTGCATAATTTAGCAAATAAAGCACTATATAATTTAAGATCTAGAGACATTTACTCTTACCTAAATATTAAAAACAAATTATATTCCTATATTGTGGCCTAGATTAGTCACATAAGAACCATCTTATGAAAAGGAAGCAGTTCAGGTAGAAAGTTAGTCAAGCCACACCCTTAGACACCTTTCACCAGGTGGCTTGATTATTACTATCAGGTCCACCCAAAAGAAAGTAGGATTATATAGAGAAATAAATAACCAAAAGACACTTGAAAAAACAAAAGAATGTAATAAATGTAATTGCCAGAGATTCTTTTACAATTACAAATATGATATCGACAGTTTTCAAGAGCAGTAATACCTTATATAAAGGAAGACCTTTTCCCACGTGCCCTTTCCTACTCTTTTAGTCTACACATGAACTTTTTTTTTTTTAATTTTTTTTTTTTTCAACGTTTTTTATTCATTTTTGGGACAGAGAGAGACAGAGCATGAACGGGGGAGGGGCAGAGAGAGAGGGAGACACAGAATCGGAAACAGGCTCCAGGCTCCGAGCCATCAGCCCAGAGCCCGACGCGGGGCTCGAACTCACGGACCGCGAGATCGTGACCTGGCTGAAGTCGGACGCTTAACCGACTGCGCCACCCAGGCGCCCCTACACATGAACTTTTTAGGTGTAGATCTGCACCTGTAGACAGCCCGGAAAGGTTAGGGTTTCTCCAGATGATACTCTGTTATTGCTTAGTTTACAACATTACAAATTATCTGATCTGTTTTATAAGAAGAAGAAGCCTTAAGATACGTACAAAAACACTTGCATTTAATACCAACATTATGTTTAGTATCTCATATATATGTTGACTATTAGCTAAGTTTCTCCTCTTACCAAGAAAAACTTTCTTGATAAGGTGGTAGCCTCCGTTCTGAAACCGTGTGATACATTGTGTTTCACTTTTTGTTTCAGCCACTTGGAAGCTCAGCTAGGTTTTGTGTTCAGTTGCCATTCAGTCTCTCCTGTTCCTGCTGCTGTGCCACCTGGCGCACCACCTGGCACACAGTAATACTTGCTCAAGAAACAGACAGTCGTAGCCTTTTTGCATTATAAATAATTGCCTATTTTATATTTGTTGTGTTTTTATTTTTGTTTTGTTTTTGTCTTTAAGTTGTCTAAGGTTTAATGGTTTCTTCATGGCTGATTCTTAGCTATGAACCATATCAAATCGTTTTGTGAAGGAGTCAAGATATAGTAATAAACATGGAGAGAACATGCCTCTGTTACACAGTAACAACATGGTTTGGATGTTTCTTTGAGTGAGAGGGGAGAGAGACAGAATAAACATTTTTTAAAGCAACTAAATGGACTAAGAATAAAATATTTATTTAGGAAGTTAGAGTAAAAAGAAATCCTGACACATAAAATTTCCAAAAACTGGACTTGATGAAAAGGTAATGAAGTTTCCCACCCCCCACCCCCAAGGATTCTACTCAGATATTTTCCTTGAACTGGTCTTTTTTTTTTTTTTTTTTTTAATGGTTTACTAAACCAGAGGGGAGAAACAGCAGGAATAGCAGAATCTGTTTCGAAACTCTCAACAAGCCAGTTGATGGCTTTGTTTATCAGTAAAACAGCACTGGATCCCTTCACTAGGGAGTTAGGACAATAGAGACTTGTGAAGGTTTACATATTTTCATTGTAAGTTGTGTACTCTGTCTTCCTCTCAAGAGTGTAGTTCCTTAAAAACTCTCAAGCTACCCTGATATCTTCCATCCATGTTTTATTGATTTTCAAACTCTACCATTTCAGACAGGTGCCATGCTGTGAAAAACATGAACACACTTTGAAATTCACTCTTGTAAAATATTTCGACATTAGACATTGTAAAGGATCTATAAAGTGTTGATATTAATGAACAACATCCCTTTGCTCCAGAAACCATTCAGCCTAGGCATTTTGAGACTCTGAAGTACTGTAATCTCAAAGATTCCAAAGGGCTTTCTCACTTTGGGGTGGTCAAAGTGGTATGTCCTCGTGGAAAATATGTAATAAGGTTGTGGATACCCTAGACAAATCTATCTTCAGATGCAGAAGTCTTTGGCAAGGTTATAGTGTTGTTCACATAGGCCTTGAGCAGCCTTAAAAATTATAGTGGCCTTTCAGGCTCTGTGCCCCTTTTAGCAGTGCAGCAGATTAAAATAACTTGTGAAACCCTTTGAAAATACTGTGCTGCTGAAAGCCTCGAAAGCTCCTGGTATTTGCCTCCCAGGACCCTCACCAAATCCTTTGACGTGGACAGGAGTGGCATTTTGTTTTTCTTGAGTTTCTTGGAAAGTTCAGGTAAGCCACCATCCTCCTTCAGACACCTTCTGTAGTTTCCTGTGCCAAGTTTTCCTAGGGCGTTCCTGAGCACTGCAAACCATCTGCCGTTTCACACTTAGCTAGCTAAGGTCAGTGATACTGAGAGCTGGGTAAGTGTGAAGTGCATGAGATGATTAGCCATCTCACAAGGGTGGGGTGAGGTTACACCAGGACCTGTTTGAAAAGATCGTGTGTGTTACTTCACGAAGGCAAATTAATTATTAACATTTAATACCATATAACTTACAGGAAGAAAACAGGACTATTTGTTCACCACGCCACTGTGACACCTTGGCTCAACAGAGAACGTGTTATAAATGCCACAGGTAGTAACTTGAGGATATATGCTTCAGTGGCGTGTAAGTAGTCATTCCACGGTCAGGTAAACATCTTAGCCCCGAAGTTTATTTAGTAAGGTGTAGTCCTAGTGTATAAGCAGGAAGTCACCGCGTTGCACAATCACTACCTTAGCACTGGGACAGAAGTCTTGTAATATAGACCATGCTTTTTATGGAAATTTAATAACCCTTGAATGGTTGTAGCATGGACAGTTATGAGTTGCCATAATTTTGTCCTTTCTTACAGTGGCTTTAAATAGTCACCCAACTCCATCGTCTTTGATCGTCATGGCTTCTCCTTATGCCTCCCACTAGCAGGTCAGCCAGCATCATTCTGGAACAATTGCCAGTCTGCCCTCTGTCTTCAGGCGGAGTGACCCTCGGCTGGAGCACAGTGGCCCAACATCAGTAATTTTCCTTCCACAACAGATTTAGTAAGGTTAAAGTGCTGGTCCTTCTATTAGCCAACATTTGATAGCAACAGGCCTGGCACCTTGTAACAAAGTCGGTGGCCTAGAGATAGGCTTTCCAGCACGTTAAAGCCATCCCGGGACACTGTAGGTGGGAGAATTGCCCTTCATTTCTCATTGCCAGTGCCAAGATGTATGGTTACACGATAACACCTTCCTGTATTGTATTAGTCATGCTTGTAGGAAAACTCAGCAAGGGTTTCTGATCCTTTGGGGAGTTTTTACATTCAAAATTGGAATTCAGACTGTCTGAAATCCTTGAAAACTCTATTCCGGCTGTTCTGTGCTGATGAATATTTCTTAAAGTAGAAGACAATCTGTAAAATATTATTGATTACGTGGCAAACTCTGCGAAGTGACAGAGACAGAGGTTCTTTTGCAGGGGATGCAGGCTTATGTGGTTGCTGCAGCCAGGCACGTACCTCAAATTAGGCCTGGTGTACAAACTACCCTCAGGGCCCTGCAAAGGAGGGACCCTAAGGAAGGGGATGGCTGCTCACCCATTCTGCCAGAATGTTTCCAGAATATGGAATAATGAAGAATATGGAACCAATGATGCCACATGTTCTAATTTTTCACAAGAAGGCAGAAGTATGTACTTTTGTATGGAATCTTGGGATTTCTAAATATTGGTTCTCATTTCTCTGAAGAAACACTCTGCTGGCCAAAACTTACACATAGGGAGAAGAAATTGGCCCATAGGCCACCAGGCCATCATCTTTATGGAGATTTATGTGTAAGCCATGATAGTGGGTATATTAATTACGTCAACGTTAAAAGTCACATGAAGATATCACTGTTAATAAATTAGAATATCAAATCAAAACATGGTCTGGAGCTGGAAAAGTGTGTCATGATATGACATCCACCCTCCACCAAATTATAGATGATTAAGCTAACTGTATTTTCAGATTTATGGAGCTTTGAGTATTGGGTCTCTTGTAACCACAACTCTTGAGTTTGGGCGTAGTTCTATCCCCCTCTATAGTGAGCTATAGTTAACACTAACACAAGACAGCATCCCTCATATACAGCCTGTGTATCATTGGTGAAAACATGTAGCTCCTCTCAGTGTATGTATGCAAAGCAGACAACATGGAATCCAGTGGAATATGTGAGAAGCTGGCTGCTATCATTTTGGCGAATTTAAGAATGATATCAACAAAAGGGATGACTAAAAGAAATACTTTAAAGACTCATATTCCACTAACTTCACTAGAGCCAGACTGCTTAAAAACCAGGCCTGGAATGCAGTATTTGGGAATGATGTGGCTTTCTTAAGCCAAGATTTGAGATACGTAGAGTGTCCGTTCTAGAGACAAAGTTTCAAAGTGTCAGCTGTACAAAGGCTACAACTTCAAACACCGGATGTCCCTGAGCTCCATCAGTAACAACATCTTGGAAGAGGGCAGAGTTGTTTGTAGGAAAACAGTGGTCAGGGTCCTCGGAATGAATGTGAGCAACCCTTCAAGGTAGTGCGAAGGTGAATAAAGGGTTCAAGCAGGTGCTGGGGATTGGTGTGGAGGGGGCTCCATTTACAGTGTTGAGATTCCTGCAAGGGCTAAGAATATCAAAGGTTTATTCAAATATCCTTCAGCCCTTTCATCAGCTCGACATTTGCATCCCTTGGTCCTACCAGCTTTATTTCAGCAGTGAGTTTGCTCAGATGACTGAGCCGGCTCACTTTACTGATTGCTATCTGCTTGTCATTCTACCCTCTTACCTCCCACGTGAGTTGTACCTTTTTGGTGCAAATCAGCTGCCAGGGCTAGCCTGGCTTGATCTCCGTGCTGCAGATGTCTCTAATTAACTCAATTGAGACAGGTCCGTGGGATCCTGTTACACAGTCTGACAAATCCCAGTGTCCTGGGAGGCACTGTCCCTTCACCTGCCGCATGCTTCTTGCTAATGTACTTTGGGCAAAGTTTATGATGGGCTCAAGTCTTCAAGTGCCCATGCTTTTAATATGAAAACTGGAGTGTTGATGGTTGCTAATGAAGAACCAGGAATGTAAAAAATTGCCTCATGCTCTCCTTTAGGTTCTGAGAAAAAAAAATCTCAAGGGATCGTTAACTTCAGGTGTTTTAACAGTCAAAAAATTAAAATTTTTATAATTAATAATACTATTAATGTTATTATTTGTAGTATCTGGGAGAAACACGGTCTTAACCCATTACAGGCATAGACCCTTAAATGACCATTGTGAGATAGTGATAAAACACATACTAAAACAAGTGTTTGGAAGGACTGGCTTGACTAGTTCCAAGATCTGCAAGATGTCCAATTACTGAAGTGAAACTAGCCCCAAGCACTATAAAGATGGAATTTGTGTTTATTTCTTTCAACATCCACATTTATTCTTGTTTTTCTGGAGTCATAAATTACTAACTTATATTTTATATTTTGTGTGTATGGTTTTCTGCATGTGCATATGTGTTTTCTATGAATAGCTATAGCTTTTTCTACAGTTTCTAGAACTTTTGTTTTTCAGCCCAGACAGGGCTATTTATTTTTACTTTCATAGTTAGCTATATTGTTTACTATATAAGCTTACTAACGTATTAGTAGAAGTGGTTCATTATCAGTTATCCAGGCTACACTGTTCAGTTAGAGGACTGATGTTTCTATCCTCAGTGACTACATGAACTTGTAGACTATGTAACCCAAAAGAGAAGATGGAGACATGGTCCTTATCGATGCCAAGGAATAAGAATGAAGTGCAATTGAGACCATGCCCTGAATTTAGCGCAGCTGATCTCTATAAACACATGTTTCACATGTAATAATGTTCTCAGTCCTTCTGGATCTCAGAAAGGGGAGAGCTCTTTGTGGACTATGAAGGTGGTAAAAGCTCTATAGAAGAGCCTAGCCACCGAAAAAAAGCCCAGGGGAAGAGTGAGGGAATTGAGGGAAAAGGACAAATCAACAGAGGGCTGGAGGTGGGAGGTGGCAGGGCAGGAGAGAAGACCAGGTTGACAGAAGAGTCCTGGGAGTTAAAGTTGGAAAGGTACTAAAACGTGGAGTATGTGAAGGACCAAGCATGAGTTCGATTTGCTTTCACAGAATAGGGAGTCATTGGGGGTGCCTGGGTGGCTCAGTCAGTTAAGCATCCAACTTCGGCTCATGTCATGATCTCACAGTCTGTGAGTTCGAGGCCCGCATCGGCTCTGTGCTGACAGCTTGGAGCCTGGAGCCTGCTTCAGATTCTGTGTCTCCCTCTCTCTGACCCTCCCCTGTTCATGCTCTGTCTCTCTCTGTCTCAAAAATAAAGAAACATTAAAAAAAAATTAAAAGATAAAAAAAAAAAAACAACAGGGAGTCGTTGGTGTTCTTCATCTGGGAAGTCCTAATGAACTAGAAGAGGAGAACAGAGCAGGAAAAGGGAGTCTGCTGGGAAATGAGAACAGTAACTCACACATGGGATAGTAAGTCCTGGATGAAGTTGCTATGTTAGAATACACTCTGATGTCTCTGAGCAAGAGAGTGAAAAAGGAAATCTTCAGAGTTTGTTAATAGATGGGCTTATACTGAAGGAAAGAGACCAAAACCAAAAAAGACCCCTTTCCCCTGATTTCATTTTATGATTCTTCTTGTGGACAAGCCCATCAGAAAGTAGGGACTAGAGAAGTGAAATTTCAAAAAAGTCATTTCATCTATTATTAATAATCTTTGGTGAATGAAAGGGGAGAAGGATTTATGGATGGTTGAAGGAAGGACTGCTAAAATCGAAGTTTGTTGTGGAATTTGGAGGCACATTTTAAACTTCCATCTCCGCATCATTAAGGGAAAACATTAGAAATTGACTGATTCTATCAGCTGCTCTGTGTAGTTCTCCAATCTTAATCAAATAAGACTGAGACAGGCATTAATGGTTCATCTGCTATCATACCTCTCTCTCTGGTCAAGTCTCAGTGCTGACATGCATATGGTAATTGGAGATTAGTCATTTCCTGGGATACACTTCATCATCCTTAGAAGCCATACAATGATGATTGGATGTCATTTACTTTGGGTCCAGCTGGGAAGCTTAAAATGGCATCTATGACTATTCAGATAAGCCTTGTTCAGGACTGTGTGACAGCCCCGAGAGCAGCAAGTTAGGGTCCCAGGAACCCCACTACAGCCATTTTACAGGAACAAAAGCAGACGGCCAGAGAGACAGAGAGAGAGAGAGAGAGAGAGAGAGAGAGAGAGCTTGCATTCGCGCCGGATGGGCTTATCCTTACAGGGAAGGAGAGGCTCCGCCAGCTGTAGGTGTGTTTCTGAGTTTCAGAGCCCCTCTTGATGAATTTTAGACTGAGAATCTCATTCTCCTAGAACTATCACTTGAGAATCAGAGTAATTATTTCCTATTGCCCTTTGTGGAATACAGTTATAATTGCATTACTGTTAACGGTGTTCGCATTAACACTTAATTGTTAATGTCCTCCTAATTTGGAGGAAATCATCACCTCTTCATATTTCATTGCCAGAAAGAGTTGTTAAACTCAAAGAGGATAATTTGAAGCTTCTAAATGGAGAAACAAGAAAAGATGCTAGAATTCCGAGGCAGAATCTGTAGAATGACTTCTCTTCCTGGTGTTTGTGTGTGCCTCTGTCTACTTTTAAGGTATCACACATCTACTTCATTTGGAGGTTAAGCCACAATGCATATGGGATCTCTGGAAAGTAACAAGGATTCCTGTGTGGTAACAAGAAACGACTCTGGGGTTCATGATAGGAAAAGGGCAGTAACTCTCTCTCATATCTGACATCCTGTTTGAGTGTTGAAAGACACATTAACAAGAAAAGAAAGACGCCACTGTGACAAGGTCAGCCAGACAGTGGTGGGCTACAGGCCTTGACTTTCAGATGATTGTTAACATCTTCCTTTACAATATACTGAACTGCCTGTTGTTCACAACCACGCAATTCCTGTCTTAGCTCCGCAGCAGGAAACTGAAATATTTTGAGAAGTCTTTATTCGGGCTTGGCACGGGGCGGGGGCAACTGAGAGAAGGAGGAAATACCAGAATTATATCAATATTAGAATCTGTTAAGGGAAATATTGTTTGGGGGCATCTGATGGTGCATTTTCATTTGAACGTAGGATGGGCACCTCTGTGACACTGGTTTGGAAAGAACTTTTTTAGGGTCTGGAAGGAGGAGTAACGGCCACGTGGATGTCGGACCTGTGAAGTCAGGGCCTGGCACTTGATTTAATGTTCTGTTGCTGCCATCTTGAAATTCTTAGTAATTCTTGACAAAGGGGTCTTAGGTTTCTTTTTGCCCTGGGCCCTGCGTATTGTGTAGTGGGTCCTGCTGAGCACAATGAACGTGGTTTGAATTTCACCAAGCGTGCTGGAAGCCTGATTCTCTTCAACCACCCATAAGTAATTAAATTCTGTACTCTTATCAACACACAAACTGGTTTGACAACATTGCAAGCTTGTTCCTTTAAAAAAAAAAAAAGTCATTTAGTTAAGTAGCTGTATTTCCTAGTACTTAAGGGATGCCAAATAACCTGTTTGACCTCATTTTTTTTGTTTTTACTTTTCAACTAGGCATTACTGTATCCTATGTAGGCTCTGAATTCATGTTGAAATATGAAGGATTAATTAAGAGGAGTTTCCTAAACTATAAGCTTAAATGTATGTTTCAAACAAACAAACAAACAAACAAAAACCTGTTGAAGTTGGTGGAATACCAAAAATGGTGAGGTTTCAACTCACACCTTGGGGCACATTCCTTGATTTCTACAGGTGTGATTGTTTAGCCCTGGAAGATTTCAAAAGCACATTCTAAAGAAGGTCACCTGGCTCTGGGTACAGCCCAGAATGGACCTTTACTGATTCCTGCTGGCAGGGCCCGAGTTCTTATCAAGTTATGCACTGACAAGTGAGGACTGACTCCATTCATTTTGTTTTGCTCTGTGACTCATTAGCTTTATTTCTCATAAACACCCTTCCCTCCCAAGTACAATCTAAAAAGTTCTGTCATTAAGAGCAATTTTGTTTTTCTGCCTGAGGGAGACTGTTTTCAACAAAATATGTGCATTTTGACAATGTGAGCCTTGCCCATTTAAAGCTGTAAGTATAATTTCTTTTTTATTGGGTGATAAACTTTCTTTCTGACAAAACAAAGGACAGCCAAGATTTCTTCCTTTTTAAAAAATTGTGATTTTGCATTTCTTTACACATGTTTTAAAGCACATTTTATATAACTCTGCTTTTAAAAAAAGTTATATGGCTTTGTGTATTAACAATTCTACAAAGATGTCAGTGGTGTTGAGCATTAAATGAAGCATAAATAGGTCACGAAAAGAACTAAATGCTGTGTTGCATCTCAAAATTTGGCTTTAAATGTTTTCCTTCCTATAATTATAGTAGGATTATGAATTTACTGAAGGAAAAAAAAAAGCCCTTCAGCCTGATCTTGATGTCAAGATGTGTGTATGCATCCATACGTTAGTTACTTTTCCTGATTATTTTTGGTCTGCTGTGCAAAGGAAAGGACTTTGGACAGTGGGTCACATGGCTCTCTTTCCTGCCGCTGCCTGGGAAAGCGAGCACACTAGCATTTCCATGCCCTGCCTCAGGGTCTGGCCGCCATTAGTGCTCAGAGCTGGCTTTTCCTTCTGGTTCTCAATCTTAGGTTTTACTTCCTGGTCAGTAAAGCCAAAACATAAAGCTGCCTTATGAACAGGCTATGAGACATTGTTTCCCCAAATCTGGTCATCCATGTGCCACTGTCAGAATTTTTGCTACGTGCATGTATCGTCTATGCTAGAATTTACTTAATATATATGTTTTTAATAGAGCCTAAGATTTTTTTACCTAATTGTTTTCTATGGAAGTTTTATGTCCTCCTAAACATCCATTTGTCATGAATAATATTACTTCCCATAAGTAAGCAGACATAGCTGTACTTTCTGTTTGTTAAAAGTAGAGATTAGCCATTGTTAGAGAAGTGTTAAAGACCTGTTAGCACCATACTGAGATTTTCTCCTTGACGACTTGAAAGAGGGTTCATGCAGGAATAATTTTCCTATTATGTGATCCATTGTTTGTTAATGCTATATCTATGTATCACCTGTAGTTCTCATAATACTGCTAGAGGTCTAGATCATTTGCTTTGAAAATACTGCCTCAAGTGATGAGATTTGATGGATGCTGAGAGGGCCCCTCACTTGTCATGTTGTCTCAGATTCCACCATTATAATCATTCCTTTAGATTTATATTTCGATTTTGTTCAGTAATTACCTATTTAAATGTAAATTGCTCTGTAACCTCTTAGTAGTCTTCTAAAGATTGGTTTTCCTTATTAAGACTAAGGCTCCACCAAAGAAGGGCACAGGCTAGAGATCCGGACTGTGCAAGAATGAAAGACTTGAGACAAACGTACACTCTTTGCAATGAACTTCGGGTTGGAATTTCTTGTAAGGTATCTCTCTGTGCCCAGCAGTCTTGCTTGTCTCCCCCTGACTCCGGCTGTCACACCTGTACAAGACTGGGCTCAAGTGCCAAAACCTCTGCACCTTCCCTAGCAGTCTACCCCAAAGGTTGGCGGTTCTGTGCATCTTGCTGGCAGACCCCCCCCACACACACACACTGATTTGCATCATGGCCAGTGGTGAGCTTGCCTTATCTCCTCTATGAGACACCAAGGGAGTAGATTTTGAACGGAAGACCTGACTTCACTGACTGTGACAGAAACAAGAAAAGGCAAGTGTCACAAAGCAAGTGTTTCTAAGTTGATTTCGCAAGAATATTCCTGATGCAACACAGCTGGGAAGGGTAGCGTTCCACTCACCCAAATTAGGCTCAGTGACATCAGCTGTGTGCCTGTGTGTGTGATTCATTAAAACAGGCAGGCACGGAGGCTTGCAGAGGTGTGGGAGGCAGGGAGGGATTCGGGACAGAGAAACCTTTTCTATCGTTTCAGCACTGGTGCCCAGCTCTGCTTGAGTTATTTTTCTCCAAGTCTAGCTGACTGGCTGGAATATGAGGACAGGGAGGATAAAGTATTATCTCTGCAAAGCATAGCAGTGACTCAGCATTTAATACCTGCACCTTTGACACAGACCATGGCTTAACACGATTTATGAGCTGTTCATTGTCTCTGAATCCACAGTGGAATTTTGGTGTCAGAGCGAAACATGGGTAGTGCAAGGACGGACTGTTTGAGCAAAGGGAGCCATCTCTAAATACCTCAGGCACCACCTCTAGAATCACGGTGTCATGACGAGTGCTTTGGAGTCAGAAATACCTAGGGTCGAATCCCAGGCCAGCACTTAGAAGCTGGTGACTTGTGCGAGTTAGCCTCCTTGCAAGCTGGAGGGGGCCGTGAGGGATCGGTTCTTACCTCAGGTGTTGCTGGGTCTACACCATGGAGTACACTGTGCAGTCTGACACCAGCAGTCATGAAGCCTCTGTTTGCTTAGATTGTGTGTGTATCTTTGAGAGACCCCCCCTCCCTTGTTGCTGGTGTACTGAGACACCACACCAATACATTTAAAATGAGGGAACATTTCTGCAAACAAACTGGAACAGCCAGAGATGGAGAGAAAGAGGATCATTATTACCATTCATTACATTTTTAATGCCGCTCTGATGGATTTGCTTGGGAATAAAACCTCTGGTAATTATCTAGCTACCTATTTATTTGATGTTCATTTGTGTTGGACTTAAGTTCTCACAAGCTAACTACCATAATTTCCTGAATGCCATCCTGGCTTCACGGTTGTGTCGGCTCACGCTCTCTGAGGCAGAGCCCCATATTTATGTGATATCCTCGGAGTAGAACAGGAGAACCTTGGTGTTGTACCCTAGTAAGAGAAGTCCACAGTTCATTTTGCAGATTCACCTGGCCATGTTAATTCTTCTGGTGTTCTACCTGTGTTGTGACAGAGTGAGATCTAAGAAATAGAAAAGAAATGACATGGGGTTGTGATTTTAGGCAGCCATCAGCCATGATCTTTACAGGCTTAACTGTTGATGTTCACTCCTTCCAGGTATGCGAGAATAGATGGCCTTAGGGAGGGACTTGGAAGGCACTGAAGGTGAAGTCTGCTGTATTTTAAGTCATAATTTAGGTCACATTTGGAAAGGGGGTGGGGGGGAAAGTTCTTCTATCGCTGTTGGTGACCATTGGCCTAAGGAAAAAGCAGTGGTTCAGAAACTTGCCTTGAATTGTTTTTCTTTTAAAAAAAAATCTCAGAATGGAAAGTTTGGGTCACAGGTGTAAACCCTTAGGCCCTGCTTCCTCAGTGAGCTCAGTGCTGGTCTCAAGGACAAAAAAAAAAAAAAAAAAAAAAAAAAAAAAGAGAGAGAGAGAAAAGAAGTTTTGCATTAAAAACAGATTTGCCTCTCCAGGCAGAGAAACGGCTACAAACGCGGTCTCTGTCAGGACCTGGAGTCAGGAGGGAGAGTTGGAAACAGTAGCTACGGACTTGAGGTGTTTATTTTCTCCTCTTCTCCTTCCTGGCATGATGAATTTTGCTCATGGATTTGGTTTTGCTTCAGAGTTCTTTCTGTGTGATAAGTGAAGGTTAGCTACTTGGGGACTGGTAGTTAATTTGAGCCTATGGGCAACTCCCCTCTTGCCTGGGATTCTATTTGTAACATTCTGCTCTGTGGGTTTAACTAAACTGTCAGGATGGCAGAGGGCTGAGTTATTCGAGTTCACTGTAGAAAGCTCAGGCAGGAAATGAAACTGTTCAGCACCCCAGAGAAAGGAGTTGCAGCAGGGAAGGAGAGCGTCTGGGCCCAGAATCCTCTGTAATGCTTTGTTTCTCTGGCAAATTATGTGCAGAATTTCTCCCCCTTGCCCCCTGAGGATGTGCAGACAATAGATTTTGAAGCAGCATCGCCTCCGTGTTTTGCCCCCACCTTTGCTAGAGCACAGCATTGCTCTAGTCTACCCTGAGGTAGGGGCGGCTTGGATGCTGTTTCATCTTCGTCAGAAGGCATCCCAGGGCGTGAGTTGTGACAGGGGCGACAAAGAGCATGGGGACAGGCTGAGACACATCCCTAGAGGACAATACAGTGGACAGAAACTCCTTTTGGCTCTTGAAGTCAGATACGCTGATACGCTGGCTCTGGGGCTGACCTGAAGCCAGCCCAGTCTCAAAGGTGAGGAGATCAGGACAGAGATGCCGAAGTTATGTCCCTGCCTCCTATTTAAACCTGATAAAGTTCCTGTTGTCCCTTCTCTCTCTAATCATTGCTTCTGGGTCAGAGATTGATATTACAACTTCCTGAAAGCTCTCCTGAGCTTTAACATTATTTTCTTTTTTTTCTTTTTTTTTTTTTTTTAATTTTTTTTTTTCAACGTTTTTTATTTATTTTTGGACAGAGAGAGACAGAGCATGAACGGGGGAGGGGCAGAGAGAGAGGGAGACACAGAATCGGAAACAGGCTCCAGGCTCCGAGCCATCAGCCCAGAGCCTGACGCGGGGCTCGAACTCACGGACCGCGAGATCGTGACCTGGCTGAAGTCGGACGCTTAACCGACTGCGCCACCCAGGCGCCCCAACATTATTTTCTTAATGCTTTCAACCCATTTCCCGTGCTGCTCTCATACAGAGAAAACCTCGATCCATGTGAGGTTTGCTACACGCAGCATGCTCACAATCAGCACCTCGATGTACTGGGGCAGGTGTGGCTTCACGCCTTGGATGTCACATCAGCAAATTCAGCTCATCCCCACAGGAAGCAAAGTGGTACAGACTTTATGGAAAGAGAAGATATGGAAGTGTAAGGAAGGATACAGAAAAGCCCAATCTTAATGAATTTTAAGTTGATTATAAGAGAATTCTCCTAGCTAGAACTCCTGCAAATTAATTAAAGCAGTATTTTTTTTTTAAGTTTATGTGTTTATTTTGAGAGAGAGCGCGCGCACGCGTGAGCAAGTGGGGGAGAGGCAGAGAGACAGAGACGGAGAGACTGAGAGATGGAGAGAATCTCAAGCAGGCTCTCAGTGCAGAGCCTGACTTGGGACTCGAACCCATGAACCATGAGATCTTGACCTGAGCCGAAATGAAGAGTCAGATGGTTAACTGACTGAGCCACCCAGGAACCCTTCAAGCGGTAGTTACAATTTTTTTGTACCCTGAGTTTATCACTTGTTGATGATCCAAATTCTTCTAAGCCTTCTAACAGATTTTAATTTTTGATCTCTCAAATGTTTCAGTCAGTTGTTTTTTCCTAAGTGTCATAATTCTTCTCACTGAATCTCAGTGCTTTGTTACATGCACACGCTCACACATTCATAGCCTGCCACAAATGTTTGTTGGGGAAATCTCGGAAGATGTCCTGAAAATAGCTGGGTGTGGTAACTTAGCTTTTTAATTCTAACATTACTTTTCTGATTGTAAGAGAAATTCATTGTCATTGAAGAAAATTAGAAATATATATTTTTATGGGCACATGGCTGGCTCAGTTAGAAGAGCATGCAACCCTTGACCCTTGATCCCAAGGTCATGAGTTCTAGCCCCATGTTGGGTGTAGAGGTTACTTACAGTAAAAAATAAGTAAGTAAGTAAATAAATAAATAAATAAATAGTATGCTTATAGGGGTGCCTGGGTGACTCAGGTCATGATCTCACAGTTGGGGTATGGGTACTTGTGTTGGGCTCTGCATTAAGCATGGAGCCTGCTTGGGATTCTCTCTCTCTCTCTCTCTCTCTCTCTCTCTCTCTCTCTCTCTCTCTTTCTCTCTCTTTCCCTCTGTCCCTCCACATTCCTCTCTCTCTCTCTCTCTCTCTTTCAAAATAAATAAATAAACATTTTTTAAAAAGGATGCTGATAAAAATAAACTTTATTCCTAACACTACCATTGAGACTGTTGATTTTCTTATACAGAGCTTAAGATACATATGTGTGAATATGTTAACATGACCAAAATTATTTTATGTATTATAATCTGCTTTTTCATGTAGTGATACGACAGACATTTATTTGCTAGATCAGTGACCAAATTGAACCTTCTCAACATATTTTGAGAAAGATTATGGTTATATTTTGGAGCAAAATGAACAATATGCCACCTTAGCATTAAGGAATGTGGGGCTAGAGCCCTTCAACTGTCCCCTCCTCTCATCTCATTTCAGCACCCTCTATTCACAGATAAGGAAACGGAGCCCTGGACAGTGTCTGACATATGCAGGGTCACACTGGAAGTTGATGACAGAAAAAGGACTGAAACCCAAAGCCCCTGCATCACAGCCAGCTGTGTGTTCTCTCCAGTACAAACCGTTGCCCTGTGTCTTACTTTCCATGCGTGAACGAACTTTAGGTTCATGAACCTTTTGAATCTTAGCACAAAAAAAGGCGTGAACCACGCCTACAATGGATGCGGTAGCAGAGGGAAGAAGGATACAAACTTGGTTGCTTATTGGGCAGGTGGTCACGCTTCTCAGTTATAGGAAGCAGCCATTCTGGGTAATTCTGTCCCTCACAGCAGGACACAGCTTTATACTTTGCCAAGTTTTTTCATCTCTGTTCTCAGTTTTTGGCAATTAGAAAGATTGGTAGGAATGGTGTTTCCAAAATTAGTGACTTACATGCTGGGTCTCAAGAACATATTAGCTGCATGTGAAGCTCTAGGTCTGACTTACAGTTTGGACTTGCAGCCATTTAGTATGGGGCTTCCTGCATTGTGAGTGTATATTGTGGTACAAAGTTTCTATCTGAAATGGTGATACCCTGTCCTCAAAATAGCATTTGTCCCATTTGTTTGCTTGATTTCTCAACATAAAATAAAGATCTCAATCCTGAAACTGTTTATATGAGCAGAAAACATTTCTCTCTCTCTCTTTTTTCCCATCGCCCAGCTCTCCTTCTCTTTCTCCCTCTCTGGTTTTTCCTTTCTGCAAACCCCCTCCCTCACTGTGTCCTCCTTGACTCATTCTGAAGTCCCTCACTCTTCACTCTTTGCTGTAGAGATGAAAACTGTGTGTGTTTTAGGACCCCGGAGCTCCAGAATGTGTGTGTGTGTGTGTGTGTGTGTGTGTGTGTGTGTGTGTGTGTGTCTGTCTCCTGGCATTTTCAGGATCTCTGCAGCGATCCCAGGGCCTAACCACACACTCCGCAGAAAGAACATCCTGAAGAGTTGCAGGAAATAATTGATCAAGAGGTTGCTCTGTGCAGGGCACATTGGAATTTAGCTAATGTGTAGCCTGAAGCAGAAAGTGTCTCACTGCTTTCAAGGCCCTTTGAAAACATGTACAAGTATTTGGTGAGAACTTCAGAACTCAGTTAAGCTGTCTTTGATTCCAAAGATATCCCTAGGGCCAAGTGAATAAATTACAGATGCTTTAAAAAAAAATTTTTTTTTACTTAATGCCTATATTAAATAATTGATTTTTTTTATGAACCAATGTGACTAAATATGTTAATCAAGTTATCGCAGAAATTGCCTAATTTCCCCCATATATATGTGTATATATATATATATATAATATATATATACATATATATGGATCTGTATTTAAAGAGGTAATAACAGGATCCTTTGTTATTCTAAGCCACACTGAATCTGTAAGGTGTTGCTGGTCCATTTAGTTGAGTGTTTCTTCACCTCCCTCCCCGTACACTCTTGCGTAGATGACAACTTGTAGAAAGGGTCTTTTTCTCTGTATTTAATATCTGGCACATAGGGCCTCTCTTTAGGGGTGTATCGACTGGATTCACAAAGATGCTATTTGGGGCTTGAACTCAGTGACTTACTAAGTGGTACCTTTGTACCCTTAAAGAATTCTGTTGAATAGCTTTCTCTCTACTTTGAGGCAAGTTCAATCTCTACATCTGTACACTTTGTCCTTGCTTCATCTGACAATTGCATAGAACTACATGTTGTAATTATGGGTATTTTAACCCATGCTTTTACGTTCCATCACTTTCTCTTTTCAGAAAACCTTAACCTTCCTTGTTCTCTTTTATTTTTAAACTTCAAGGTCTCCTGGAACCTGGGAATTGGGAGAAACCTTAGGAGTCATGTAGTCTGGTTCCTACTTCTTTCCTTTAAATGGGCAAGTGGTGGAATTTGAAATTTCCTTACTTTGAAAACCCAGGGGATTACTGGGAAAGTTTTCAGAGATGCTGGACTTGGGCCTGAGGTGGTCACTGCTCCCTTTGGGTTTTGACACCCACACCCACCATATTTACATGACAAATGTGGAATGAATGCAGAGAATCCTTTTGTTTTTTTCCTCAGAATATCCTAGGATATTTCTAAAGGAGGGGTTAATGGGAAGCTCATTTTCTCTTGTTTTAATGACTTAGCTATATTCCTCTAACAGTCCTAGACACCCATACAGAGACAAAGACGCAGCTATCCTTAGGGAATTTGAAATTGATTAGCATCTCTGATGAGCCTTCCAGCTTTATGGTAATGTGGGTATCATTTTCTCTTCCGCCTCCTTCTCCTCCCCTTTATCCTCCTCCTCCTCCTTTTTTGGTTAAGAGAGAGGAAGTAGGTCAGTTCTCTGCCAGTTTCAGGTTTTGCTACATTTAAAATTACAAAGGGTCTGAGTTTGCTAAATAAAAACTTATTTTTAACCAAAAAAGTAAAGAAACCGTTGATACCTTCTCTTAAGAATGAGACTTTATTCAGTCAAGTTTTCGATAAATCAGTTACAGTGATATGCTTTCCGTGTGACAGACTGCCACTAAAGCTCATTATTCATACATGTCTGTGTGATGTTACCAAATCAATTTGTGCTGTATCCATTTTGCACTCATGGATAGTTCACGGTCCCTTATGAGCAGAAATAGTCAGCAGGCAATAATAGAAGACAAGGAACATAAATGGATGGGGCCCATAATCCTTTCCTCCGACTCTGGGTCCATTTTTAACATTCATTTTTAGTAGTTTTTTTTTTTTTTTTAGTTCTGGTGTCATCAATATGAGGATGGCATCAGCAAAATCAAAAAGCAGATACTTTACAAACCTTTACAAACAATTCTGCTTTATCTCTAATACAGATTGTTAACCAAGGGGACAGAAAGGGTCTCTGTGCCTTCTGATTAACAGAGCAGACCATTCCTGCATGCGGTCCTTTATTGGCTCTAGTAGCCATCTGTGTGGCACAGTAGTCTTTCCTAATTCAAAAAACAGCATGAAACCAGAAAAGCTAAAACTGCACTCAGAATGTTATCTTTTCAGTAGCTGAACAATCCTAAGGACAAGCGTTTGAGTTAGTGAAACAGCAGAAGAAAAAATACGAAATGACGTGGCACCGCTCGTAGCTGCCAATGTCTCGTAGGTTCTGGTATCTGTTGGAGCTGGAGTTGGAGTTGTGGCCATTACCGTGGACCCCAGAGAAGCAGCTGCAGGGCCCATTGTCAGCCCGTGTCTCCCCGTGTGACATGCCAATGGTGTGGTCCCACTGAGGAAGTGGGGTGAACTCACCCAGCACACTTGGAGCTCAGAACTTTCTTCACCCTGTGACATTGCTTGACAACTCAATTCTGACCACTCCCACCTACGTTTGTGCACTGATGATCTTCCTGTGGAAGACAATATCCACCTCACGGGGTGTGTGTTCAGGTCTTCTGCCCTCATAGAGCTAGCTCCAGGAGGTGATTTTTGCAACATTGTCCTGGAACTCCCTCTGCTCTGAGCTCTGTCATTAATAAACTTGGTGATTTTACCCAGTGACTCAACCTCTCAGGGTGTCCCTTGCTCAGCTGTAAAGCAATGGGAATAGAATGAGTGACCTCCAAGGCATTCTTGACCTCAGCCTTCTATTTGTCTGTAGTTCTAGACTTTCCTTGTTCCTGGAAGCATTTCATTTTTTTTTTTTTTTTTTAATGTCCTGTGCATTAAAAAACAACAAAAAACCCCAGGTGTTTTAGTTGATGGTTGAAGTCCTAAAATTAAATGCTGATTTGAAAAGTAAATTTAAAGGAAGAGATGCCGCTTAGGTCAAAGAACAAAGACTTTTCAGATGAGCATTTACCAAAAAGTGTATTTTGATTTCAAGGTAAAAATCAAGAGTATGTCTAGAGAGCTTTTATAAGAATCTAACCTGTAAAACCAAAGGTCTGAAATGTATTTATTGAAATATCAGTAAGATCCTGAAGTTTCCAAAGAAAACTTAAAATGATTTTGTTTTTTTTTCCCTGATGTACAACGAATGATGAAAGTTTCTGCTGCACACACCACAGAGGCAGTAACACAAAACAAAACTTGCCGAAAAGCTCACTCTTCATAGAGAGTCCTGGTCCCTTTAACAAATGTTTGAAATGGGGTTGTGAAGCAGAAGGGAGTTCAGGGCTTAGTTTCTCTCATGATTGCAGCAAATCATTCATGATACTGACCTGCACTAAGGTTTTCCAGCACTCTCTTTTCTGCGTCACAAAATTGCTGTAATAAAGTATTTATTTATAACCATGGCTTATCGTCTGCTTCCCAAAAAGCATAAGTGGTCCATGCTCCTGTTCCTCACCTCTCTGCCCTTTATTTTCCTCATGCTGTCCGCCCTGCCTAGATGGCCTCTGCTAACTTGAGATAACACTTGTTCAAATTTGACCTAGGAAAACTTTTCTTATCTCCAAGGATATATTTTGGATCCTATCTTTATGTCTCAAAATATAATTGCAAGTCACTCTGACTAGGATGGTTTCTGGGAGCACAGGGAGTCATCTTATTTATCTTACTACCTCACGTCCAATGTGACACCTAGCAGATAGGTAAAGTTCAGTGAAGGCTTTTGAATGACTAACAAAGAAAGGCTTATCGCATGAGACAATTCTAATAATTGTTGTTGTTGTTGTTGTTAGATGTAAAGAGGTGAAGGGGAAGACAAACATCTCAAAGGTAATATCTTACTCTCTTGGGGCATTGAATTTAGCTCTAAGCTGTCTGGCAGCCAAGACCAACGATAAACAGAATTGGGCCAAAATACAGTAGAAAGCAGCGTGGTTGGGAGGGAGCAGCAGGGATTTGGAGGGGGAGAGAAAGAGATTTGAATCCAGGTTTGCTATTTACTAGTAACCTTGGGCAAATTCTAGAATCTCTCTTCACCTTATTCTTGCACCTGCAACACCTACTTTATCAAGTTGTGCTACAGAGTCAATGAGTTAATGTATGTGAAGTGAATGTACTTGCTCATATTTCAGAAGATCACTATGGTTTTTCTGTTGCTGTTTTGAATGAATTGACTTTACTTTTTTAGAGCAGTTAACTGTTGGAGTTTTAAGTTGAATATGGAATTAATAGGATCAGAAGCCAAGTAAATGTCTTTGTCTATAACAACTATTTGGCTTTTTTCTATCACCTCTATGGAGGACAATATTAAGTGGCAAATGAACTTTCTTTGGGTGAAGAAACTTGAGACCATAATAAGTCAGCAGTAAAAGTCAAAACAGGGGAAGTCATGAAAGATGTGTTTCTTTCAATTTGGAATTCAGAATTTCCACATTTGTGTTTGTTATAAAACAAAACACGAGGGGGTGTAGTTGGCAAGTGGAGTTGAGTGCATCACTGGGGCTGTTCATTGGTAGGTAGGCTGGAGGGCCTGTGAGTTTGTGGGCCCCGTGGACCCTGGGCGAAGAGGAAAGAGTGCAGAGGTGTCTGGACCTGCCAATGGGGGGACTCCCCAACCAGAAAACCACAGGGGTTGTGAAAATAAGCAGTATATGAGGGCCGAGCCACTGCCCATTCAGGGTCATGCAGACTCTTAGGAAACTCTCTGGATTATAGGTAGCATTTGTTCTTAAAGCAAATGGATTTTCAAACCCCAAACAGAGTTTTTGCAGGGCAATGGTGGACATGGGGAAAGCTAGGGCAGCCAGGGAGCTAATGTGGACAGGAGTTGAGCAGTGAGGAAGCAAGAGTGGTGAGGGATCAGCCCCCATCCGAAGCCGCATTGAGACTGGATTGATTTGCTGGGACAAGAGCGGTGTGTTCAACTGACACAAATATCCCAATCACTGGCACCGTTGCATCAGCACGTGGTTTCAGAACATCTCTTCTTAAAATGGAATGTTTTTCAGCTCTCTAGAGGCTTTGCAAGATCTGAAAAGATTTTGCTTCTGTTTGCTGGCTGCTACACATGCCACTTTTTACATCTTTACCTAGATGGAAAGCACTGTAACCCGCTGCTTTGCACGTTCAAACAAGCCCTCTTGGAGAGATGACTGCAGGAACAGCTGGCTTCCTCAGGAGCTGATGTGCACTGCCCCGATGTTACCTAAACAGCCGTCACTTACTTTTTTCCTTCCTTCAGTGCTTAAGCAAGTTTCAGCATGTTAGAAAAGAAGTATGTGGGAAATGGCCTAGAGCACTGGGATAAAAATATCTGTCACACCCTAGTTAGGGGAGGTTAAATTAACTTGAGGTTGTAAATATGGACACCTTCTGTTAGGAGCTGAACCACACACTCAGCACCCGAGAGCTCTTACTCAGCCCTCCTCATGCGGAATATACAAGTGTAGCTGTTCACGGGGTTCCCAATTTTTTTTTTTCAGTTAAGGGTTCGAAATTAAAATGACAGTTAATATGTGTACTGTATAATATGTCTACTGTATATTATGCCTACCCAAACTAACACGGTGTTAGTCACACAGTAGCAGAGTACGGAGCATTTCTAGTCTGTGGATTGCGTCTCTACAGGAAGTCCTCAAAATCAGAAGTTGGGCTGTACCCAGTCAGGGCACTAGTGCATTAAAATTGTTCTGAACATATGCTAATGCTAACTGGACCAAAGTGTTAGTTTTACAGATCATTGTGATGCTTGTGAAAAAGAGTAATTCACACTGAGTAAAGTGGAGAGCAGTATCTATTAAGAGCTTTACTAGTAAAGAAACAGAGGCATTTTGGGTGTCTTACATTACAAGCCTGTGTGTTTGTCCTAGCAGAGAGATGGAATCATGATAGATTAAAGACAGAGAGTGAAGAACTTTCCATCCTATTCTGATACAGTATTTTAAATAATTTATTTGATAAAAGCAATGCCTGCTTCTGATATATATGTATAGGATGACTGATCTCCTCTCGGTTAAAGACTTTCAAGGAAAATGCTGGTCTGTTTTGAACACCACATTTTCATGAGTTCCCCGTGTGGTTGGTTAGTAAATCCTTATCCCACAAAGAATTTTAAAAATGTACCAGCTTAAGGAGGTCAGAGGCTAACGCATGGAGGTGTTTAATGCACATTTTTTTTCTATCTCACTAATAGACTGTTGACATGGGTCTTTTGTGAATTCCCTGGTTGACTAAATATGTTCATGATCTGAATGAGGGGAGGAGCAGAGACTGCTCAGATTTCAGGATATAAGGTTTTGTTTAATTTCAGTCAGTCAGTTGTTGATGGCAAGTACACCAGATGAAATGCATCCTCAGAATGAGTTCCGAGATCTTGGGTTCCGTGTGTATAAATCATCTTGCCTGCCACAACACCACATCCTACAAACCCCGTTGACACTGACAGGGACCAGATGTGTAAGGCCGTGGCAAAGACATTCGGTTTGGACATCAGCTAAGTGACAGTTACATTCAGAAGCACCAGTTGAGGGGTTGAGATTTTGTCGAGTCCATCAGGTAGATGGAAATCTGCATTTAATGTTATCACATGTCTTTAAACACTTAACTAAGGATAAAACCACCCCTGACCATAGAATTGAGCTTAAAATAACCTTGTTTTAGCTCTTCAGACTTAAATGTTTCTTGCTCGCTCGCTCGCTCCCTCTAGTTTTCTCACACGGTCTCATTTTTGTAGCCACAATGTGAAGAGAGTTTAAAAAGTAAAACATACATTTATAAAACAGGTGTAAAATATTTTTTCCTGGAATGTTTTCTGCCTTATTCTATCCCTGCCCATCTTTGAGGATACTGAACATGATAAATTTGTAAGCAAATAAAGATATACGTAATACATTTTACATTCTTTTAAATTTTTTTTTCAACGTTTTTTATTTATTTTTGGGACAGAGAGAGACAGAGCATGAACGGGGGAGGGGCAGAGAGAGGGAGACACAGAATCGGAAACAGGCTCCAGGCTCCGAGCCATCAGCCCAGAGCCCGACGCGGGGCTCGAACTCACGGACCGCGAGATCGTGACCTGGCTGAAGTCGGACGCTTAACCGACTGCGCCACCCAGGCGCCCCGACATTTTATATTCTTATTCTAACACAACAACCTTAAATTTACTATGGGTACTGAAAATGCTAGTATTTCCATGTTACAAAATTTCCCTAAATTTTTACTTTTAAGAGTGTAGTAACTGCTGGAAGTTCTCTGTTTCTAAAGCTTGAGGTTTAAAAATTTCTAACTATTGAAAGAACAATAGTTGATGTAGATTACCGTTCTCAGTACAGAATTCTTTGCACAAAGGTAATGAGAGGCTGAAGTCATTTTAATGTAAAATTGAAAGAAGCAGAAGATCACAAAATAGGCTCCGCATGATGAAGTGGTTTTTATGTAGCATTTTGGGTGATTACATGTTTATTCTTCATCTTATTTAAAAAATATATAGCTATATTTGTATATGTTTTATCGATATGTAGATAAAATAAGTAGAAGCTGTTAAGGAAAAAGTTGTATTTATCTTAAAACAATTTCTCATTGAGTGTAGCATAAACTCTCTCAAAATAACTACTCAGAAGGGGGTTATAGAATTGCATGACTTCAGTTTTCAATCTTCAGAATTTCAGTGACAAAATAGGAATACAGTTTTACTTTTAGAAAGCCTGAATATTGGCATTTGCTTTAGTTTCTATAAAAGCAATTGCAAAGTGACAGAAGGAAAATGTTTGCACTAATTATGAAGGGAATTATTGCTTTTGTTCATATTGGAACCCCTTTAATGTTTGAAGAGTGGGTTAATGGTCGTGTGTCTTCATTCAGCTATGCCTCCATCACACACACACACACACACACACCCCTCAGTTGGCATTTTTGCCTACAGTCTGTTGAGAGCTGATAATAGTTCTAATCAAAACTGTCACAATCAGGGGAGACAATTAGCCAGGTTAGACCTCTGATGATTTGCATGTGGCCCTTAGCATCCGATGGCCTTGAGGACCCTTGAATCATATCAACAAGTTTTCAATAATACCTGCTCAGCTCCACCTGCAGCTGCTGGGGTCTGCCTTTCATCTCTGGATTTGCTTGAGTTTGTGAGTTCCTGTTTATTTTAAATTGAGACCACAAGGTATTGAAATTTTCAAAAGTGGAAACTTGGCAGCCCTCATTGCTAAGGCCATTTTTAAATCCCCTAGTCAATAGCTCCAAAAATCATGAAATCAATTACCTATAAATAGATTTCCATTTGTTTCTGTACTTATGCACTTGTGGAACACAATTTATAGAGTTTGTATCCTATGTAAAATGCATGTCGATGCAGTACGGGAGACAGAATCCCATATATTAATAGGCCTAGAATATTTTAAGGCTTACTTAAATCAGAATGACATAAAACACATTTGGCAATATTACATTTAGATTTTGTTTTCAAGGGAAATAAATTTTGTTCTGAATAGATTTTATTTGTTATATTAGTCTGGTCATTGTCTGATTTTACCAGATGCTAGAAATTTTTTAATCAAAAAAGCAATGTCTTTTTTCTCTTTTTAAAGACTTTTTAAAAGTAATCTCTACACCCAGTGTGGGGCTTGAATTTATAACCCTGAGATTGAGTTGCGTGCTCTACCAACTGAGCCCACGAGGTGCCCCCCAAAAAGCAATGCCTTTTAGACACTCCTTTAATATCTACTATGTCTAAATAGCCTTCATATCTTTCTAATTGAGCATTCTTCCAGTTTTAGACCTCAAGTCTAGAACATAACTATGCTCCAGGATTTTGTAGTCAAATATATGCCATTCATTTCAATATCCAGTTTAAATGGTATATTATCATTTAGAAGTGTCTTCAGAATGAAGCTAGAAAATCAAATAGAGACTTTTTTTAACATTGTGAGACTTGCTACTTTTATATAAGGATACAATGTTCGTATAAATTTTTTAAAAAGAATAAAGGAAAATCAGATAAGCATTCTTTTGTGGTTATTTGAAAGATTAAGGTATTTTACTAAAATATTAATTTTATGTCTTTGAGTTAGGTCTTTGTGTGTATTCATATCTCGGTGTTCATGAGTTAGCCCGTATAAATGCACTATAATTCTTATATTTAGCTAATGACTCTAATAGGGAAGATCAATTAGAAAATGATTCTTTAAGCGTTTAATACATAAGAGACTATCATTTGTTTTATATAAAGATTTTTCTTTCATCATAGTTCTGATCATTAAATGAAAATGAGGGTTCAAAAATTGAAGCAATTTTTATAAGCACATGTCACCTTCGTGAGTCTGACATTTCTTAAGCGGGTCTGGGCATGGGTAATTTATATAATTTCTCTATGCATATATTTATTCACTCATTTAAGCTTTCATTCTCAATAGTGAAATTTAAATAAGTGAATTCATTAATTCATCTTCATTATTTCTATATACATAAATCTACAAATATATGTAAGCAATATGTGTTTATATTTGTAGATTTATTTATGTAGAAAGAATATATACTATATATATACACTATATATACTATTATATGCTACTACATACTATATAATATGATTCTCATATATTTCTTCTCCACCTCCAAAACTGTATAGCAGTTGATTTCTCCGAGTGTATTTTTAAGGTTTCTTTTTCTTTACATGTCACAAAATTAAAAATACTTGTTGGCTTTACTTGTGATTCATTTTTGCCGTTTATAGCTTGAACAATCTTGCATGTTTTTTTGCTATATACATATGCAGAGACAGCTAATACAAACCAAAGTAGCTGATTTATCCAGTTGCTCTATGGGCAATTAAACCAGGAGTATTATCTCAGCAGGAATAAGTGGGCAAATTACACATGTGAAGTAAATGGGTCTTTGACGCTTGAGCACATAGGTATTACTGTACAAGAGGCTACGTTAAGATTCCTGTAGAGATCAATGGGGGTTTATTGATGAACACCAGAGAATAGAGGAGTGATGTCATAAACTTTTAATAGTCTAATAAACTATATTTAAGGTTTTCCATCTTGGTGAGTTCTATAGCTTTTATGCAATAGAATAGTGTGATCCTCTACACATTGTGAAGAGAGCTCTCTGACTTCCCAGGGGATTAACCCTAAGGGATCAAATGCCAAGGCCACGCCACTCTCGGTTTCCTGCAGTTGTCTAAAGAAAATGAAAAGCCAGATTACCTTTGTTCTCTTTAAAAAAAGTAACAAATGAGAAAGCATTGTGGCCTTTTAAATATTACTTATGAGTTGCGACATATCAGCAAAACGCTCTTATCCTGGTTGGTTTGAGTGGTCTCTGGTTGACCTCTGCAAAAGTATATAATTTTAGAATTCTAAACACCCCCAGTGTGTCTTACAAAACAGAGTCCAGTTCATGTGAAATAATGAATACTTTGTTGGAGGATTTAGTAGATGAACCACATACATTGAGTGCCCCGGTGTTCACCCTTCGCCCTCTAATTGCTCAGTGTTTCATGCTTTTATCATTTATAAGCAAATTTAAGGGACAAAAGTAGAAAAAAATTTGAGTTACTGAGGAATACCTTCGGGCATTAGGCTGTCATGAATGTTATGGATGAATTACAGCTTTGAACATGCTTAAAGACATCAGGAGGAGAAACTATTTAGTCAGCAAAACTAGTTTAGGAAGATGAGGAGCAGGAGAGTGGCAGAAGGCAGTTCACAATTGAAGACCTGTGACTTAATTTACATCGAGTCACAATTAAGCTGATAGCACAGGTTTTCCAGGAAGTCAAGATGTCACTGTCATCCAGAGAAGCCAAGAACTTTGCCTTTGGAATCCTAAACCCAAATATACAGAGGTCCCAAGGTGCTTAAAAAAAAATTGTTTCAGTGAATCAGAATGACCAAAAAAAACACATTTTTTGTCTGGCATATCCCATTGTCTCCCTTAGAACCCCCCCTCCTTCCTCCTAATTCTAAACTTGAGGCATATAAAGTATTTCAAGGCTTTCTGTCATAGGTAATCCAAATTTATTGCCAAAAATAACAGATCATTTGAAAGGACATGATTTGCCTCACCTCTGGGACCCGCAGGCCTATCTACCATGCATAACAACAAAACATTTATGTCAGCATATCCTTCATCAGAGAACCAAAAGGGAAAGTTAGAAAAATAAAAGAAATGACCTCCATCTGCTTAACATATTGTCAACAGTTTTGGAGAGAGACAAAATCTTAAATTACCCCTGCACTTAAGGCACCTAATTACCTTCCAAAAGACTTTGGAAGAGAGGAAGTTTTATCTGTCCAGAGAGGGTAATACAGATGGGGTTTTTTTCTCTGATTTTTAGTAGGAGGGAACAGGTGTAAAACAATTTTGATTAAGTGCACGTTCTATATTTATATCCCTGTAACGGGGATGTTGGAAGCCAGAGAGCTCCTCAAGGACTTCAGGTGTTACGAGATTCCATGAAACCGTTTCAGAAGATACTCGGTGGGGGGGGGGAGGGGGGGAATTTCTCAACAGTGACCTCACTGATTTTTCTCATCATTTTGCTTGTCATTTCCTGTTGCGCTGCTTAGGCCCTTGGTAGGGTTGAAAGCAGGTGTGGGGGGTAAATGATCATGTGATAAACTGTACCTATAGCTTCTCTTCTAGCTTTTCATCAATGGTGACGTTTCTGTCAGTTGTCACCACCTAAAAGATCTCTGGTTCTGCCACTTTCTGTGTGGGAAGAGTGGAATCCTTTTCCTGATTTTGGTCATATTTTTGCCCTTGGCAGCTTTCCACATCACATGCTAGATCCTCATCGTCATGACCTCCTCGTGTCCCCTGGGTGCTAGGTGTTGTACCAGCTTCGGGTGTGTGGTTAGAGCTGCTCCTCACCCCGCTGAAATGGGTGTAATGAATGGGATCTGGAGTGGAATTGGGTGTCATCTTAGTGTTCTACCAAGTCTTAGCATTCAATATCTGAACTAATTCAAACACCAAATCTGTATCACCTGTCCTGCGTGATCCCTGTGCTGAACTAAAAGAGCATTGTAGAACCCTGAGGACATCTAGTATTCCATTTATTTATTTTAAAAAGTGAGGTACAAAGAGATTAAGTAACCTGACCAATTCACACCACATTTAAAGCAAAGACTATATTGCAACCCAGATCTCTTAACTTCACATTCATTGTTCTTTCAGCTGCTCTACTTGAACTTGTAACACATTTGGTCATACTCATGCATTGCAAAAACAATGAACAAATGTTAGCGATTTCTTTTAAACCTCTTCTGATGTTTCTGCCTGTTGCTTTTCTCTTGTTCCTGACCTTTTTTTAAAATCCCACAAATGCTCTACTTCAGGCTCTTCGTGTCTAGGCAATCATCAGAAACTGAAGTGAAGAGCTTGCATCTGACTTTTCTTGTAGTTTCCACAACACAGAGTACTTTGCAGGGAGTAGGGTCTCTGCAGATAGTTGCTGACTGGCTGGAGAAGTGAAGGTACCGTTGTCAGCCGCGGGAAGTAAGGAGTCCTCTGCTGCTGCCTGAGATGTCTGTGTGTAAATGTTGGCTTGGTCTGTTGCGGTGGAGTCCTTGGGATCTTCCTCCTTGAGACTTTCTCCCCACGCATTCTGTCTCCTCCAGGGCTAAGAGAACCATCATCTAAAAATACAAACCCACTCATGTTCTGCACCTCCTTAAAACTCTTCTTGGGTTCTCAATTGCCTGCCCAACTCCTTTCTCCAAATAAAGTTTTCGCTTCCCTTGGCAGCCTCATTTGCCCTTTCAACAAACTCTTTGCTTTCAAGCCTTCTGGGGTTTTTGCCCTTCACTCTTTCCTCGAAAGCCTACACTCTCCCCTTCTCTTGGGATAATTCTGTTCATCTTCCAAGACCTGGCTCCCCATGAGCTCTTCCTGAACTCTTCGAAAGTCTGTTCCTATTCCCTGTTTTCCACGGTATTTGGTACACATTTCTCTTCTAACATTGATCACGTTTTATTGCACTGATTTGTTTGTGAGCCTGCCTCCCCCTCTAGATTGTCAGTTTTTGTAGGTCGGGACTATGTCTTGGTTCATTTTTGTTTCTCCACCTTCAAGTACAATGCCTGAGTTACAGGAAGCCGTCAATGCACTGAATGAATTAATTAACGAAGAGAGGCAGGGCATAAATATGTGAAAAGTCAATCAAATTAAGAAAGAATGGAAGGTCAATCTAATATCATATTGCTCAAGTGAAGTGTAATTTTAAAGTTTAAGTTAAAATAGACCTTCTTGTAGAGAAATGTCATTTATTCTAATGCATTGTGATGACAATCGGTAGAGCTGATCTCAGCGGAATTGGGAAGCTCAAGTATTTCTCCAGTATTTCACCCTGCACCCCTGTCATTCTGTCTGGTGTCTGCTTCCTGAACCCTCTTCTCCAGACTCTGCAGACCACTTCCTCTTTCTCATCAAAATTTACCCACCATATGCCTTAGTCTCTCAAGGATCTTAACTCTGCAAGGTGACAGGTATTAATGAGTCAGAAAAATGAAAATACGTTAATGCATTAGCTGGCAAGTATGATTTCTCTTCTAGGCAGAATAACACTTTACACATATTTAAGAACTGAAATTCACTTTTGAGAGGACATTTCTGTTTAAAGATGGCTTTTGTGTCCTAGAAATCATACTACAATGGCAACTGCCCATCTCTTCTCAGTGTATTTATATATCCAACATACTTACAAAGGGCACCTGATTTGTCTTTGGGGCTGCATAGGCAGTCTCTCCAAAGAGTCAGCATGTTCTCATCCCCCATTTCTATAAACTTATTATTTTTTTTTTAACATTTATTCAGTTTTGAGAGATAGAAACAGAGTGTGAGCAGGGTAGGGGGACAGAGAGAGAGGGAGACACAGAATCCGAAGCAGCCTCCAGGCTCTGAGCTGTCAGCACAGCCTGGCATGGGGCTCAAACCCACAAACCGTGAGATCATAACCTGAGCTGAAGTCCGAAGCTTAATCGACTGAGCCCCCCAGGCACTCCTCTATAAACTTTTTGAAAATCACTGTTCATTGCTTTGTAAACAAAACTTTGTTATAATTACACTTTACCTACTCGAGGTGTTGCAATGATTATCACGATTTTTATTTCTAGACGTCTTTGAGATTCTTCAGATATTTTTCAAAGTAGTAAAATTCTTTGTCTTTGGTCAAAAAATATTCTTAGTTATGCAACTAATATAATTGTACATATTCCTCTTCCGTATACTATTTGTCAAGCACTGTCCAAGCATGTTCCATTCAATCCTTGTTTACTCATAGAATTCATTCATGTAATCCTAAATAATGTCCAAAGAGTTGTTATTCAGATGTTACAAATGAGGAAACTGAGGCATGGAAAGGTAAAGTAACTTGCCAAGCTTACACAGTTAGTAGAAACAGATCCCAGATTTGAAACCAGGCAGGTGGCTCTCAATCCTTTTCTCTTGACCTCTTTCCTGTGCTGGCTGCCACACCAATAAGATAGTAGTTTCCTCTCAGTTATCAGCTGGATGCCTGCAAAGTCTGGGAAATGAAGATAAAGTTGAAATATCTTTAATCAACTCTGATTTCCTTGATAGCCACCAGACATTAGCAAACTTTACAAACCATATGTGCTGAAAAAGCCAGGTGCCACGAGGAGGATTAGAAATGAAATTTTCTTTCCACTCTGATTTCCACTTTTTATTAGTGACACCTCCCAAGTGGTTCAGAGAATGCCTATTAGTGTTTCTGGACATCTTGTACGATTTGCAGCCATCCTTAGAGAGGTCTAGGTGGCTGAACTCCACACCTGCCAGGTGTCCCTCTCCCCCTGTCGAACATCCCTGCCTGAGCAATTCTAGAATGCTCAATAAGCTGAGAAGTCTCCCTGTTCATAGACTCAACATCTTGTGATTTCTCCATTGTCACATCCATGGTGTCGGTAATTGTCCCGGAGGAGGACGACAGCAGCTTCTCACTGGGCTTTCGCATATCCCCTCTTCCTTTTTGGACATAGGTAAATCAGCGAAGTGAAAACAGGAAGAGATAGTTATAAATCCTTCAATAGAGCACATGTGTGCTTTGCACACAGTGGATTAAAATACTCTTTGGGTTTTAAGAATCATCTCTCATAATGGCAACGTTTGTACTCTTTTGTCTTATCAAAAGCTTTTGGATGACTTTATATTTAAACAAGTGATTTTATCCTTAGTCCCAAAACTCAGATTAGATTTGTTTATTTGAACCCATAAACATAAGGCATTTAGACTAATAAATATTGAAAAATATGTGGATATATATATACATATATATATATGTATGTATATATATACATACATACATATATGTATGTATATATATACATACATATATATATATGTATATATATATATATATTTTTTTTCCCCCTCCAGAATGAAGCACTCAATAAAAGCCCTTTTTGAGACTGGGAGCAAATAAATAGCAAACCACGTCTGAAAAATCATTCCTCTGGGGATTTAGCCCTTTTGCTAGTTTTCACAGGAAAGGCTATTCTACTTCGAAGCCTGACTGTCTTACACGAGTGGTTACAGAAAAGGAGAGCCATTCCTGCCCTGCGTACGGCAGCTGTGCTTGCTTAAGGTTTTATAATCTGTAATCTCAAATTGCGCTTCTATTTTAACTTCAGCATGCCTACAGTAGCACAGGATGCTTTTCAAATGTTCAGACATGACTCCTTAAAATTGAAAAGAGAAGTTGTTCCAGTGAGTATTCTCATCTCAGAGACTCTCCCTCTGATGTGATAACGTGAAGTACTTTTTCGTGGCACCCATAATTTCCACTTATGCTGTTTAGCTTATGCAAACTTTTAAATAGGGCTGTAGATGTAAGAGCATATGAAGATCTGTACAGATTTTGTGTGGCTTTGCATTATTGTTTAGTCAGCGAGGATTCTAATGGAGTGCCGGGGATGAGACAACAAGAATCTAATCAATAGTCACAAAAAGCAAATGAACTTGCATAAATTAGCACTCTAATAGGAAAAGATAAATGCATGTACTTTTCCATCTTTCAAGCAATACACGTTATTGAAAGAGGTCTAACAGACACCTCCTTGATTTATTTTTACCTTTTTTCAAGGGTGCTGGAACTAGAAAATGCAAGTAAATTGAGCATTCAAGGTGGCTGCTGGGAACCACTGAAATCAGATCAGTGTATCAAATACAGTATGTAGAATTCAGCATGTTATGTCCACATGGATGACATTGTCATTATTGTTGCTCATAACAGTATAATAACAAAGCTCTCCAGAGGAAGGTTTGTTCTGTGACCAGGGTTTGTCTTGGAGAAAGCAGTCTCTGATCCTGACATTCAGGCCTTTTCAGTGTACTCCACTGTACATTTACGCCATATCCACTAAGCAAACGGCAGGAAGTGTTTGTCAGATGTAGAGTGGCTGGGTGCCGAGGACCTGGGCAGGCACAGATCAGCCGCCACTATAGCATCATACGGTAACTTCATTAAGTGTCACCAGTGGCGGTCAAGGAATTCTCAGGGAGTGAAATCAGCAGCGTGCTTTCTCATTACACCAATGCTACTCTGTTGGGGGTGGGGTGGGGTGGGGTGTGCTGGCTCGGGCACAAATGTCAGAGGGTAGCAAGTGTCTGGCACTACAGCTTCTAGCCACAGTAAATAATTAGTAACATCCAAGAACTTTCTCTACCACTTCTTCCTGTTCCTTCCAACTCTTGGTTTACTGTTTCTGTCTTGGGAAAGGAACTGGGTATACAAGGGGCTGCCAAGTAGCCTTCACTGCCTTGGCTAAAAGGCAGCAATGTCCGCCATGGCTTTGCTATCTCACTCGGGCAGCTTCAGGCCGGCACAGCAACCTGATGGTTTGTGTTCCTGGCTGAAGAAGAAATACCCTACTGGCTTCATAATGGCGCTTCTCAAAGAGCTCACCTATAGATGGGGAGATATGTGCACTCCAGGGAAAATTGGATATCCTCTTTTGTGATATTAGGGAATACTCTGGTTTGAAGTAGGCACTTTTTAAGATATGTGTAAAATTCACAATGCTACCTTTTTTTTTTTTTTTTTTTTAGCACCTAGAGAACTTTCGCTCTTTGGGAAGTCTTCTAGAAATTCTATTTTAGGGGAAATACCATCTGTATTGTTGGAAAAGAAAGAAGAATTAATTTGTCAGTGTTGTTTTGATCTCAATCCAGAAAGCCAAAAAAGAGTTTAAAAAAAAAATGTCTGTTGAGTATCGGCATTTCTTATCTTTTTCTTTGCATATTTTAAAAATAGGTCTTTCCTTAGCTCTCTTCCATTATGGTTAACTGTAATCAGTACTTTATGGTTATATTATATAGCTTTGTTTCATTAGGGCAATGAAAATGGTATTGAACAATAGCAATATAATGTGGGGAAACAGTTTGTAATTCGGTTGGAAATTGCTAATGCCGTAGACAATAATACAATCAGCTTGACTTCCCTAGGAAAACTTGAGCTAAATTTCCTCTATTTTTCTTTTAAATCTTCTTATAAAGTGGGGGTGAGAAAGATTCTCTGATCAACACTGGAAAGCTGGGTCCCCCTGTGTAGAGAATTTCTTTATGCATTGAATTTTGAATGACATCTACAGGTCCTGGGAAGAGCTACTATTTAAGACTCAAACTTTCCCTGGAGATTTTTTTAAAAGAGACTAGATAATTAACAGTCCTGAAAGGAAACAGCTGGAAGAGATGGTGCCTCAAAGTCCCTTCCACTGGTGTCTCTCTCTATCGTTTTGATGCAGAAGCAGTGTTCCTGTGAAATTATTATCAAGTATTATGTACCAAGGGAAAACTAGAGGCCATCTCTTTACAAGCCTATGTCATGCATGCTGTGTGCATTCAGGAATTTATAATCACTGTAGGTTAATACTGGTCCACAGTAGTGGTGTCTATGAGTACAAAAGTAAATAACCTGGTGTTTGTAAGGAGTGGTAAGTTATGATTTTCTTAGATTCAATAGCACACATAAATATTTAGCTGCAAATACAATGCTGAGAATTCCACTTTTAATTCCAGGAGCGCTTGGGCACGCTGGCTTACACTATGCCATTTAGAAAAAAAGGAGCAATGTGTTTAAACTTGAGATTCCCTATAAATTTTTCTAGTCATTAGAACCAATACAGCTTCCTCTTAGGTGATATAAATTTTTAAATATCTTAATTGTCTAACAGAGAATAGCAATATTTCATACTTCCAGACATGTCCAAACATCTCTGACGTCTTTAGAGAGATCAATCATATCTCGAAGCCACCACCTTGATTTAAAAAATAAACAAAAATACATTTAATACTCTACCAGGAAGTGCTACTGTGCATATGTAAATTTATAATTTATTCCTTTAGCTTTTATCCTAGAAACTTGTATTCAAACTAAAAAAAAAAAAAAAAAGGTTAAAAGAAGCCTTTCCCATGATTCCTAATTTCCAGTTAATTTCCTGTAGTGGCTTAGAATACTTGGTAACTTCTTAGGATTCCAAACCCCATGAAGGTGTGTGTAAGCCTCAGGTCATGTCCCAGTCATGTGGTCAACACAGTGCCAGCACAGCTTTATTGCCGCGCAAGCAAAAGGAGAAGGCGTTTCTGCAACGTGGACACCATCCTTCCTTCCTCCAGCCTTGCATATGGGGGCTGCTTCAGGGCGGGGTTCACAGCGCCAAGGCTTGCCTCCTTGACCAGTGTGTATCACGTGTTTCCTTCTCCACTTGTGTTTGTAAAACCATAGTAACGAGCACTTTCAGTGACCAAGACTTAGACTTTTCATTTAATGACTGGGATTCCTAAAACATCCTAGGGTGGGTCTTAGCTGTGATGAGTCTCTTCTCAGCTACAGAGTGTTCTGAGACAGAAAATCTGGAGTATATCAACATGAATTCCTGGTTTGCCTACATCTTTGCTTCCCACAGATAGGGTTGAAAAGTATGCTGTGTGTTTGTGGAATGGGGGAAAAAAGTGTCTTTTAGAATACAAAATGGGCTAAGACTTTGAGTATCTGGCATACACTGAGTAGGTACCTATATATTGAATTAAAACATCAATAATCAATAAATGAAACTGTCCTGTTTTGTAAATAAAGTGATCAGTGAGCTATAATGCCATTTCTAGATCCAGATTCGATGCTGAGTCTCAGGCTCATTTAACAGCCCCTCTGTGTTTCATACGAGGTTTGCTGTTTTCCTGACTAGCTCATCCACACTGAGTTTGTAACTTAACAGCAACTTGCATTCTCGCTCTCTCTTTTGGACTTGAACAGTGTGAAGGGCAATAAAACGTTAATGTGCATGTCAAAGAAACTTCGGGATCTAGGACTGCACTACCCAGCACTGAAGAAAGCCAGTTGTGACCCTGTCCTCTCAAGGCTCATGATGCTGAGTTGTCACCCAGCATGAAGTGCCCGTTATCACCCTCTTAGTTCATCATCTTTGTGTCTTGGCATTAACCATCCCTCTGAAACCTCACAGTCCCTGCAAGCGGCTGATTCAGAGCTTGTAGCAGGACCAAACATTCTGAAAGTTCAAGAGGAGGGTCATGTGCATTGGCTTTGAACTGTAGTTCTCTTCCAAGGTAGACATTTTAAAAGGGAGCTTATTAAAATGAAAGGGGAAGGGGAAAGGCAACAACTCTATTCTCTGCCACGGAGATAGACAAGCATTTAAGTAGGCAGAGATATTATGGCACTTGAGAATCCCCTAAAGTGCTTAGATTTATTTCTCAGAAATAAATGGTGAATTGTTTATTTCTTTCTCCCCTTTATGTTTCCTTGGGATAGAGCAATTAGTTTTTTATTTTTTATGATTGCATTATTCTTGCATATATCTTTCTGTGGTCCAGGCTATAAAAGTAAATAGAGGATCCAGCTGTATGAATGAATATCCTTTTAATGAGTGTGGGAGGAAATAATAATACTAAGTAGTGCAAAACCATTTTTATGTGATGAACCAAAGTACCTTTGTTCCTAGGCTCCCCAGTCTTAAGCCACAGGCCACCAGTAAATGTGTGCATAAAATGACAGTTTTATGTATTCTGGTGTTAACAAAGGTACCTCGTGGTTGGTGTTGTCCCCAGAATGCACTTAACAGGATTTTTGAAAGGCGGTGGCATATTCTGTTTTAATTTCCAGGGTCTAGGAAGGGTAAAATAGAGTCTGTGACTTTTCTGTAACACCCTTCATTCTATCTTTGGGTGAAAGCCTTGCTGAAACAGTGAGATAACACAGTTGCTGGGTGATAATACAGTCGTTTTCATGGTGCCGTGAGTTAATTTCAGAGGTGAAACTATCCTTGCTTAGGAAAATGAGGTGCCTTCTCCCCTCAGACCGGCCATTTGCTTGGAACAGCAAATGGATATTGAGTGTCTCCTGTGTGCAGGGTACCGTGGGGCTGCAGGCGTTGGCTCCCTTCCCCCCCCCCCTCCCCGATGCCCTTCCTTCCCAGCTATTGTTAACTTGTTCTTCATCAGTGTTTTTGGTTTTTTTGTTGTAATTCAGTACCATCCCACCCCAAACCCTTCCATTAATTAAACTTTACCTGTATAAGTTTGCTCAGGCTGCCATGACAGAATACCAGAAACTTGTTGACTTGAACAACAGAAATTTATTCTCGTGGTTCTGGAGGCTGGAATCCCAGGTCGAGGCCCAGCAGGTCAGTTTCTGGTAAGAGCACTGTTCATAGCTTGCAGAGGCAGGGGTCAGGGGGCACTCATTTTAGAAGGATGCTAATCCTGTTGGGTCAAGGCCCCACCCTTATGGCCTCATTTAACCTTGATTGCCTCCATAAAGGCCCTATCTCCAAACACAGGCTCACATCGGAGGTTGCAACTTCAACATATGAATCAGGGTAGGGCACCCGATGGGGGGGAAATCCTGAAATTGAGGAGCATACCATGGCTTGAACTTTGTACCAGTTACTGAACTTTTAACCTGACACTCTGCACCTCCTCCACCTAGCAGTGGCGCATGTGAACTCATTCCGATGATTGCAGGGGAGAGTTGGGAAGTCCCAGGATAAAGCCAAATGAAGAATCTCAGGTCCCATTTGCCTTCCCACCTGCCAACAGGGACCTGGAGTATTTAGTAGAGGGATGAAAGAACAGATTACTAACTCCCAGAAAAGCCCAAGATAATGGATTGGTCCTAGTCTTCCCTGACAAGGATTTGAGTCACTATTTGGCAGCTTTGAGGTGACTCTGGTCAGTTCCTGAGAAAGCTGCTTTCCTCTCCTGACCCTGGCTTGAGTGGCAGAGACCAGACGTTCTGGTAGGAGGGGCACCATCTGTACCCCCCATGACTCCTGCTAACTGGAGCAAACCCTGGGCACATCCCAGCCCGGTCTAGGCCTGACCTGAGCAGAAGGGAGCCTCAGAAGCAACAGACCCTCTGGACTGCTAGCTCGTGGTTGCTGGGACACAGCTCAGAGCAGAACAGTGGTTGGCGGAGGCTGAAAGGGAGCCTTGGCTGTTGCTGCCAATGTGATAGGCGGTTGCAGGATTTTGTGAAGCAGTCTGATGAACCCTCTCAAATAGAGGCACCTAATGCTGCTCAGCTGTGTAATTGGGATGGCAATGGGCCAATGAGAGGCGACAGTTTGTGCTTAACCTTTTGGGAGTCTTGTTCAGGAGACTGTGTGTGGGGGGGAAAAAAGAAGCATTACAAATAATAAGCTTCTCCGCCTGATTTGTAATGAATTAGTAATAAATGGCCTAGCGCTCTACGAAAGTCTGACGATTACAGAGCAGCTAAGTGCACGGGACCACATCTTATTTTGATCAGCTGTAGCATAGCAAAGACATGTAATTATCATAATCTAACAATTAGCCTGGCATCACTTTCCAGTGTTTAATTACCCCGATAAATGGTAATTGAATAGAGGACTTAATGACAAGAGAGAAACTTTCATTCTGCCTTAGGTGCTTAAGTTGTCTACTCGGCTGGGCATAATTTTCTAGCATTGCTTGAACCGCGGTCCTGATTATAATTTTCCTTTTTGCAGCCGGCCATTATTTTGTTTTCTGATCTTGACCCTTGCATATAATATTACGTAGCTCTTCTCAGAATTTAGTACTGGGACCCAGGACACAGAAGGAGAGTACAGGGCACTTTACCCAGTTCTTAAGCATTCCCTGAAATATCCTTCAGATACAGTTTCCTTCTTTGGACATGTGTCAAGTCACTGCCATGTGCAAACACTGTGCTATGTGCCGGGGGTACAGAGATGATGAAACACCAGCACTATCTCCAAGGAGCTCTCTCTCTAAAAAAAGGTCTGTATAAAAATACAGTAATGATCATTATTTCTGTTACAGCGATTTGCTCTCAGCATGGACCCAGTTTCCTTCTAAATCTATGTATTGAGCTTCAGCGACTTCACGACCTTTCATGACCATGCCCACCACCTCACCTCTAATGGCTCACCTCCAGATCTCTGTTCTCTTACCTTAGGTTCTTCTCTGGTTCCAGATTTGTATCCACTTGCTCACAGGGTTATAACCAACCAAATGAAAGTAACTGCTTCTCCCATGCCAATTTGCATAGGACCAGCAACAATGTTTGCTTTGCATCCTAAAGCTTTATATGAAACACTATTATTATTAGTGTTTTGCCCTAGTATTACCAAATATATGCCTCCTCTTGCAGTGTGCAGATCAAACATAGAAGAAGGTGTTATTTCCTTTCTTTCTTACTGGCTTGTTTTTTGTTTGTCTAACAATAAATTTATAAGAGAGATTAATTCCTTGCCACAGAGGTCTTGGGTCCCCCACCCTGAATTTTTGAAAAGTCAGGGCCAGATTTTAGATTTTGATGGTAAAATGTCCCGTAAGTTATGATCAAGACAGAAGACAAATATTTATTTCACTGTTCGCATATCAGGACTTAAGAACCACTAAACCGTTATATGAATTAGTTAACAGAAATGACATTTATTATAGCTCTTTGGTTATTGTTAATTAGTGTTAATTACTCTTAAAACTGGGAGTAGCCTGAAATTCCACTGGGTAACTCCATCCCCATAAGATACAAAGGGGCTACCTGTATGTAAGCAGTTTGGCAGGTGGCTTATTTGTTTGATTGACTCCTGCATCCCCTGAACAGAATCAGTTTGTTTAATCCTGTTCTCCTAGGACAGCGGCTGGATAACCTGTTCACTGATTTCCTGCATCTGCTTTTGGACCCGTGTTTATGTGGCAGGTGCTCTGTTCTGTGCGCTTGACATGATGTAAAACTCTGGATAACTTAGGGCACTAAGGGCAGCTTTGTCAGGAAGCCCCAGACCAGCAGGAGTCAAGAAAGAGCCTGTTTTGCTTTGTGGAAGTGACCTCTGTTAGGACATACACTGTGGTTCTTTATTTTATTTTACTCCCTTTTGGAAAGCCATTTTAGTGATCTGCAGTGTGTTGGGTGTGTGGGACTCTGCCTGGTTAATTCTTTGGCTGACTTAGCCTGTTGATGTTGACACATTCTTACTCCATGCGTGAGGCCGCTCTGGGGGCTTAGAAGCAATTAGACTGTCACCCAAAGCTCCCAGTCCCTTCTTGAAGGCAAGTCTTATTTAGGCTCTGCCAATTTAATGCTTTGTTTCCTTTGGAGCTCCTCAGTCAAGCTAATAAAACAAACTCCAAATGAGTTAAAACACTGGAGGAGAGAAGATTTTGTGGGCCTTGTACTTGAAACAGGTGTTACTCTTGGGAGATACCAATTGTAAAAAGTCATTCAGACTGATGTGACTTGTAGCAGAAAAGCAACAAACAAAAGCTAGTATAGGTTTTGTGAAATTTTTAAACCGCTTGCTGTTAAAGCACATGTACGCCCGTACACACGTGGAAAGAAAAAAGGTGACAGGTTACTGTACTAAAGCACTAATGAATTCCAAATATCTGGCCACGCAAATTACATCTTATTCCCATCACCAGCAGTTACTGAATTCAAGGTAAAGCTCTTATGCTGCAGAATTTATAATTACCAAAACATGCATGCATAAGAACTTTATTGGAATTGATGTTAATGGATAGATAGAACACCAGCGCCGGGTTCTAACTGTTATGTCAGTACCTTGTGCTCCGTTGGATAAAAGTGTATGTGTTATGGCATACAGTGCTTTAACTGCAAAAATAAGTAAGGAACGTTTCTGAAATTCATCCTTGAATATTTTTTAGCCTGTAAGTCTCCACTTCTCTGGGAATTTTAGTTGGGATTGGTATGTTCTAGAGCCTGGAAGAGTGGATTGGACTGCCTGAAATGTGTTTTGGTCATCAAACCTCATTCATACTTACTTCATTGAGCCTTAGCAGCTGGCCTGATAGTGGTGAAACTGTGCAGAACTCCGTCTCAGAGCCAAAAATGAAGGTCAGTTACCAATGCATGTGGATGACAGACATGTTTCAGCCCGTGAGAGAAAGAAGACATTAAAAACCAGCAAAACAAATCTTGCTTCAGCCCCCAGGTGCTATTATTCATCTACCCTAAGTTTGATTTGCTGTTTGTATTTCATGCTCTAACCTCTGCAGGAAAACAAAACAAAACAAAAAGAGCATCTTCAGACTCAGGATATGAAAGCCATAAGGCTTGCATTCTGTGCTGAGAGAATAACAGAAGGAGACAAGGAGAGACATGTTTGCGACAGAGACTGCCATCCTGCCCATCTCCTCATGAAACGTGTTTATAAACCAAACCCCATGTCTGTCGAGGGCCCATTAGGACTTCCAGGACAAATGAGAAATTCTTCTGGTTAAGAAGAGACATCTTACTCTGAAATTAGCCTTTAAATCAATAAGAGTAGAGTCAAAAGACCGTGCTGCCAAGATATATTCACTCTAGATTTAGTTCAAAATTTGGGAAGAACCCTAAGCTGATAAATTTCCTTAATCTTTGACCATAAATCATATCCTTCTTTTACATTTCAATTTCAGAATGTAATACATTAAGTTGCCTTGTAATTAAAGAAGTGACATTGTAGTTCTGTTCAAATAGGAACATTAAGACAATCACCCCTTTGACAGATTAAAATGCATTTAAAATGTAATAATCAACTATCCAGTTCATGAGAAATAACATTTTCATTACTGAATCCTTTAAAACACTACATGAAAGGGGGATAAAAGTGTCTCACAGCTTCCTAACCTCTAATAACTACTCTGTCTCCTTTCAGAAATGCTGTTTCTATATTTATGGAGTGAAGAAACTTCACTCAGGAGCTGCTTGATAAAATACCTCAGTACATATTTCCCTGGAAGCAGGCTCTCTGCTGTGCCAGCAACATATGCTAAAGGCCAATTTAGAATGTTTTAAATATGCACCATACCCTTCCTTTTCCAGTTACTAAAATGAAATGCATCTTGGCTTTAGCAGATGAGGAAGGAGGGAGAGGAGGCACACCGCAGGGAAAGGGGCTAAAGAGGAGCTCAAAGAAGGATGGTTACCGTGCTGCTCCTTTGCAGCCCGAAACCCGGGGCGCTGCCCACATGCCCTTCGGGGTTAGCCCTCCCAGCTGTCAGTATCCACCGTACACGAGCATATGGGGCAGAGGAGGACGTAAGGTCAATGGCATGAGGAACCATCCACTGAGAAAGAAAGCTAGGGGCACATCTACTTACCAGAGTGGAGAGGAACCAAGGACCGCGTCAGAGTAAGTGGAGGCCTTCCATTTGAAGTTGGTAAAGGACCAGAGTATTCAAGTACTAGATGGCGCTTCTTTCAGTCTGCAGATGAATTCTTTGGTTAGAACGAGGGAAGTCTTCATGGTTCTTGCTCACTCTGGTCAGGAAGCAATGTTTGGTCCCTGTCTGGGGACAAAGCTGGGGCACTGTTGATAACTTAAATGAAAAAGCAAATTGTTGACTGTTCCTTATCTGTGTCTTTATTTTGTTTGAGTCCAAGTCATGAATCACTCTCTGTAGACGAGTTAAATAAGGAGAGGGATATTAACAATAGTGCTAAAGGTATAATCAAAACTACGGATGGGGCGCCTGGGTGGCTCAGTCGGTTAAGCGGCCGACTTTGGCTCAGGTCACGATCTCGCGGTCCGTGAGTTCGAGCCCTGCGTCGGGCTCTGTGCTGACTGCTCAGAGCCTGGAGCCTGTTTCAGATTCTGTCTCTCTCTCTCTCTCTCTCTCTGACCTCCCCCATTCATGCTCTGTCTCTCTCTGTCTCAAAAATAAATAAACGTTAAAAAAAATTAAAAAAAAAACAAGACTACGGTTAGCTGTGGCATGTCATCAGGTAAACACTGAAGATAAACACTGAAGACAAACTAAGACACACATGTCTGCAAATAGACCTTCTAGTTGAAATCCCAACTTCAGTTGTTACTTTTGCTATCAATAGCTGTGAAATGTGCTTTTTATATCCAACCTTTCAGGCAGCTTCTGGGACATCAAGACCTACCATAAAGTGCATAACTCATGTTTAGTAATTGAGTTGATAAAAAAAGAACTAGTTGCCATACTGAATTTTCCTTCTTTTAATTAACTAGAATGACCCTTTCATTATATATATATGTCACATATGACATATATCACATATATGTGACATATATATGTGACATATATATGTGACATATATATATATATATACACACACACACACACACACACACACACACATATATATGACATTGATTCTTAACCAGCCTACTGTCCAATTTTGGCAAATGTATATAATGTATTCTTGCCACAACAGGGTATATATATATTGTATGTTAAGTGGAACACTGGCCCTGTAGCAGTGCAACTCAGTGGCGAACAAGGGCTGTCTTTCTATGCATACAAGATGTTTCCTGGTATTTGAGACTTTTGTATTATGAGAACACAGGGCAGTAATCATATTACTCAAACGCAATCACTTTTCTAAGTGTGGTAGCGGTGCATGCTTTTACATTGTAAGCCACTGTGATAATTTAGTAGAGATTGTATTGTAATTATTGCTGGCTTGTTGGTGTGGAGCCAGAAATTCTTATGCCTCATAATATGCAATGATTTCAGAGAGGAAGAGCACCACAGATGGAGTGGATGGAATTAAAGAAAAGGAATAAAGGGGAGACCTTTACAAGAAAATTTCCAAGAAATTTATCAGTGCGTTTAAAGTGGCGGCCGTGCCGCCCATGACATTTGTAAATATTGTCATGTGGAATCATTCTTCCTAGGTTTGAATTTGCTCTTTTAATAGGAACTAAAGCTCATGAAAGCTGTTTCCTGATGGGGGGAAAAAGATGCCTTTATGTCAGCAGCTACTGAGCTTAATAGCACTTTCTTCTATCAAAGAACAGACTGGTATACACAGGTCAGGAGCTAACCCTGCGATCTGAGATGTATTCTGGATGCTGACACACCCTTCAGTTTAGGAGTTTGGGACCAATTGAGTGGGGAGGGAGCAGGGCCAGCACACCTTGCAGCAGACTTCCCTAGAAGATCAATGTAAACATAAGGGAACCCAATGGCACCAAAACCCTTAAAAGGGCTCCTTCAGGTCAGGGGAATTACAACAACTGGTAAAACTTTGGAACCATTGCATTTAGCAGGAAAGAGAATTTACTTCAGGGCCAGATAAGATATGGGTTGAAATCCTAACTCTGCTGCTTATTTCCTGTGGGGGGGGGGGGGGGGGAATGATCTAAGAGGATAACAACCTGAGTGTCATTTCCTCATTGTTCAAATAAAACTAATTGTAACTACCTAATAAGGATTTCATATGACAACACATGTAAAGCCATAACACAGCATATCCTGGATGCAGCAAGTGTTTGTTGCATCAGTGAATGAAGGAGAGAACTGAAACCCCATCAAGAATTAGAACTGCCTTTCTGGGGGAATAAAGGGTTGACCTAAGAACTTGAGCAATTTACTCTCTCTGGAAGTAGAATAATAAAGAACTTCAGTTCTGAGTGAGGTCTCAATGCTTGGGCTTGACTTCTGCCTCCATGTTTTACTAGTTGGGTGACATTGAGCACATTGCTTAACTTCTCGGTCTCAGTGTCCTCAGTTTTAAGCGGGAGTACCAATAGTATAGTGTTCTTTAGGATTTATGATGGAGATTAAATCAAGATAATGAATATATGAGTTTTTGTTTATTGATGTTGGGGGGGAAATTACATTATTAAACTAATTTACACAAATTGAAGATGTGAAACAGAAGCATAAGTTGATTCTATGGTGACTCATCATCTTTGTCATGTGGATAGAGGGGTAGAACTACTAACCGCTGGGGTGATCACATACTCAAGATAGGCTCCACAGTGACTCATTGAACACCCCACACAGAGTATAATGTCATCAGAAAGGGAAAAGGTCAACCCAGTATGAAATGTGTCTTCAATTTCATGGCTTGTTTTATTGAAACTTAAGCAGCATTAACAGGGAGAAAAGTCGGAAAAGGGAAAGTAAACTCAGGGCATCAAAAAAGTCATGACAATTTGTAGAATAAAGTAATAAACAAATGAGTCTGGACAGTGGCAGTTTTAATTTTTTTTTCCCTACACTTTTAAGCAGTGTCAAGTGCCAGTAGAAGCTCAAATGAGTGACACTTGAGGGAAGGAAAAACTTCCCCCTTGAATGTCTCTAAAATCTATAATAATAATATAATAATATAAAGTGCATCTGGGCATTGCCTCCTGCTGCATTTCTTGCCTGGCTCTCAGCCAGAACTGTCAGGCTACTTTGAGTGCTGATGATTCATATCCCAGCACCCTTTTATCTGAACGTGGCAGTGTCTTTTCTTTGTACTTTGGCAGTGATGTTACCTTGATGTTCAGAAATCTTTTAAAAGCAACACAGGCTTTCCTTGCATCTTGACAAATCATCGTCTGCCAGTAATGAAGAAAGAGTAAACCTAGTTCCGTGATCATTGTAAATATAAAGAAATAAATACTTCCAAGTGGGTTTTTTTTTTAAATGTTTATGCATTTTGAGACCCTCTAACAGAAAAAGTGATCTGATCATCTTTCCTTATTCTCCTCGTATAAATCAACATGCTGCTTTTCAAAAGCATTGATCAAATGGAAGTTTCTGTGGATCATTTGATATGTGAGGACAGAATGTAGGATTTTTATATTATTTTTAAAAAGGGACACGGGGATTATCGTTGGTGTTGTCATATACATTTACTGATGTTGCTTAAGAGTTAGTATTGTGTTAGTTATCGATTTTAATATGCTTTAATATATCCTGATAATAGTGCTGCACATTCACATGGTGCTTTTTAGATGTTTCATCATCGGAGACTTGAAGCAGTTGTGTGAGGTTAGCGAGGCAGATTCTCATGATTGTTCCAGTTCACATATGAGGAAACTGAGGGTCAGACGGTTTATGACTCCCCCACCCTACCAGCAGCAATCCAGTCCTTAAATTGAGGTCTACTCACTAAAATGAGTAGTGTCCACTTTGATCACGTTGCATTTTAGAAAGGAATCTCAGCTTCTTCAATGAATGTGTAGTATCCAGAGTGAAGGTGGTAATATATCTCCTGGGCTGAATGCTGGTCAAAACAGCCTGTCGGAGGTGTCTGTTGTGTTTGGGGGCTACATTTTAAGGGGACACTGGGAAACTAGAGAGCATCAGGAGAGTTGAGAAACTAGAATGTGAGGAGCCTGGGAGCAGAAATAACCAAACAAGTCAGGATTTTCACGTAGTGAGAAAGGAAGATACAGAGACCTAGTTGACACGTCCAAATGTTTTCTGGAGTGCCTGGTAGAAGAGGAATTAGATTTGTTCTTGGCGATGTCAGGCAGTGGGAGTAGGATCACTGGATAGAAATTACACAGGGGCGCCTGGGTGGCGCAGTCGGTTAAGCGTCCGACTTCAGCCAGGTCACGATCTCGCGGTCCGTGAGTTCGAGCCCCGCGTCAGGCTCTGGGCTGATGGCTCGGAGCCTGGAGCCTGTTTCCGATTCTGTGTCTCCCTCTCTCTCTGCCCCTCCCCCGTTCATGCTCTGTCTCTCTCTGTCCCAAAAGTAAATTAAAAAAAAAGTTGAAAAAAAAAAAAAAAAAGAAATTACACAGAAGCAAATTGATGCTCCATATACGAGGAAACTGGCTAAAATGTAGGCGTGTCCAAAAATGGAGTAGACCAGCTCACTGACATGTTTACACTGAGACCATCTGACTTGAAGACTACATGGCTTGATGGGTGCTTGTCTTTCAGCTTGTCTTTCAGCAGTAACATAGTTTTATGATGAATCTTCTAAGGCCTCAGAGAATTTCCTCACTAGCTAAAAACAGAGGGGTTTTGTAGACTTTTCTGTGCTGACTTTAGAAAGCGGTGTACGTAACAATTCCTGTTTCGCACATCATTAGTTCCTGAGAAATCTCTTCATCCAATCGGGAAAGACATATTAGTTAACACAAATAAGCAAAATTTCTGTAAGGTAAGAGTTGAAACAGACAGTGCAGTGTGTAAGGTGAGGTGCGTGTGTGTGTGTGTGTGTGTGTGTGTTATTTTAACTATTTCAGGATGGAAGTGGTCCTGGGTTTGCTGTGTTCATCTGTGTCGTCAGTCCAGCCCTAGGACACAACCTATAAAGTTACAAGAAATGGAGGGGAAGGGGAGGAAGATGATTTGATTTAGCTGGTTTTCATTTTCTTAATATAGAAAGGGATGGGGCATCAAAAGAGGTCAGCTGAAATGAGTTTGTGACGTAAGCAGATTCACTAATGGAAACAGCTGATTAGGACCTGAAGTCACCATTCCTGGTCGAGCTCAGTCACTCACTGCTTTGACATTATGCCTTAGATTTTTATTTCCCTCTAATGGGGAAGTGTCCTAGGACTTTTCTTTCCAACCTTTAAATTTTATGGTCCTAATTCTCTCAGTTTGATAACTCTAGTTCTCTACATTTGCATAGAAAATTGAGAATGGTAGGAATTATAGCAAAACCAATTCAGTCATTCATTTGTTCTTTAAATGACTTATTCATTCATTCAAAAACACTCATCAAATGAAACACTATTTTGAAATATCAAAACTTTGCTTCAGTATATGTGATTTTAAGAATGAAAGGAAAACAGCAAGTCAGTATCTTAACTACTTAAGATGAATGTGAAGAGTTCCATTTTCAGCATGTTTTGAAACAAACGTAATAGAATTCCTCTGTAAAATTGTTGTTGCTTGTATTTGGAATAGAAACATATCCTGAATCATAATGGGCTGCAATAAAAACTTATTATAATAAATCTCTTAGCACCAGCATGATTAAAGTTATTCCACCACTGATTCCAAGCAGAAAGTCTTTTCCTTATGAATAATCTCATCTTTCTCTTCTTCTTCCAACAGATTCCAGAGGGGTGACTACCACATCGACGTCTGTATCAATGACTACCTGGATGTTTTCTGCCCTCACTATGAGGACTCGGTCCCAGAAGATAAGACTGAGCGTTATGTCCTCTACATGGTGAACTTTGATGGCTACAGTGCCTGCGACCATACTTCCAAGGGGTTCAAGAGATGGGAATGTAACCGGCCTCACTCTCCAAATGGACCACTGAAGTTCTCTGAAAAATTCCAGCTCTTCACACCCTTTTCTCTAGGATTTGAATTCAGGCCAGGCCGGGAATATTTCTACATCTGTGAGTATATCAAGATTTATTGTGTTGGAGGGCAGCTACAAGAACCCAGACTAATTTTTTACCCATGTTTCAGAGAATTGCAGAGAGTTGGACTCTGCATTACAGATGTCTCCTTGTAAATGCATACATCAGGATCCCTAGATACATTAGCTGGGAATTGAGAGCACAAATTAGATTAAAGACACAGCTCCTCTCCCCCTATGAAATTGCGTGTCAGCCTGTTCAGTGAACCACTGCTGACTTGTATTTCTTTTAAATGAAAATTGCTAGGACTTCTCCAAAGCTGAGGAAAATAAAAAGAGATTCCTGAAAAAAAAAAAAAATTAAAGGAAATAATTAAATTTACATAGCTTGGAGTCATTGGATTTCTTATTCAGGTGTCAGCAATATCCTTTCAATCATCCACACTTGCAGTGGAGAAAGCCAAAACTCCTGCAAATGTCAGCATGCTGGCGATAAATACTATCTTTGCACCAAGGAGAAAAGACAATTATTAAGAGCAGCTGTGTCTTTAAACAGGAAAAAGCGTGAAGAGTATCGAGAAAGTTCCAAAGGAACTGGTATAAGTGAGTTTCCCACCTGTGCCTCTGTCCTGAGAGAGCTCTAAAAGTTTCTCAAGCTGACCTCTGTAGTTCTCATCTTGCCGTGGCCTTGGTTCTTGTCCACAATGGACACCATCACTTCTTCAGGCATCGTACTGGTCATATATGCTAAGTAAAGGCTTCTCATACTTCACTGTGCATAAGTCATCTGGGCATCTTGGTATAAGGCAGATCTGATTGAGGTGGTCTGCCACGGGGACCAAGATTCCATATTTATAAAGCTCCCATGTGACGTGATGCTACTGGTCTGTGAACCACACCCTGAGTTAGTATGCTTACAAGTAATACTTAATTTAGTCAGCATGCTGTATGTATGGACTTGACTCGTGTCACATATTGAAACTATATGGCCTTTTCCAAGTATTTTCAGTATCAGCTGAAGGAGTTCAACGTTTCTTGTTCAAAAGTACATTTATTGAACAACTTATCGTGGCTCAGAAATGTTGGGGGATGCAAGATCAAAAGACACTCCTGTCCTGAGGGAGTGACCATCTGCTGGGGAGTAGATGTAAACAGGCAGTTGCTGTATGAAGGTAAATGCAGGCAGCAGTGGGTACGTGGGTACATGTAGCTCACGTGCTTGAAAGAATCCAGAAGTGTGGCTGCACATAGCGTGTAGAGATCTAGGCAATACTACCCAGGATGCTTGGCGTTGACTTTTCACCACTCTTTGCCAGACAAAGAAGACAAAAACATTACTGTTTTTTCGACTCGTTTCTTCAACCTGAATGTCCCCACAGACCCTTCACCCACATGGTTTTTTCAGTCTGCAAGGATTTCTAGTTTCTCTTCTCCAGAAAACAGAATTTTATAATGAGCTGGATTTCACCACCATACACGGGCACTCCCACTTATATTGAGATTGAATTTAAAAAGGAAATTGAACAGTACCAGTTTTATTATTTCAGTACATATTTTGGTCATTAGTCATGAGAAAACACGTAAAAGGCTTGATACTATCTCACATTCGATCCATAAAATAAGAAAAGGAATATTGGAGTCCCACGGCTGGAGGAAACACTGGCAGCCAGTGAATTCATACATTCTCAGGCAGCAGGCTCTTGCCTTTTCCTCATTTTTTACTTTGTGAAAGAATCTCATTCAGCAAATGGAAAAAAGGAAAGAGGAAGACTTAACTGGCAGGATGGCAATCATTAATTGCCTACTTCTAAAATATCCTACTGATGGAAGAGGAACTTACTGCCATTTCCAAAATTTACACATTGATTTCTCAGATTAAAACACCACAACAAAAACCAAAACTAAATTGAGAGCACTGAGATAGGAAACATACCAGCTAACTAGTTGATTGCATGATTATTAGAAATTATAGAATCCATTGAGGTTCATAAGCAAGATGTTATTATTCAAATATACCCATAGTGCTTATGACTGGTTTTTCCTCATTTGTGGTTAAATTCAATATTTCACTAAAAATCATTATGTGTCTTCTATAACATTCATTTAACAGAGTCATTTAACTGTCAAGGGCTCCTGTCAAAGTAATTGTTCCAAAATGCTTCAAAATATCAAGAGCTTTTTGCTGTTCAGCTGAGTTTAACCTGAATTACTTTTTTTAATGAAAGGTAAAATAGCACAAAATTAGCAGCAAAGAGATGTTCATTTATAAGAAGCACACTGGCCTCGTAGTCAGTTAAATTGAATTTTCAACCATGTTTTAGAACCACAAGAGCATGCTTCCCTGTCTTTTTAGTAGTGAAAGTGTTTCCTTTCTTCACTGCCAAGAGCAGGAGCGGCGGAGTTAACGCGGATGTCATACAGACGTTTAATCTACTGTGGTCATAATTAAACTAAAGGATTCTTAGGGGACAATTGGCCCTCAGTTGAATTTTCCTCTCTCCTAATATGCATGGAATGAACAAGATGATTGGGAAATGGCTCTTTTCACACTTATTACCTTACAAGAAACTCTGTTGCCCATCTCGGGAACAAGCCTGACTACCCACCGGCCAGTTTTCTAGAATGTTCTTCCCTGGATCGGGGTTATATTTCAGATCCTCCAGGGCTTAAAATCTCTAACAAGTTTTCCAAAAGGAAAAAGAAAGCTGTAGCCTTTTGGCAGTCCTGCTTTAGGGTGGTGCTAGAGGGAGGGTTGAGTGTAGTGGTGAGAACCAAAATTCAGATATACTTGGCCTTGGGGGGAAGAAAAGAGCATGTATTTCATACTAGGATATCTACTCATCACTTACTCAGAGAAGACACAATTCAGAACATTCCTATCAAGTTATACTTTATCCTCAGTAACATTTCTTTCTTTCTTAATGTCTGTGAGTTATACAAAATCAAGAAAATAAAGTCGTTGGAAGTATATGAAATTTCCTGCTTACTCTAGAAATAAAATGTCCTTCACTGTCCTAAATCCTTTATTTGTCCCAAGACTGACTCTATGCTATGTCCTTCTTTCCTTTGGGAATAGGCAGTATTATGAAGTTATTACAGTGGCTAATTATGCGAAGGCAGACTGAGCCCATTCTGGAATATGACAAATACTGTTTTTAATCTACAGAAGTTATTTTGGTAAGAGATTGGCATACTAAAGTAATTACAGAAAGTCATTGGTCTTTCTATCCATGATAGATTTGCAGAACTGCCAGTCAATAGATTATGGCGATAGTCATTTATATAGATTTCCTAAGGCAAAGAGTTATTTTAGAAACTTCAGAAGTATTCATTTTAAAAATGATTCTCATAAATATTAACCTAATGAGAACAAGTTTGAAAAAAGTTTTGCTGCTGTTATTTTTAAATCAGAAGAAGCAAAGGGAAATAAGTTAAATAAGGCACTTTAAGTTATTTTTGTAAGTCAGTAAGAGACTAATTTTGAAAGTTCTCTTTTGTACAGTAAGGAAAACTGAGTCCTGGGCCATTCTCTTGGCCTAACTAACTGTTTGATCTTGGGTAAATCATGTAATCTCTCTGAATTTCTAATTCCACGGCTGCAAAATAATGTAGTTGGAATAGATGATTTTTAACATTCCTTGGAGCTCTAATATCCTAATCTTACTATATTTTATCTAAGGATCTGTACATCACTGTAAGAAATAACCCCTATAAAATGTCTCAGCCCAATGCGTTACTTAGTAGGTGTTCAATAAATGCCAGTTAAAGGAGCATCTGTAGGGGAAATCCAGGGTGGAGACACGTATTAGCATTATTGAACTTGTTCACCCCTGCCAACCTATCCAAGTCACCATCAGCTGTGGTTTCAACTAGTGCAGCAGATTCCTGCTTTCCCCACTCATGTTGCTGCTCTGTCAGAGCCCTCCAGAGTGACTTTCTACCTCAGCAAGACAAAAATCCTGAGTCTCCAGCCTGACCAACAAGGTCCTCCATGGCAGGCACCCTTCTCGTCCCCACCCTCGCCTCTCGGACTTCTTGTGCTCTCACTGCGCCTGATGGTCTCCACTCCAGCCCCCACCACCACCACCACTCCCACCCCCTCCCTCCTTCCTGTCTAGTGCCCTCCCCCAGGCTCCATAGGAGGGCCTTGGCACTTTATCTTCTGTCTGCCTGGGGTTCTTATTGCTCCAGCATCCACATCCCTTACTCTCACTTTCTTTAGGTCTGCACTAAAAAAAACAAAACAAAACAAAACAAAAAAAAACTCCTTTATCAGAGAGGCATTCTGATCTCCTTATATAAAGATAACATCTCCATAATTCTCTACATTCTTACCCTGCTTTATTTTCCCTCAAGCACTCCTCACGCCTGACATTATGTACTTATGGTTGTTTGTTCATGGCTATGCCTGCTCTGTGCCCTGCATTACATTGTTTGGCACATAGTAGATGTTCAGTAAGTAAAGGTCACCACTGTTTACAGAGCACTTACTCTATTCCAAGCACTGTTCTAAACCCCTGCAGTTCTCAGAAAAGCACGATGAGATACTGTTCTTCTTTCCCATTTTACAGCCAAAAAACCAGAGGCACAGAGAAGTTAGGTAACTTGAGAAAGGTTCACACAGATAAGAAGTGACTGATCTGAGAGGAAATTCAGTGAATAAACAACTAAAAGGAAGGAGAGATAAAGTCCTAGGTCTCATATGCTTAAAAAGCAAAAACATACTTTACTTTGTATTTTTTTAAAGGTTAAAATCAGTGAGCCTTACTGTTGAGAGAATTTTACTTTATAAACTCTGCTGGAAATCCCAACTCAGATAGTAGCAAGATAGATTTTTTTAAACACGCGTATGCATTTTCTGCTCTCCAAAGAATACTCATCCATCTCCAAATAATATTTCAGCTGTATCTTCCCAGATGGGTGACCCTTTTAATATGATAACTTTCTGACCCAGCATTTGGGTCAAATAAATTCTTATTAAATCCAGTGAATATTCAGCCTCTAGACTGAATCATGCATGATTGCACACTTAATTTAGAAATGAGTGAGTTTCTTTCTTTCTTTTTTTTTTTTTTTATTTATTTGGAGAGAGAGTGAGCAGGGAGGGACAGAGAGAGGCGGAGAGAGAGAGAGAATCCCAAGCAGGCTCCACACCATCAGGGTGGAGTCTGACTAAGGGCTTGATCTCAGGAACCATGAGATCATGACCTGAGCCAAAACCAAGAGCTGGACACTTAACCGACTGAGCCACCGAGGCACCCCAGGAATGCATGAGTTTTAATGCAAGACCTACAGTAAAGAAGACAAATGTTATTTTCTGAATATGATACTAAAAAGGGAAAGAAATCTTTTAGCATTTGTCACATCTAAGGTACAGTTGATTGTCTTTAAAAGAAGATACTCCGAGTAAAAGATGATTTATAGTCACAGCACCCAGACAGAATCCAGGAGTTTCTGAGAGGTTATTGGGGAACACACTCTTCCTAAACTCACTGGCAAGTAAACTTGTACATGCGTATTGTTTTTGTCGTAAGCCTTCATACTGATAGGGTTATAGAAGTGCAGAGCTTACAAAGGCCATTTCTTTGAAGTTAGAATCCTGAAAACATCAATGAAAAGAACACTCAGGGAGCTGAAGACTCGCGCTCCAGTCTTTTTGGTGTACACATTTTTCAAAATTAAAAAGAAAATCATGGGGACAGTCTATGTTACTATGGGCATCATTCTTAAACCCAGAGTTTATAACTCCTTGAATGCAGGTGGTAAACTGTTAATTCTTTGCTTTATGTGCTTTAGTTAAAAGTTTACAGCCTCGAGCTATGAGGCAGTTTTAATGTGCACTACACAATTTTTAAAGCTGACAATATAAGTAACCTAAATTCTGATATCTTAAAGGAGTGATCAAGATCAGCTTCAGAAATCATTTGATTGTACAGTACAGTTATTGACAGTCCTTTTAAAAGATAAAAGAATATTCAGTAAATCCAGAGAATATTAACATAAAGAAAGTCCTTCACTTGCCAAGTGGATATGTTCCAAAAGCTTATTTGCAGGTCAAGTATTTGGAACGTAGAGTAATAGTGTCTCTAGAAGTGTTGCTAAAATCAGGCAAACTCTCCATAATGTGGAGAATCTGCTTAACCATAGTATTGATTTAAAACTGTGTATTTTTGGTAAGAAATAGAAAATAGCACCTAGAATGGTGTTCAATAAATATTTGTTGAATGAATAAATGCCATATTAGTAAACCAAGGACAAAAAAAAAACAATTTTTTTTCCTTACATGCTAATGTATGAGAAAAACAGATAAATTGGAAGCTGTAGGTTTTACTGAACCCACTGTCGCAATTCCCTTGTTTCTTTTTTCTTTCCTTTCCTTTCCTTTTCTTTTCTTTTCTTTTCTTTTCTTTTCTTCCTTTTATTTCTCTTTCTTTCTTTCTTTCTTTCGAGAGGGAGACAGACAGAATGAAAGTGGGGGAGGGGCAAAGAGAGAGGGAGACACAGAATCTGAAGCAGGCCCCAGGCTCTGAGCTGTCAGCACAGAGCCCGGCATGGCTCTCGAACCCATGAATTGCAAGATCGTGACCTGAGCCAAAGTTGGAAGCTTAACAGACTGAGCCACCCAGGCTCTCCACAACTTTTTTTAAAAGTTTATTTCTTTTCAGAGAGACAGAGCATGAGCCGAGGAGAGGCAGAGAGAGAGAGAGGGAGAGAGAATCCCGAGCAGGCTCTGAGCCGACAGTGTGCATTGCGGGGCTTGAACTCCCCAAACCATGAGGTCATAACCTGAGACAAAATCAAGTCTGACGCTTAACCAACTGAGCCCCCAGGCACCCTTCCCTGGCTTCTTAATAATGTTTTTTGATCATATGATGAGGATACCTCAAAGGGGAGAGTAGAACATGGTTTTAAAAGAAAAAGGCACAGACTCTGGTAAATGCAGCCTTGCCCTTGAATCTTCCTATACTCCTAGTAGCCATGTGTCTGTGGGTAACTAAGCCTCACTTTCTTCATCTGTAAGATGGGTATATAATAATAGTTTATCATCACAGTCTTTCTTATTTCCAAGGCTAAAATAAATATTCTTAAAGAATCAGTTGACCACCAAAAAAATGATTTCCACAATCCACGTCCAAAAATTTGTATGCCCTTTGAAAAGTTACTGCACCTCGAACAGCCCTCATTGATACTTAAGTAAAAATTTTCACAAATGCCTAGGAAAGATTCACATTTTAAGTCTGTGCCCTATATTCTGAAGGAACATTATGCTAGGATTACATATGCCTAAGGAAGTCTTCATTCCCCTTTGGATATCCAGTCTTTCAGCAGCTTACCTCAGTAATGGACATTAAGAATTATTTTGGTCCTGTCAGTTCACAACAATCTGCCTTTTTTCTGAGTTGTTCTTACTGAAATACAAGAGTGTCAAAATGGCACATTTATCAAAGCAGGAGGTAATCTTTTTCATCTTTCTTAGTCTTTACTCTTGCAGGGGAGGTGACCTGTAAGTACCATGTTCTTTCTTAAAATGAACAACTCAATATTTGCTTCAATGTGTGTGTGTGTGTGTGTGTGTGTGTGTGTGTGCGTGCGCGCACATTTTGCTTTTATTATTAAAAGCTGGTTTTTATTACTAGAGCCTTATTTTAGCATTAAATACCATAGCATGTACATCAGCTGAGATTCAAGGGGTTTATAACTGGAATTTTCAGGACTGTGGTCGAATACTAGTTCACCTCTTATAATTTTTTTAATATGTAAACCCAAAACTTAGTAGTGAGAAAGGCATATTTATATTAATACAGAAAGGAGTTGAAGGGCAGTATTAGGAAATTGACACATTTTAATATTTGCTAAAGTGGAAAAGCATGAATGTGGCACAAACATCAAATGGTAATTGTTCGTATACAGAGTATATCCTAGTCACTAAAATCGATTTTATTCTGTTTTGTTTTGTTTTGTTTTGTTTTGTTTTTTTAAGTTTTGGTCTTTTTGAACATCCAGTGAGTGGAATAGTTGCTCTCCACTTGGACACTGGAAGTTCATCTAGAACACATCAGATTTGTGTCTGAAAACAGTTGTTTATTTCTTTTGTGTACTTCAGTGGTCTTTAGTGAACCTGCAAGAATGCACCTTTTTATTTAAAGAATGAGTTCAGAGAATTGTGTCTGTTTCAAGTTGTCCCTAGCCATCTTTTTGGAAAGCATGAATGGATTTCAAGGGCTCTTAAATGAAGGTTAAATAAAGAGCATAAAAGAGGATATTGAGAGACTTCAGGATATTTTTCTATGTTAATTGTGCGTTTCTCTCACGAAAACAGTTGTTTATTGCCAGGTGCCCTGTTAACCTTCTGAACAAGAATGCTTGGCATCAGCTCAGGCCTGGTTGGATTGTGGATGCTTGACCCATGTTTCACATAGTCTGAGTAGAACCAAAGGTGGAGGGGGCAATTAATAGGAGCATAGGATGTTTTAAAACAATTTATTGTTTTTAAAAATTTGGCAGTATTATTTGGTCAGGTGGGGAGGATTTTTAAAAGAAACGCATGTCCTGGTAAATGACTTGCCTAAAAGATGAAGCACTGTTAGAATCAGAGAAGTAAATGCCAGGTCTGTGGAAAAGGAAGCTGGAACTAACATCCCTGCTTAATAGGTTTTGACTTTGGGAGTCGCCTTAAAGTTCGCAAAGGGAGCTTAAAAGCTGTTGAATAATTGGGGCTTGATGGAAATTCATGGTATAAGCAGTAAGACACTAAAGACTCGTAAGTACTCTTTGCATTGTTTGAAGTTTTCAAAGGCTGTGACACTCAGATAAGAAGTTCAAAAACAATAATTTTTATTTGTGCTATTACGAGACTGGGGGAACATGGAGAGTCTGACCTCCTAAGGGGGAGGAAGGAATTATGCCACCTTTTGCTTCCTTTTACCACACTGAGACTAAGTGCCGACATGGAACAAATGAAAGGATTTGGGGTTTTTTGTTGTTGTTGTTTGTTTGTTTGTTTGTTTGTTTGTTTGTTTGTTTTTAATCCCTAAATGTCAAAAGTGGCCACATCTCCCAGAGAAATAACGCACCTGATTAATTGTGTAATTTCTCAGGATAGCAGTAATTCTCAGCCTTACAAACATGTAATGTACTAATTTGGTCACAGAGTTAACTGAAAACAGTTTAATGAGCTGCTGTGTTGTGTGTATGTGCAGCGTTACATAGAGCAGATGCCAGGAGAAATGGAAATAACACGCCAGTGACACTTGAAATAACAGTGTTTATACTTCATTGACTCTGGGTTGTCAGCATGCTATTCTCTGTGTTTCCCTTAGTAACTTATTAAGGCGACTGAACTCCAGTGTGATGATGTCTAAGTGTCATTTGTTGTAAATTACACAAGCACGCACACACCAAATGCGCTTAGTCAATCTTCGGGGAAAAAAATATATAATACTTTCTCATACAGACGACCAAAATGTTATCCAGGAGACATGTACACAGAGCGAAAGGTGAATCTCGGACCAAGGTGCATGCTGGAAGAGCCAGATTTTGGCCTTTCGTCAGAAGAAATACTGTTTCTACAGATTTTCCCACTCATCTGTTCTTGCTCTATTTTAACAGAATGGTCATGTAACTCTTGGTTTGAAAGTTGTCATACAGCCTCACAGCAGGCTTATATTATCTACAGAGTTCTTTATGAGGAAATATAAATCACCACAAATGAGACTTTTCACAGCCAGAGATATGTAGAAATTTGTGTCAGTGCTTTGCTGGCTTGCTAAAAAATATCTCTAGGCTCCAAAGTGCTCTCAGAGCTCATCCCCCCCGCTCCCTACCCTTTTGGGAAGCAATTCTCAAAACTTGAGATTTATGGTTCAGAGAGCTGATAGTGGCTATAAAGTTTTCTATTTTCTCTTTTCTTTAATATTAATGCAGGGAACGAGGCATTATCATTCATTATTTTAGTTCATGAGTATCCTGTGGGCTTGAAATACAGTTTCTTGGGGATATGGCTTACCTCTGTTTAACAGGGGAAATGTGTGGACTTCGGCAACAGGCTTCCTTTACCATCGAATATTTTTAGGCAGTTGGTAGAAAATTCATATCAGGAACAGAACTTCAGTATATATGCCACATCCAGGTTTGGTTTTAAAATTTAAAGCTTTACAAAATATTAATTCATTCTGAGCCCCAGAAGTGAAATATCACAAATTGGAGAATAGCCAGCCAGTGTATTATTGTTAGAAATTGAAATACTATCTTCTCATTGTACTATTTTCAGAGATGTACAATATTTCCAGCTAGTTTGATCTACAGTAAGGTTAGCTAAGTTTTAGTTTATAGTTAGCAGTCCCTTTTCTACCCCAGATCTTTAAAACCAAATCATGTCTCTGAGTCATTAATAGAGAATATACACTGTTTTTAATTTAAACTTGCCCAGTTTTTATTAGCTCCAATGTCTAGTTTCTAATGTGAATTTGCTTTTTCTAATTTTTTTTACAAAAATTTTTTCAAGTTAATTTTTGCCTTAAGTACATTATCACAGGCTCTGACTAAATCTGAATAGATGCTGTTTCCCTGTGTGTTTTAACAGTTTCAGTGGGCCCTCAACTTTGAATTTAGAACTTCTTGCTTTATTTTCAACCTAAGTTTTAAAGAACAAATCTAAACAAGGAGCGTAAAATTGAAGCCAAAAATATGAATAGGCAGTTTATTTTTAACTTTTAATAGATCGCTTAAAGGTCTTGCTTATATTTTGGGCAGTTGATTCCATTTCGAGACCATATAATGAATATTGCAATGATTTCAATGAAGTTTAGTTCAGAGCAATTATTATTGTAGAAGCAGCCTTTTGCTAAAGGCTTACTCATACCTTGACTGACAGGTAGGAGTTCTGATAATCATAATTACAATGATTTAGCATTTATTGCGAGCTTACTATGTGCCAGGCACTAGACTTGTTTTCCCTTGTTGTATTCTCAGTAGGTACTGTTATTATCCCCATTGTATAGATGAGCAAGGTTAAGTAATTTGCCTGAGATCCTATTGTTAGTAATAGAGTCAGGGTTCAGACCCTCTTAGACTCCCAAGTCTCAGCTCTTTATTCACTTAATTCATAATACATATTTTAAAAGAAGTTAAAATGAGACTGAGTTCAAGCATCCCTAGCAAGTCTTTACATAAGTCCTACCGACACAAAGGCAAACCCAGTTCTAAAAATGGCTCATGTGACCTATAGAGGGATGTTTTCATGTCAGCATACATACTAGGGCCATATGTGTTTTCAAAACAAAGTAGAGCACTATCGAGTGGCTTGTGGGGTCAGAACATGAATACAGAATCAACTGTGTCACTCACCCTCCCTACTTCAATTGTGATGAAAACATGTAATGATTAGCAAGACTATTGAAAGTGTACGTCTCTTTGGTACTCTGAGTCATTTTTCAGAGGCTTAAATCTGATTAACAGAATCAATAGCGCAGCGTAGGCATTGGTGGATATCTTGCAAAGCCTTGTGACCAACTGTGTCAACATCTCAGCTTGTTAATATGACGTGTTGGGGACTGCTTTACCTTGTTTGTAAGCGGCACAGCAGCAGCGAATTACTGTGTCCATTATTACTACCAGTTGTGCTTGATGCTGTTATTTTAAAATCCACCAGTTTTTCCCAAATTTGGAGTTTTAGAACACATTTTTGCACATCCAAGAAAAAGGAGTAGAGATTCTACGAGGAGAAGGGCTGCCTGGAGAATTAATAACATCTTTAGAACGAAGTTCAGAAATCGCGGCACCCGTGGGCAGCTCCAGGGTTTCAAACGGCAAGGGTGTGGCACCGGTTCATGGGGGCACTTGCCAGGGATGGGGAGACCACCCAGCAGCGCACCAGAGAACGAGCCTCACGTGGACTTCCTCTCTCACCTGCTTCTACTCCGCTGATAAGGAAATCAGAACAGCCAGACTCCTGGCATCAATGAAAAGACAAGTCCGACTGGAACGGGAAGTATTTGAAAAATACCACTGGATAGATTGGGCCAGATCAGGGAGGGCCATTACTTCTGTTAGGAGGAATTTAGAACTTATCTGGAAGGCAATAGGGAGTAGCATGTTTTTGAAGGGGAAACTCATTTGGGCCTTATCATATAAATACATTGAAATAATTTACCTTAGGGCTAGATGCTGGCCGGTTATATAATCATAGCTATCAGAGAGTGGCCACTTATCCATCCCCACACATTTATAGATCTTGTCTTATCCATACTTTATCCCAACTGTGTGTTAGGCACTGTTAGAGTTCTCATTTTACCGGTGAGGAAACCGAAGCACAGAAAGGTCAAATAACTTGTTGGAAACCACATGGCTCATGAGTGGTGGAGCCCAGAGTTGAGTTGAGCCAAAGGGATTCTGACTCCACTGTTCATGCTTTTAGCTCTTTTCCATATATGCCAAGTGATGTTCGGAAGCTCATTCCATAAAAAGTACCAGTACTTGAGGAGAAATTGTTCTAAATATTAATACCCTTTACTTGAATTTCTATTGTTTCTATATTGTCTTCTGTGTCCATTCAGCTTCTCTGCCATAGGTGCAGAGTTTTAATTTTTTTTTTTTTTGCATCAGCTTTTATGATGTTTTTATTAGGTAGAATTGCTACATAAATAACATTTTCTGGGTTATTTAATCAAATAACAGAATTTCTGACCTTTTGATAGGATGTGTTTACCATTTTAGAAGATTTATTGCAGCTGTTTTCTTGAAATATTTATATTCAAAAACGCTATATAAAACCATTCATTAAACTCTCCATGGGCTGTTGGTACATGTTCATCATTAAATTTGTGGCTACAGAACAATCTACAATGGTCATAGAAGGAGACACCTCAGTATTATTATTTTCTCATTAGCCAACCCATCAGTACTTACTGAACTGTGTGTAGCCATCAGGCCAGTGTTGCAGACAACCTAATGTGACAATAGAAAATACTCAATGTGGGGCACCTGGGTGGCTCAGTCCATTGGGCATCTGACTTAGACTCAGGTCATGATCTCGCATCTCGTGGGTTCGAGCCCCGCTTTGGGCTCTGTGCTGACAGCTGGGAGCCTGGAACCTGCTTCTGATTCTGTGTCTCCCTCTCTCTCTGCCCATCCCCCACTAGTGCTCTCTCTGTCTCTCTCTCTCTCTCAAAAATAAATAAACGTTGAAAAAATTAAAAAAAAAAAAAGAAAGCACTCAATGTAATCTTGCTCCTCCAAGAGCTCACAGTTGAATGCGAGAAAAACATACCCATGAAAATGACAGCAAAGAGAAACAAAGTAAATTCCAAGATTGACACTGTCCACAAAAAAGAGAGAGTACAGCTTCAGGGGAAGACCTCGTGACATGCTGACTTGAGGAGCAAGGTGAAATTCAGGTCTCAGGGCTTAAGACACTATCCTGACTTTAGTGACAGACAGGACTAAAAATACAGCTTCTTGGAATCCACTTCCAGAAAGTCCGATTCATTAAATTTTATGAGATTGCTATAGGGATCTTCATTTTTAACAAGCTCTCCAGCAGTTTCTCCAGCAGGTGATATTCATTCCACACTCTGGGAACACTGGCTTAAAGGGTGGGAGGAGATGGGTCTGAATTCAAGACAAGAAAGAAGCAGGGACTGGAAGATTTGAGTAAATGGAACCGCAGCACTGGTGTGGAGAAGAGACAGTCTTTGTTATGTGAGGGTGTGTACAACCCAGGGAGCTCTGGTGACAGAGAGACCAAGCTAGTCTAAGAATAAAGACTCAGATAGACCAAGATTCTGGGAGGCAGCTCATTCAGTTGTCATACAAATACTTCCTTCTGCTCCACTAAACAAACTATCTCATTCGCTTCATCTATAAATAAGATTTTCTTTTACCCTACTGATGCAAACAAGAACCAGGTGACTCTTTGGGGTTTTTGTATTTCTCATACAATTTTTTTTTTTAATTTCTGTATACAATTTTCATTATAAAATGAATTCCTTTTGGTGGTAAATGGTGTAAGTGGGGTAAGAATCAGAAAGCCACATACAAATGGAGAAGAAACGGGCACGATATCAAGCAGTAAGAAATACCCATTTTGCATCAACAGTTCAGAAGGATAATGTGTGCTTGGGGAGAAAGGACAGAATAGTGAGTAGTTCCTGTAATATTCTAATTACATAATACAGGGTTTTGGTTTTGGAAGGTACATTGAAGAAGTGGGGGCTGCCTATTGTCCATGACCTTTCGTGCTTGTCAGTTTATGTTTTCTTCTCCCTGATGCTTAGTTGGAGTCTGATGAAAAAAGGAGTATATCTAAATGAAGCCGTGATTCGGTTATGATTAAAGGTCAACAGTGATGTATATTTAATCACTATTTACTACTTATATATTGGGTTAGACAGCAGTCATGTTTTTAACTGTATAATATGTCCTGATTCCTAGAAAATAAGACCATTATTTGATATGTTCCTTTTTAAATATTAGTAAGTATAGAAAAGTAGATGAGACAAGAATGAGGAGAATTGGGTCTTAACTCCATTACTTTCTAGGTGTGTTAATTTGGGCAGGGGGCTTCAACCCATACCTCAAGTTTCCCATTTATAAATGAGTTAGAGTGCTAGTTTAATAAATGGTATTCTTAATATTGATATTTGAAAGGCAATTAGTTACTTTCCTAGTTTCTGTCAAAATTAATGGTAGCTTCCATGACAAATTTTTATGGGTACTTTGAATTATACATTTGCATGTGTCAAAAATAGTTCCTATCATCAACTAGTTTGAAATACACTGGTGGTCAGAAATAGCTTACTGTCATTTACTCACAAGGGCATTTTTCACAGTCTCTTTGCAGAATCAAATATGATCAAAATATATTGTCAGCTCACTGTGGTTTATGTAGAATGTTCTACAGTGGTGAAGATGCAGAAATACCAGTCTACCACTTAGAGAACCATTCTGTGGGTCACATCCAAGACCACAGTGGTCAGTTGATTTCATACAAATATTTTCCAGGGCTAACTGGAAAGTAGCATTGCCGTTGACAGGTTTTCTGCACCTGTTTTTTTGCGCAATGGAGTCTTGTACCTGAGAAACATGGAAAAATGTTCGTTTCCTAAATTGAAAAACTCAGCTGTAGTCTAAATGAAATGGGATAAATTATCTTTTTCACAATTATCCATTAAAGGGAGAATTAGAATTAATATTAATCACAGATGTTTCATCAAGTTTTATTATCAACCAGATTGACTGCCAAAGTGCTTTCTGGAAGACATTTTCTCTCCCTCCCCCACCTGCTACTGAGAACAAACTGTTATTATGGGTCCTTAGATAAAGATTAATGGTTTTGGCAATTCATTTGAGGAAATCTGTATTTTACTGTACACTCCAGTTCAAGGCATTTCTGAAAAGCGAGGCTTGTCATTTCCCTGATAGAATTTACACAATGAAGACACGAGAAAGTAGGATTCTTTCTAGCATCAGAAACTGATTAATTAATACACAGCCCAAGATTAATATCGCCAAACCCATATACGTATATTTAATTGTGGCACCTTGTTTATAGATAAAATACGCAAAATGCCTATTTAATCCAGCTATTTTAGCAGCTGTATTTTACCCATCACACTTAAGTTACTTTAATATTACTTGCAATTTCTATATCCTGTCTTTCTAGGATAATTCATTACCAACTGTGTGACCCTTATATAATTATGAATACTTGGTGATGCTTCCTCCATTTGCAAAGTACACCACAGATGAGGACTATATATTCATTAAGGTTCTCAGCTTGTAAACAGTATTTATCAGTTTCTAGCTAAATTAAGCAAAAACAGAGGAACTTTCTCCCTAGTAAAGAGATTGATGTGTTTAACTGAAGACCTCAGGATGAACAGTAACCAAGGCAATGCTGCAGATCCAGAACCTAGAAACAAGTGGATAATTAGAATGACCTTGTCAAGACCCAGCCATTCTACTTTCTCATCTCTAACATGTCTCCCTTCCTTGTGTCACTGTACTTGGGATTCCAGTTCCTGACAGAAGGAATTTGGTTGGCATAGATAGCTATCCTTTGAAAAGAATAAAGAGCACAATGATTGACAAGCCCGCCAAGACTGCATGAAATCAGGAAAGGGGAGCTCTTCGAAGTTTTCTTGGTGATGGTTTGGTTTTGAGCCTAAGGAAGATGGGCATTGATGCTGAATAGGCAGAAAGAACCACTGACCAAAACAAAGGTATCTTTCATTGTTGAACAGTAGTGGAGAATATGTAGAATTGTTCAAAACAAATAGAAAACCTATGTAGCAAATCCTTTATGTGCAACTACGGCAGAGCATCAATTTAACATTTATATTTCGAGTTTGTTGTACAGTAATATTTTTCCTTTGTTTAGTACTTTTGCACGCTTTACCATGTTCCAACGAATTAAAGAAAGTGACTCATTTTTCAGTTAGGATTTCTGTCACATTCCTTTGCTTTTCTTTATTTTGATGGAAAAAAGCAAAAAACTGCAGACAAATAATGGAAAATACCCTATGTGCTGATTTACAGCTTCCTTTCATTGACATCAGCAGGATTTAAGAAATGCGAAGTGGAATGGGTTAAGTACCATTATGGCTCTGTCCAACTCTAGTCAGATATGGGATCAGTCAGGTAACTGAGTCTGCTTTCAAAATGAAGGAGTTGGGGCGCCTGGGTGGCTCAGTCGGTTGGGCGTCCGACTTCAGCTCAGGTCATGATCTAAGGGTCCGTGAGTTCGAGCCCCACGTCAGGCTGTGTGCTGACAGCTCAGAGCCTGGAGCCTGCTTCAGATTCTGTGTGTGTGTGTGTGTCTCTCTCTCTGCCCCTCCCCTGCTCATGCTCTGTCTCTCTCTGTCTCAAAAATAAATAAACATTAAAAAAAATTAAAAAAAAAAACAAAATGAAGGAGTTGATCTAGATTGGCGGTCCCAAGGAACAAGAAATTTAAGATGTTCTAATATCCGATATCAAGTTTATGTTTGGGAAATTCTGGGTTGAAGTCAATTCTTTTCCCCTTCTTTGGAAGGAAAGGTAAGACTTCTTGGGATGTTAAATGCCCCCATGCATTGCAGCTCTCCATAGGGAGAGATATCTTTTGCTCACCAAACATATTAGACTTAGGAACCTCTCTTTCACTGGAACATCTGGAGGGACCTGGTTTCCATGGAAGGAGGTTAGATTATTTATAAAACCCCACTCAGCTTTAAAACATACTAAGTATATGCTTCTCCTAGCCATGACATGTGGAATCTATTTTAATACCTTTCATCATCCAGCCCTTTCTATGTACTTAGTGTATCAGACTTTCTGTATAGTTGAATCCACATCCTTGCATCTAATCCTCCATTGAGGTGAGCAACAAATACAGACCAGTTGTCTCTTCCTTCAAGGATTCATGTATTTGTGGTGAAACACGCCACCTTAATTCCTCTGGCTATTCTTAGGAAAGCTGTTTGAAATTTTGAAAATAAATTTTGTCACTTTTCTGAAGCTTTATTTTAAATATAGATCCCAAACATTACGACAACACTTGATCAGATCTGATAAAGAAGTAGACCTGTGTGACACAAGTTCAGTTTGCAGCTTAGGTGGGTTTTGTTTTTCCTGAGATACACCTGTGCTTAGTCTCTGCTATTCTGTTCTTCATTGATTGCCTTGCGCTCGATCCCACTTTAAAGTACCATTTCACTAGCTGTCTTCAAGAGCTAGTTACTCCATCCAAATAATTTACTCATAAACCTAGTCTCAGATCTATCTCGAGTCCCTTGATGAAAATTAAGTAACACCCGGAAAGTGACTAAGCCGGGGGCTAGAGGAAGGAAGGCATTCCCTAATATGGCTTCAAAGTTGGTGCTGAGCATTGTTAGTCCTGTTTTTGTAACACATCATTAGGCAGTTTTGCACTTCCCAGTACTATGTGGTAATCTTTTCATGTGGTATCTTACTGTTCTGCAAAAGGCGTCATGCCATCTACATGGCTGCTCCACTACGTTGTCCCCTGTGCAACCTCTTGAGTCCTTCTGCTCCCCCACAGAGTTGTGTGGAAAGTGCCCTCGGTGCTTTAAATCATTAACTTCTGTTTGCTGGGCCCAAAGCATAACCAAAGCCTTGATATCTTTGGAAGCTACTCTAGGATGTAGCTATATGGGAGCTTCCTGCACCTATAACCCAAAAACAAAAAGTGAAACGTAGTCCCTACCTCCATATGTTTAGTTCCTAGAGTGAACATAGCATAGGTATTCAATACATGCTTTTTAATTGCCTCCTGTCTGGTACTCCTTTCAGATTAGCAAGTGTATCCGGATTGCCAAAAGGCCCTAATTGAATCTGCCCTTTCATGCTTTTAACGTCTTTGTGCCTAAGTTTGATGTAGAATTTAGCACATTGGACTAGGTCCTTGAGTTTACAATTGATGGAACCACCCCATCCCATTCAGAGCCTCCAACCCCTGTCTAACAAACTCCTTGCTTCTTTTTTCAGAACAATGATGACAATTTCAAATTTTGTACCTCACTCTCTAAAATGTAATGTCCTGAGGGCAGGGACTGTGTATCTCTTCTTTCTTATTGTAAACAAAGTGTGAAAGAAGGAAGGGAAGGGGAGAATAGGTGAAGGATTGAACTATCTACCTCTGCGAGAATCCAAGGGATTCCAGTGGAGACCACAAGGCTTTGACAGGGAGGATTCCTGCTTTATGGCATTTTTGATCTATGCATATTTAAAGAAAATAACAAGGCAGACGATGCTAAGTATTTTTAAAATTCTGCTTTCTATTCTAGAGGAACTTTTCAACTGAAATGGGGTAGAAAGAAATAATTGGTGTTGATTTTATCCCTTTCAGGAAATCTGAACAGGTCTGTATCATTTTAAACAAGCATGACGTACGAAAATTAGGATTTTACAAAAGATAAATTGCAGAGTGATCATTCCATTTACAGAAGAGGAATTCTTTTCAATAGGCCTAGAGCATTTTTAAATGATCTGACTTCTAAAAATCCGGTTTACGTTTACTTTTCAGAATCAAATTGGTCGCAAGGGGCAAAAGTAGTTGGAAATTTTGAAAAGGCAGCTGTAGCTGAGTGGGAAGAACATTTCTTTGGGAGTGCAATGAAATCCTCAATGCCTGAGAACTGAGATAAAACTTTATAAACCTCTTCCTTACTAATATGGTGGTGAGGTGGGGTGTTGGGGGTGTGTGTTGTATTGCTGAGGGCGGGTTGTGACAATAGCTCTGGCCTTGACTGGAGTTGTACATGTAAAAAACAGTACTACACTGTACAGAGAATAGGGGCTGGTAGCTACTTATGAGAAATAACAGTTCTATAACTTCATTAGTTTTTCAAATTAGTATCACAGACAGCTCCCACTTTTCACCACTGTGCTTTCTGGAAATAGAATCATAAAGCAGAGAGTTGTAAAGTGCCTCCCATTTTCCTCCAGGAGTAATATCTTAATTGAGGCTGTGTCTCTGACCATATATTTGAGAAAAAATAAATCATAACTATGACCGACCCAATGTCAGAGGCAAAGATGCAGTGGCCATAACCTTCCACAGTTATTTAAAATAGTAAAATTATACTCTTTTCTATAAAAGGGATATAAACGTATTATACACATTGATTTTACATGCTCTCTAAAGAATATGTTCAGCAAATAAAAAGTTCAACTAAACTATTTCATAAATTTTAGCAGAACTAGCTATCCTATAAATTCATTAAATATTTAATTCCTAATAATTTGGTTCTTTGTATTTAAGAGGAGCTTTGGGGATGATTTCTTTGCCCTAGTTCTGTCCAAGGTAGTTTGAGTGAACACTTTCCTTGTGATGAATGTCTCTGGGCCACAGCAGCCTTTTCAACATCCTTTTCCCAAGTACAGTAAACTTTGCTTGGGTTACTTGAGCCCTCTGAAATGCTAAAGTTCAGGTTTCTAAACCTGTAAAATGAGAAGACTGAACTAGGTTGTCCCCCAGGTTCACAACCATGAGTTTTGTGATTCAGTGATTTAAGCTGGAGGTCGGTTTAAGGATGCAAGAGTGCTTGATGTTTAGCTATTGACAGATGGTGATGAGACGTGTCTCCAGGTCCGAGTTACCCGCTCATGCATTTCCAGGCGAATCGGGGCTGCTGCTCAGCATTACTCCAAATAAAGGCCACCGACAAAAACCTGACCTCCTTCTCGGACTTAATGCTTGGCTGATATTTTGCTGTCATCTGCCTTTACCCTTCACAAGAATGCCTTGAAAACAAGCACCGGGTTATTAGTAGAAGCTTTTTCAAAAGTACTTTAAAATCATTTTGCTTTATACAAATATGTTTTAGTGCATCTTAATTGAATGTGGGGGGAAAAACCACTCTATCTTGAAAAATAAGCCACTTATTCACATTTATAGCAGGCTTAAGGACCTACTTACATTGCAGGAAGCTCACATGCCTACTTGGTTACTTACTGGCTTTTATATTTTACTTTTTCTCCTCCAACCTTGTGATTTTGTACGCATTTATAGTAGATCAGTAAGCAAACAAGCATTTTTGGGGGCGACCTTGTCTTTCATCTGTTTATCCTTTCTTTCCTTCTTTCATTCAACAGATATTATTGAGTGTCACAGTGCTGAACAGATAATATTTAAGATTCTGTGTACGCAGTAGAGGAAAAAAATAGGCAAAAAAAAAAAAAAAAAAAAGCCTTGCTTTAATAGACCCTACACTCTGCTGGGGAGCCAGGGAGTGCAGATGGGGATAAACAGGGAAATAAATAAATATTAAATATGTCAGGTAGTTGACAAATGCTATGATGGAAAAAAAACCAGGAGAATGGAGAATATAAAAGTGGGGAAATTGCTATTTTATATGTAAGAATATATAAATATATTTAAATACACTTACAGGATTATCCATCTACATAATTATAGTATAGGGCAAGATATCTATGTAGAATAGAGAAGTAGGTAGAGGTAGAGAGAGGTAGATCAGGGAAGGTCTTTCTAATAGTTAACACTCGAAGAAGGGCCTAAAAGAAGTGAGGAAACAAGCCATGCGTCTATCTGGCCAAAGGGCTGTCCAGGTAGAGGGAACAGAAAAACAGCAAGGGCTTGGGGAGAGTTTTGTGCCTGCATGGTTGGAGAACTCTGTAACTGTGTGTCAGTGTGTGTGATGGATTGGGAGGCAGGGTCATGGTTGACCACAGTAAGAATCCAGGATTTTCATCAGAGCAACATGGGAGCTGCTGGAGGCTTTTGAGCAGAGGCATGACATGATCTGACTTAGGTTCTACCAGGATCACTCTGGACTCCGGTCCAATGTCTGGAGTGGAGCAGAACCCTTTATTTCTCTGGCTGGATGGGATCCTCTGGATGTGGTCCATAAAGGGAAGTGCTTTTGAAAAATAGATGGTATAGGAAATGTTACATATGCTGTTGAGTAGACAGTGGATCAAATACCTACATTGTGAGAGAGAAAAAAAAAATAGAAAGATACAAAGTCGTTCTTGGTGGACCTTATCAATGATCTCCTATCCTTATTGAATTTAAGGTAAAAATTAGGGAATCTGCTGCATCTGTTATTTTTCTGAGGCATCAGGAAAGGCCACCGACTCTGTCTGTATGTAAATAGGCAGGTGGCTTTGGGCTCAGCAGGCCCCGCCCCCAGACGGAGCCCTCTCAGTTGGGTCTTGGATAAGAGGAGGTTCTGCTTTATATGTTAATGTTGGTTCTTATGCCACCATGTTGTCAGCATGTTCTCCAGGCCAAGACTAAGGCACCACAGGGGTGGGAACAGGCAAGAACTGCCTGAATCCCCAGGGATGCCATGGGGTCAGAGACAACAGTGCCAGGCTGAGAAATCTCTCCTTGCACCAGGGAGCGTGTACTAAGAATGCAGCCAATTTTCCCAGTTTTCTTTTTGGAACATTTGGTTACTATGTTTTGTTTCGTATTTTCTCCTACAGTGGTGCATATGGGTACTTAGAAGCACATCAGTTATAGTAATATAATATTAAAAGGCTTTTTCTTGATATGCACCTGATTAGGAACTACGCATAGGGCATGTCCCTGCAGGCACAACCTCCACTTGGTTTTCTTACTGAAACCTCTTGCAAATGCTTAAGATTACACAGTCAAGTTCTACCAAGTTTTAACCTACTCCCAGATTTTTTTGGAAGGACTTTTAAGAGCTTCTGGGAAATTATGCAACAAATATTTGAAGTAGGGCAGTCATGAAGAAAAGTATGATTTATACTATAAACTGAGGTTGTATAGTTCTGGCATCAGAAAGACTTGGATTTGAATATCCGTTCTGCCATACACTCGTTACGTATGTCCTCAGCTAACTACTGATCCCAGTAAGCCTCAGTTTCCTCGTCTCTAAACTGAAGATAATAATACCTGCCTTGCAGAACTGTTCTGAGGATTAAATTTAATAAACCTGGCACAGTGCCTGGTGTGTAGAAAGAGTAGATAAATGGTAGCTATTATAATAATATTAGTAGCATGCATCCTGAAGTGAAGTTCCCTCCCACCAAGCTCCGTATCAATTAAGAAATAATTTCATGTTTCTAATTTGTATTTGGTCAAGTTAAATAGAGAAAAAGAAACATTATGGAGAAATAATATTCTAGAGTAATTGGTGCCAAAAGAATCCTAAAATAAAAATATAGGTCTTGTTATTAATCCCTTACAACAATCATTTGTAACCATTACGCGACAGATTTATTGACTACGGCATCCATTTAGAAATGCTAAACTAATGAGGACTTGGCCATTAGTTGTGATAATGGTCTATCATTTTGAGCTTGAACCATGTGTACTTATTTGGACTCTTTTCAAAATAATAAATTATTTCAAACTCATTTCTTTTCTTGAAAATGTCCTTATAATTTAGGTCATGCTTTGGATTATGTGAGTGGTATTCCTATAATCCATCATCCAAAATAAACTGTGATTCTGGGCTATTTTAAGATTGAGAAACTTCAAACATTTTTTTTTTCAGAAATTGCATAAAGGGGCAACAGAGGCTCCTCAAGCCTCTAATTTATCTTTTTCTGCCTGTGCTTGATTGTTATTCCATATTAAGGTTATTTTCCTTTTAAAGTAGCTCTGCACAAAGAGAATATACTGCTAAATACTATTGCAAGGGAATGTTTACAGATGCAAATGACTTCTATTTAAGGAGCTCGTGATTAAAACTTGAAAGAATGTGGCACTAGAAAGCATGTGAATAACCTTTGAAAAATCTCACAATAGAACTGAATATGGGATATTTATAATCTAGGATTACAGCTATAAGGGTATGTGTGAATATGCATGTTCAATATGTTGCAAAGGACCTCAAACTGAAACTTGTTAATTTTACTTTTCTTTAATTTAGATAAATTAGCTGTTTGATTATTGAGAAACTGTAATGCAGAATGAACTAGAAGGCCAGTGCAGAACACTAGAAGGAACTAGTATTACATTTGCCTGCAACAAGTATGCCAGATGGTTTCCAGAATTCCGTCTTTCTGATAAAGACAAGATATCTTTTTGATAAGTTCTTCACTGGGCCATTTCAATCTTCCATAGTTGCTTTGAGGCTCGAAGTGTATTTCATTATTTCTTTTTCTTTTTTTTTTTTTTTTTTATTGCTCACAGAGCAGGCTGCTAATAAAATCAGAAAAAAAGCTGTGATCATTGGCAGACCTATTTTTTCAATCTATTCATACCCAGAGAAGATCTGCCCTTTGGTTTCTTGTCGTAAAGACTGACCTTCTGGGGTCATCCAAGAGATCAGTCCAAGTCATGTGTCTCATTTTGGTGGAAATCATGTCTTTCACCCTTGGGTGTACTGGGCAGTCCAGCTCCTGCCCTCCGTCTGGGTTCTGGGGAACGGTCTGGCTCAGGCCCTGGCTGTAGAGAAATAATGAACATGTCACGCGCGTCTCGAGTTTTCCAGTCTCTGGCACAGCTGTGGCACTTTCCCCCCCTGCTGCGAGGCACAGCACGCTGGCCATTTGTTGGCAAGTTCATATTTCACACTGCAGGGAATTGAAATGATTGAACAGACAGAAGAAGAGTTTTATTTGCAGTAGCCTACGTATCCCCAGACTCTGATTTGGCATAAAACATCTGCTTCATGATCTGCTTCAAGGCCAGTTCCTTTCCTCCAACAAAGGTTACGACTTCAGGCAAGCTGTGCTTCCACTGGCAGGAGGAAATTTGCCCGAAGACTTGATTGAGTCAGAATCAAAGCATCCTGCCACAGAATTTCTTTTTTCAATTATCTTCGAAGAGGCAGCCAGACTTTAAATGTATCAGTATAATAAATGTAATGAAATAAGGCAGACACTCCTTTCCCCGTGTTGCTGTGGAGGGGAGGTGCACACCCAGTCCTGCATCCTCTCCGAGAAGCCTGTGAGACTCACCTACCTATCTGTCAACACACACATCTTGGCAAGAACACATTGTAGGTATGGCCTTTGGATGTGTTTCAGCCCATCGGCATGATAAATAGGCACAAGCACTGGATTTACCTGCCGCATTCACGTCTTTCTGATTATAAAAGCAAATGGGCATGATACTGAATGTAATTATTACTATTTTTCATAGGGAGGAAGCATCATATAGCCTTTGTTTTGTGGCATGGTCCTAATTACTAATTATATTTACCCGCATGATTTTGTTGTGCGTGGTCATATTTTTTGTTCAAGACAGTCCTCGCTAGCCTTACAGACATACACACAAAATTAAATCCTGGCATTTTATTATGCTAGAGCAATTAGATGCCATCCTCGTAATGAGAAACATGACATCTTCATCGTTCTCCTTTATATTTTCATGTTGTTTTAAAGCAGACATTTGCCAGAACTGAATACAGTCTTTCTCCTACACACACACACACACACACACACACACCTAATTGAATATCTGCATATCTCCAAGGAGTCCTGTGGGTGAAACCATGTATTCATCTTCTTTAGTTCTTAGGCCACTTTGGTTTAAGAGTAAGAACTGTTGCTTTTATGAAGTGCCTTTTTCTATAAAGTCAAAACCTCACAGCAGTGCACAGAAAGCCAATGGTATAAAGGAGCTAAGTAGAGTCTTTAATAGAGAGAGCTGGGTTGTAAGTGTTTTTGTTCCTACGGAGCAGATAGATTTGGCTCCATCTGTTCCATATTCATAACAAAGGAGCGCACTTACAGGAGGGCCAACTTCCCCGGAGCCGCCTGGTAATGATCTTTTCACCAGAATGAAAGCATCTGAACCCAGTGGCTTGGCCCCACGAAAAGCAGCTAGCAGGATTGCCCGTCAGTACCCCAATTTTCTCGTAACTCAGGTAGACATAAATTTTCCCAATATATGGAATGAAAAAAAAAATTCAACCGATTTCTCATCTCCCTGCTGCACTGTGTTGTTAGGAAGCTCAAAATGTACGAATATAACCTTCTCCTTCCACAACCACAAAAGATTTGTAATTAGATTGTATGAGGGGAAGTTTGCACTTGAAGTATCTGAAGATATCACAGGGGAAGAGGCTATTCTTCAAACTTTTAAGTTGTTTCTATTCAGATTTTCTAATCTTTTTAAAACTGGGGTTAATGAATAGAAATATGAGTTATACCAAATAAGGAAAAACCCCTGTTGAGTTTTGTAATTAGCAAACTTCAAAGTCAATTTCAACTGAGACCTCTTAGATTAAAAAGATAAGTTGACCCAAGAGTACGTACTTTCTCTTCAACTAAGCAGAAGAAAAATAGAATGAATTTTTTTGCCCAAAATGCTAAGCTATACAAAAAATCTTCCTATTTATATGACATGTAGAGTCAGCATCAAAATGTAAATGATTCCTTAAAACTTAAATAGCACACTGGTATTAATATCATAGCTAGTGGATAGAACGCTTGTATTTATATGCTGGCTTCACAGATTTCTTAAGAAATGGAAACATATTTTGAAGTACGGTAATCCTTTTCTCCATTCTGTGTACTTTTCAAATACTAGAAGCTCCTAAAAAATACATCATTGAGATATTTAATATACTTCATGTTAAAGTTATAATTGTGATTTATTAAACCTTTTATTGTGCATCTTGGTGCCATCTGTGCATTATCTCCTTGCTAAACTAGGGTTTCTGGCAAATCAAACAGTAAACAAATCTCTCAAAAAGTTTGCTGTGGCAATAAAGCGGACAAAGTTTTCATCTAGCCATGAAATTGCTCTGTATTTTAGCAAGAGAAATATAAAAGTAATATTCACAGAGTGGAAAACCTAGCCAATCAATCTGTGAAGATCTCCTATTTCTAGAACACCTTGATTCTGTTGGTTATATTGTGTAATATATGGACCTTAGTATTTTTGGCTTATTTGGTTTTTAATTCATTCACTTACTCATTCCTTCAAAAATACTTTCTGTGTGCCTACTTTGTACCAATCAAAGGTTGGTTTTGGAAACACGGTGATGTATTAAAAAATGGTTACTGCACCTGCAGCATACAGTTTAATTGGGAAATAGACAATAAACCAGGAAACAAACAAATCTCTAACTGCCAATTACGCTAGGACATATAAAAGGAGCTAGATGCAGTGACAGAGAAAAAGAGAGAATAAGGCTTTCAGTCAGGTGGGTGGTCATGGAAAGCCTCTTTAGGGCGGCAGTATTTGAGCCATGGCCTGAAAGAAAGTATCAAGTATATTTTTGGTGCACAGAGGATAGTTTATGTCCACAGGAAAGTCTATTTAAAGGGTTAGTTTGGATTTCAAATTTGATATTTGACTTATTAAGATAACACATTTTTAAAATGTTTAAATTTTCAAATTTAGCCTATTCACATTCATTTACATATCATCTTATTATTCTATATATAAGACTAGGAAATTTAAATATTTGGTTCCATTTACAAACTCGGTTAATTAAACTCCTTTAACCAATTAAAAATAAATAAAAAGTAAAGAGAATGTATTGTATCTCCAGTGAAGTACAATTAACACACGGAGTAATATTAGTTGCCAGCATACAGTATATTGAGTAAACAATTCTACACATTAGTCACTGCTCACCACGAGAAGTCTTTCCTTTTTAAGTACTTGAATTGTGGGACTGTAAAACCCTCCCAAGTATTTAAGTAATTCTTACAGTAATTGAAACTGAAAAATATGTTTTAATTCTGGTAAATGTTTTAAAACTCTGTGTAACCTAGGATGTCATTAGTCAAAAAGTATAAAGCAATTGTTCCATTACATATTTTAAATTGGACTGACATGTCTGACCACTCTGAATGGCCAAAGTTGTCACACGCTTTGAAAGCATTAAGGTTCCGCATTCTCAGGTGCTTTTTTTAACACACAAAGAATACTCGCTCTGTGATTTGATTCTCTTAAAAATGCCTATGCTTAGTTTTTAAACTCAGCCGTATCCCCTAACACAATTTTGGGATTACTCTCTCAGGTAGTGTTTGAGGTACCTTAACTTGCCAAACCTTCTTAATGACTAGAGGATTTCAGGCAGGATGGCTTCACTCTTCACCTCTGATTATGATGCCCCAGTGTCACTTTTCTATCCTTAAGCGTGAGGTCACCGGATCCTCCCATCACCTTGCCTTTGTTCTCCTATTTACTGGTGGGGCCTGCAGCTCCACACAGACTGATCATTTCATGAGATTCTGCACATCTTTGGCTCCTAAAGATGTGCACATTCCTTTCATTTCCATCTTATCACCTCAACCACACATTGCAGACATGAAAAATAATACCTCCTTGAATTTTGTATATCTCCCCAGGTTTTGACTATTAGGTCACAGTTTCCAAGATCATTTCCTAAGAAGACAGCAGAGATGGGGAGGAGCCTTCCAGGAAAAGAGTTCTTTCTTTTCTTTTCTTTTCTTTTCTTTTCTTTTCTTTTCTTTTCTTTTCTTTTCTTTTCTTTTTTCTTTCTCTCTTTCTTTCTTCTGCTTGACCCGTCTCTCCATTTTCTTTTTTATTTTAATCCCGAGTTTTCGTTCACGTTTGGTCAACAGCTCCACAGATTCTTGTGGCTTGTAGACTCCTTCTCCAAATCTTTCTGGAAAACATGTTACACACAAAGCAGTGGATTCACAGGCACTGAGGACCCAGCAGGTCTCCTTCTGTAGGGAATTCCCAATCCGAGCAGCAGAGACACAGGGTAACAGCTCTAAGACAAAACAGAATGGGTTAGGTGCTATTACCTGATAGAAACAGATCCGTGGAAGAAGCAGAAGAGGATTTTCGTGTTGGAAGAATGGGGAACTGTCTCAAGTGGCCGGAGAGAGCTGGGATTTCTGAGAGGCAAAGGAAAAGGTCATATGAGACTTGGGAGCCAGGGAGGTTCTGGGAGGGAATATTGTTGGGACTAGCTATTAATGTGGATTAAAGCAGGGAGTAGCGGGAGAGTTAAAGAAAGAAATTGAAGTTGGGGCCAACTGTGAAAGACTGGCTACTGTGCTGCCCTGCAGTGCACAGCCATGAACTTTCCTGGAAATGGTCCTAGTTAGAGACAACCAGAGCAAACCAGCATTTGGTTCTTAGCCTTAGCTTTGATTTTATTTGCTCTGTCAACATTGAAACCTTCATCAAGGAAAGCATTCTGGGTGTGAAACGAAATGTACAGTCCTGGTACCTAAATGACTTCCTCTTTGGTGGAATCTAGCCTTCTAAAGAGAGAACATTCATTTGTTCAGGCCTCTGGGGTTCCATGGGGCCTGGCTACCCTTGCCCAGAGACTTACCTTAGCTCCAGAAATGGCAGACATTGAGAGAACGTAGCCTCCTGGCCAAGAAAAACAAAGACATAATTGACATGTGTAAATAGATATTTACCCAAATAGGATGCAAAAGAATATCAAATTCGGGTGCAGGAACTTTTCTCATGAACTGGTGTGGGCGTGGCGGCAGGCTGTCTCCCCTCTGGGCTGCGGTTCCTGAGCACCAGGGCTCCCTCCACTCTGTCTCTGTGGCCAGCAGCAAAGGCGGTCTCCATGCCTGGCCTCGTAACTGCTCTGTGGGAGCTACGTCCCCGTCTTTGGTCGGCATCTCTCTAATACAATAGCACGGTCACACTCTTAACATGGATTGAAAAAAGAACTCAGAGAATCTTAGCATGATTTTCAAAAGGAACAGGTCATCCAGTGCCCTTTGTAATTTTCTGAACTCTCACTCCAAAGCGCACTTACTCACATAAACCCCTTTACCCCCCATGTCTACATCAAAACTATGGTAGAATACAGTTTTCCTAATTTAGGCTACAAGTAAAAGGTCACACGTGTCCCCCTGGTTTTCCTTATGACTAAGAACTTTGTCACAACTATCCATAACCCGACCCCTCCCCTTCCTGTAAATGTATGCTCAGAACTAGGGACTACTTGCTGAGGGAAATCCAAGTGCAGAAGGAGCGGTAAGGGCAGAACTCATTCTGTCAATCTGTGGAATAGTGACCTGATATTCTAGATCTAAAGAGATCTGTCACCTGCATTTCCAAGTGCAAGCTAACAGCCTACCGCTCCTCTAGAGAAGGTCATACTTAATTTTTTTTTTTTCCATAGGGAAACAGAGGCCCACTTAGGTTAAGCAGCTGACTGAAAGGCACCACAGAAGCCAGAACAGGTGAACCAGGAAAAAAATTGAGATCATCATTGTGCATGTACTGAACCACTAAACCATGCCCATTCCAAGGTCCCTTACTCGGGAAGATCAGGATGATAGTGGTTATGGAAACTGCAAAGAAATAATAGCTTTTTCCTGGAGCTTCTTTGAATTGTATTAACTTGATGACTTATTACTGTCTTGCTGCCTTTGTGCTATATGATACACTGTTCCTGCTAAATACTGTATAAATGAGGAATGGAATTTGTGGCTCTCATTGCTTACCAGTTAACAGAAACTCCAGTAACAGGTCATAGAGGTGCCATAAAGAGCCTGTGGAGAAGGAATAATATAAATAGTTCCTCTCTGGGATTCTAGGAATTCTGCCTTTTGTCTCAGTTTTTGTTTTTGTTATTACCTTTATTGTGTGGCTTCTAGCTGAAGAAGAGTTTTTGTAAGTGAGTCATTCTGCTTATTTGTTTTCTTTTTGTCAGATTATACTTATCTGGTACAGCAGGCAAAATTCATCAAAATCAACACAAACAAGAGAGAGAGAACTATCTGACCTTAATGACCTGGGACAGTCATTTCAGTAGTGTGGCCTCAGGCTAGTCCAGGTCTCAGAAAATAGTTACAATACAATTTGTAATAGGAAACTTACTTTTCCTGTTAAAATATGTCCTGTCCGTTGATTTTTTTTTTTTTTTAAAGTAAAATATCCAGGAAGGAACTTAAAACTCTGAACACGAGGTAATGCAGTTAACAATTAAAATACTATCTAAATATTATCTCTCTTTCTGTGCCTATGTGAACTGGATTTTTCCAGTCACATCATGGAAGGAGATACGTTTAAGCTGACTTCATTTTTTCTTAAAAAGAACTAGAAAATTCTTCCTGTATAGAGGATAATTTAAAAGCATTCTCTAAAATCCAGGTTACTTTTTGGTCATGCCTTAATAGATACCAAAGTATATGAGACAGACCCTACCCTTTTGAGTAGCAGTAGGAATAAGTTCATTGTCATTGAGCTTTAAAAGGCAAGTAAAAGTCTGCCCACCCTTGAAATAAATCTGTACAAAAGCATGATAATGTCCTGTTTGTTTTCCTAGAAATCAGTGGCAAGAAACTTGTCCTCAGCCATTTATTTGAGGTTGCAAAGAAAAAATAATTGATCTTCTGAGGCTTAGCTCCTGGAATTTAAATACTACTTAAGTTAGCATTTGCAGTGAGAATTTGGCCTAAGGGGGTGGAGAGCTAGGGAAAGGGGGGCAATGGGTGTGATGGGTGGTACCTTCTATTTTCTCTTTTGTCTGAGGCTGCACAGCTGGAACTAATTTCACTTCCCTCTCCCTGAACTTTACTCTAATTATTTGTCCCTGTTACAGTTCCCTGGTGTTGAAACACAAGTTTTAGCTCTTGGAGTACATTGCTCTACCCTTAGTATACAGTGGGAAACACCCCTCTTCCTTTTCTAGTTTTTTTTTTTTTTAAAAAGACACATCCCTAGAGCCCTATCAGAGATTCTAGTATCTACATGATATTTTAAGTTTCTTCAAGGTTCCTACCTCTACTTAGTAACCTCTCTTCCAAGTGTTACATCTGGGGCTTTGACCTTAACCTGCCAGTGATTTAAGTCTTGAAACACCACTGGCTGGGAAGGATAAAAGGTATGGGCAAATGTAGCCAGCTCCTGTGGTTGCTCTTAGGATAGAAGTTTAATAAACCTGGGGCCAAGAGCAGGTTATTAAAACATGTGAGTTTTAAACCTCAAAAGGTAAAATGGTGAAATGTATTCCATCGTAACTGGTCATTTTGTTCTTAATATGAAAATTAGGTGTTGTGCTGCCTTTTAAAAAAGGGCAGATGGCCAGTTGCAATTGTTGCTGGGATATTCTTTCCTAACAAGAGGCCTAACTTTTAAGACTTTTTCTGTGGTCTGGTAACCATTTTCCAAAAAGTCCATATGGCTTTTGTTAATCTCTATCCTACACCCACCACTTCTGTTCCCTACCTCCATGCACAGATACAAAAATGGATTTTGATTCATTAAATTCTGGAAGACATTTTCAGTAGTACTGTTTATTTAAGTGAACTTTACTTTTTCAGCATTTATTGCGAAAGGAATATTAATGCTTAATTCTGCTGTCGCCTGGTCTAATTTGCATGTATCTGCGTTGTATGTTAAACTACATGAAAACATGCAGAGAAAAGACTAGGTTCTGCTAACAACTAATAGCCTATCTCTTCTTCTGACTTGCACAAATTGAGAACTATTGCCTGTGGCAAACATAATGGAAAACTGCATTTTTAATGCTCCCACACACACTCATTTCTTTAAAAGGAAGAAGAAAGTGGCTGACTATTCTTAAAAATACAACTTCTCGAGGTACCCAGATTGACAAGGGATACAGTAAAGGAGAAGGATTTTGGCTTTTAGAATTAAGATTTGGGGATGAATAAGGTTAGGCAGAGATATTAATGTTGACTGATGAGTACAGTATTGGGCCTAAAAATGTGGAGAAAGAAAATACCAGAGTATATCACCCTATCTGCTAAGCTTCTGGTTCTTCACAAAAAAGGATGTTTGCTGCCTTGATTACTTTTAGTTGCTTGAAATCTCAAAATATTTGTTTTTAATTTAATAGCCTGTGTATAAGATAATTGATACAAGCTTTTCGATACGAAGAAAATTTTAACTTATTATTACAGTCCTTTTAGTTTACATTTGTTTTTTAACATTATTCATTTTTGAGAGAGAGAGACACAGAGTGCCAGCAGGGGAGGGGCAGAGAGAGGGGAGACACAGAATTTGAAGTGAGTTCCAGGCTCTGAGCTGTCAGCACAGAGCCTGATACAGGGCTCGAACTCATGAACTGTGAGATCATGACCTGAGCTAAAGTTGGACACTCAACCCATTGAGCCACGTAGGCGCCCCTTAGTTCACATGTTTTTAAGCTCATCTGTACATGCTATTTCTCCTATTTGAGGAAGGGCATTCTGTCTTATGATTTAAGTTTACATTTTGTATCAAAGCTCCTTTTAGTTCACCCAGCAATTTGGAGTTAAAGTGAGACATGATAATTACACAGAAAAGCACAGGTTGGCTGCATTAGCAAAAACAAACTAAGTGGCATGGGCAGGAAAATGAAAAACCGTTTTTAAGGGCTGGAGTGAAAACAAATAGATACATCTTGTAGTATTTCTTCAACAGCAGTTTATAATTACTTGTCTTCAAGGCATATTTTAAGTGGACTTGTAACAGTAGCTTGAAAAGTAAACTAGGAAGGGATCTAGTTGTTTAGACATGGGAGCCGAATAAGGCAGGAGCTGCCCTGTGAAAACGGGCATGGTGGTTTTCCAGACAGGAGACCCCAGTGCCTTAGCTTTTAAGGTCTTACTCAAGTCGGCCATGGGAAGCTTTTGGTAGCACAAAGTTATTTTTATATAGCACTGTATCAGTTAGCTGTTGAGTTACAAATTGCCCCCAAACTTGGGGCCAAGACATTTAATATTCACAGTTTCTGTGGATGAGTGATCCAGAAGTAGCTTAGCTGGGTCCTCTGGGTATGGGTTTCCGACAAGGTAACAATCATTTAAAGGTTCAGTTGAGAAGGATTCACTCTCTAGTTCCTCATCAGATTGTTGGCTGATTGCATTCCTTGCACACTGTTGGCTGGAGGTCTCCCTCAGTCCCTTGCCACTGGGCCTCTGCATTGAGATTCTCACACTACAGCACCTTGCTTCATGAGCAAGAGAAACAGTGCTGGCAAGAAAGAAGCCATGGTCTTTTGCAACACACTCACAGAAATGACATCCTATCACATTTCCTGTATTCTACTCGTTAGAAGCAAAAACAGCTAGGTTCAGCCCGCTCTCAAGTGAGAATAATTGGAGCCAGGTCACAAGCTACCTGTGAAAAGCATGGTGCCATTATACTGTTTGCCATGTCCACCTGATAAGCCTGTAGTGAGTTGCGATGTGAATACTGTCACATTTACAACGCTAAATCTTCTAGAAGTACTGATTTGGGGGCACTGAATGTGGTCCCCTTTATGTATCAGATTGGCTGATAAGTGCTGAGCTGAGCTGAACCCAGGAGATCCAGGAAACAGGTTTTCAGGAATGGCTGGAGTTGGGGCCCCTGTCTGAGGTCATGGAACAGACTGAGGATATGCAGCCTTCATGGCCTTATTAGCATGATACTCTAAACACAGAAGACCCTCAGATTATATTTCATTACGTGTTGTATGATTTTGATTGTTTTTTTGCAGATCAGTAGGGGGAAAGGACCCTGTGGTTTGATTTATAAAGTTTCTATTAAGATCAGGGAATGAGAGGTTGTACTTGTTTTAATGGTCCCCTACCCCTATTCCCAGCTTCCGGACTCCAAATGTACATTTTCAGCAATAAACCAAATAAAAGGATATGAATGTGGATTATGTGACAAATGTTTGAGACAGGAGTTGTATTTATATTTTAGTTTGACCAAGTCTGTTAGAAAATCCATGTATGTTTATGGGAAGAGTTCAGGTCCAGCTATTCTTCATCTGTTGCTGGTTAAGACTTAATTTTGGTTGCTAAAGCTCCACTGTGGCAACTCAGGGAGGAAATGTGTTCTGTTTTTGTTTTTGTGTCTTTAGCGTTGATTCGTTTTTGAAAGAGAGCAGGGGAGGACCAGAGAGAGAGAGAGAGGGAACCAGTGAGCCCCATGCGGGGCTCAAACTCATGACCTGAGCCAAGTTGACCGGTCAACTGACTGAGCCACCCAGGCGCCCCAAGGGAGGAACTGTTTTAATTCTTTTGTCCCATATCCTGTTGATTGGTTTCTGTAGGCGATAAAATTCCCTCTGATAAACACGTCTGGGACAGCTTCCCACTCCTAGACCAAGCTAAGTCCATGCCTAAAGCTTTGCTGGCAATTCACACAGACCTCCGTTATCACACTGTGGTTCATATTCATGTGGTTCATATTTATGTCCCCGACTGGAATAAGCACCCACACAAGGAGAGGGACAGTGTGTCGTACATACCTTAGTACCTAACAGGGAAGCAGGCACATAGTAGGAATTTTAAAGCATTTGAATGGATGGATGAAGCTGTTAATTACCATCGGTTTTCAAATGTTGACTATTAATTTTCTAAGGAAAGGAGGATATGAAGTTACAGATTTTTTTTAATGAAGATAGTGTTGGCCATTATAAACTGTCATGGCTCTAGAATTATCAGGATTAACACTACCTACCTCCTGAGACAAGTCAGGCACATTTTCAGCTTTTACTCCCTTGTGTCCATGTGCAACTCCTTTTTGCTCATAATTGATCCTGAGAGGATTTTCTTTATAACTTCACTTGTGTGACGGTTACATTTTTCAATTCCTCTGTTATTTGGTGTTCTTAATGTTCACTCCACTGCTTTTTGTTTACTTGTGACCGGTGAAGCACTTTTTAGATTACCTTTTAGTCTTCAAATATTCATAATTAATAGTGTTGTGTTTTGCACATAGTATAAAGGCATCCTACATTTGTCATCTGGGGAGTATGGGGTTAAGAAATCTGGAACATAACATGGAATAAAGCCACACTCCTGCTTCTTAAAATCTTACATGAAAAGTTTTTAGGCTTTTTGGTTTTGTTTCTCTGTGGGGTGAGCAAGGAACCCAAAGTTATCGCTGACCTGGCATGTCCTACATTTTCAGGTTAGCTTGTAAGGGTTAAGAACTGATTGCATGAGTTCAGGTTAGAGGTTGCCGAGGTAGCTGATTTAATGTCATCTGCGTTGTGTACTCATGTTATATGTTTTTATTCTTTGTTCATCAATTTTTCTCAGGATTAGAGTGTAACTAATAGTTATAGTATAACGTGTAGGTCACATGATTGTTACAGCTTTTCTGGTGATGGGAGAGGAGAATGTAATGGAGAAGTTAGATCGGAAAAGAGGTTTTTGTTTTAAGTACATTATGTGTTTTTTAAGTGTTATATCCTTAATTCACAGAAGAACGTAGCAGCCTGTAGCTAAGGCCAACTGTCCATCTCTCAGAGCTGGTGAGAGATCGCTCTTCAGTTTTTCCCAGACAGCTTATCATCTGTTGCTCTTTGGTTATTCCTGTGTGCCCTACAATGATTTTTCTGTCCTGGATATACAGGATTTCTCTGACATATAAATCTGAAAGATCTGTACCAACTCCCAGAAAGTGCCCCCACTAAAATAATTAAACACTTGATCCTGCCGCAAGCCTACTGTGTCTTGCAGGATCTTTGGTTCAATCCGTTCTTGCATGTGGCAGATCAAGTTCAGGAAGCTTGCAGTGAGTTGATCTCAGCTCCAAAGTCCATAAAATGGCAGTGTAAATATCCACGTGTCACCTTTTCACACCACCTCTTGTGAACAAGATATAAACCATCTCAAGAACCCATGGTTTTTCTAATGAATTGGAGTCACCTATGCGGACTGTATTTGTGACATGCACATGTGCAGTTGGGGTCCAGAGGAAGGACACCATTTCCTGGATCAAACCGCAGAGTGCAAATATTGTGCCCTAAATAACACACTAGTTACTGTAAATGTCAGTAGAGGGAGTTTTTCCGACTTTGATTTAATGAAAGCTTACAGCAAAGCCAGCTGTTAGCACTTCTTAACTGCTTGTCAGAGGGGAGAAGGGGAGAGACAAAAACCTCTTTTCTGTATACTTTAGTCTTAGAATTAAGAGTTTTCAACAGGTGCTGAATAGTGACACTAGGGGTCCTTTACAACTTGATGTCTTTTAGGTGGTGAATTTATAAGTTCTCCAGCACATGGATCTGGAGTTACTGGAGGAGACTGGTGTAAAATTAGTTTGGAGTTTGCATCTTGAATCCCCTCACCTATGCACTAAGCGTTTTCAATTTCTGGGCTCCCATGAGGAATCAAAATAAAAAATAAAGGAGAGAGAAGGCATATCAAACACTGGTACTGACTTTGTCACTGAGGGCATTACCAAATAACCGTAAGCCATGTGAGTTTTAATTGCTGTCATCTGCATTTTCTGAAGAAACCACTTGAAGCAAACACACAGGGAGGAAAGTATGCAGCACTCGTTTCTGTAATTTCTGTCATTTCTAGAATGCATTAGCGAACATATGAGATTGTTAAGGGTCTTACCGCCCTTGGAAATCCCTTTGACATTATGCTGTGTGTACTGAGGGGAGATAATCTTTCCAATGCAGAGAAAGTTTACAGTCTTATTATCTTGAAGAGGAGAAGAAAGTTTCTTCCTCAAATGAATTATAACTTGAAACATGTTGTCATGTTTTGGTAAGCCCACTTTATTACTTCCATCCTTCTCTGTGGCAAAATTCTTAAAATAAATGTACCATTGCACCAGTGTGCTTTCTCAATAGCATATTGTACTTATAATAGCATGATGGAAGTTGCTGGGCTCGGTTTAGTCATATAGAATGCAGAGCCAAGTTCTGAGTAAAACCTCTAATTGAATTACCTGCAAAGCACTGACAGACAGGCTTTCAGGACAGACAAAGCTTTGCTTTCCCCAGCAAAAATAGGTCATGTTTAAGTTGGCCTTGTAACTATTTGTTACTGGTTTTTGCCAGCACTTTCACCTTGGGCCCCTTTTCCTGCAGGAGATGCCGAGGAGCTCTATGAAGGCCGGAGGGCTCAAGCATTATCTTCTTATTTTAAAGAAAATTGATAACAGATAAAGTTAAACGGAAGAGCCTTTGAAATAAAAATCCAAAGTATTTTCCTGTAGATTACCAACATTCTTGCATCAGTCCTTACTGTATTGAAAAGAAAAGATAGCAATGGGAAAGTAGCTCTTTCTAGCGGTCTCCATCAATCTGAGAAGTATTTTTGTTTTAACTTCTGGGAAAAGGTAGAGTATGCTCCTGTTGTTGAGGAAACAGTTTCTTGTAGACCATTTGCATTTGAAAATGAAGAATAATGTGTTGTTGTTCTCGCCTTTCTCTCTCGTTTTGTCTTATCCACAGCCTCTGCAATCCCAGATAATGGAAGAAGGTCCTGTCTAAAGCTCAAAGTCTTTGTGAGACCAACAAGTAAGTTGACTAGAATGAGCTTCAGAGGGTGGCTTCATTGCGCATGCTTTATTGTGTGGTCTGGTTCACGGCGGTAAAACTTTTTTTTTTTTTTTTTTTTTTTTTTTTTTACTGTTAAATCCTGTGTGGTATCTGTTTTGTATATCAACATCCATGTTTTAGTTTTCATCAAATTTTTTCTCATCATTCTTCATGATGCTTTTATTTTTAAGTACACAGCAGTTGCTAACTTGTTGTTTCTTAGACTGTTGTACGTGCACAGCAAATGGGAACAATATTGGCATTTGGACACATGCCATTGATTGTAAAACGATCTCTACATAAATTAAAGGAAAAAAATAGAGAGAAAAAAGAAAGAAAGAAATGGGAGTTTAAGGGTGTCTTCACTAACATATTTGGCTGTTATCTCTATTTTTGTTATAGATAGCTGTATGAAAACTATAGGTGTTCATGATCGTGTTTTCGATGTTAACGACAAAGTAGAAAATTCATTAGAACCAGCAGGTTAGTATGCTTAGAGAATCTCTTTTAACAAATGCATCTCTCTCTGGTGCTTCCGTACTTTTTTTCCTTTCTTCTTCTCCGCATGTTTGCACGTTATAGTTGCTCTGCTTTTTGCTCATTGCTAGCAATGCTAATATTACTTATATTCTACTTCATTCTCCAGTATCGTCGTGTAATGCATGTTAGATAAAATATGACCTTTCTTTTTTGGACATGGGTTTGATGTAATGCAGTATCCTAATATAGAAGCCCCATCAGAATGCTAAAATCTCACTACTTTTTACCATATCCTCCGAGCATGCTGGTGAATCACTGTGAATATTAATGGATCTGTTTTCATTTAAGACAGAAAAAAATTCTATCGTGTATGCTTATAAATTTTTTTACATTATTTCCAAATCTATGGATGAAAGTAATCAAGACTGTTACACAAAATCGCAGCTAATTCAACATATTTCATTTTCTCTAGCAATTCACGTGCAGTCATTGAACTGATCGAAAGACCTTCATTTCAAATATTATTTGTGCTATTGTTATCAGTAGCAATTGGTCTGGAGAAGTATAATCATGTTGCCCAACACAAATCACACACTTGTGGCTCCTCCAAATTTATGTCATCGACCCAGTGCAATGTGATCCTTGATGGCTGAGGCAAAATAAGTATTAAGGATACATTTTTTCTACTGCTGATCTCCACACACCCAAACTTTCCTGTCACTGAAGAAAAATAAAACCCACAAAAGCACTCATCAAAGTATCTACACTGTAACTACACTGTAGTGTACTGAGTATAAAATGGTGCTGTATACTATCCATTCAGTTATAAATGTAACTAGACTGATTTGGACAGATAGGAGTCCTGTATCCACTGTGCAGTGAGGACTGTACCTTGATGCCCCCATATGCCTACCTTCCTGTGGTTTCCTCTCTTTGTCCTACTTGGCTTGAGATCTTGACTGGTTTCCTTACCCAACTCTCACAAAACTCTCAAAGCTTAATGGAATTAAAATTATTTCTTCTTCACAGAAAGATGGGAGCCCCCCCTCCCGCCCCACCTTGTGTGAACAGAGACTTTTTTTTCATCTATTTATAGTGGAACTTCTCTTTTTTTATGGTCCTAGAAATTAAAGTGTTGTGTAGTCCACTTTCTCTTTGGAATATTGTTACTAGGACAGTCAGTGAGCCTTAGGGAAACTTACCCTGAGTAAATGTGGTGCCTCAGGACATAAAACAGCTTTCACATTAAGAGTCAGGTTTTCTTCCCCAAGCATTCTTGTTTTTCTAAGGCAGGCATCTCACCCCAGCACAAATGGGAGGTGTGTACAAGAAAGCTCTGAGAGGCCTTCTTGGCTCCCCAGGGATCAGTTAGCTGCTTTAGAAAGTTGCAAGGAATGAATGCCGACACAGAGCCATTTTAATTGTGTCCTGGAAATCTGGAAGCATTACTGTGGCTTTTCATGGTACAAGACTCCTCACAAGCTTGCGGACTTGGTCCCTCATAGGATGTATGAGTTAGAGGGGCTGTCTCCTAAGGACCACAAAGTCTACACTCTTCCCTTGATAACTGAGACTTGCCCAGGCTGCATCACTAGTTTGAGACTGATCCAAATGTAATGTTCAAATTTCTCAACTCCTATCGCAACGTGAGTGTAAAAGTAGGATTTGCTTACCGTCAGTAGAAACATAGATGTTCATAATGAGAACTTTACTCTTTTGCATTTCTTAGTAAGTCAGGTGTAGAATGACCAGCAGAGTCAGGCCTAAGTTGTAAGCATAAATTATTCTGAATTAGGATTTTTTTAATGCATATTGTGGCAGATGTAGGCATATCTTTCCAATAATCTTTTTTCCAGGTAAATTCCATTGCCTATCAAGAGAGCAAGAGACTATTTAGAAATAATAGATTGTGTGTTCTTCTCTGGTAACCAGTAGCTACACTGAGGACTGCTCTGCATTAGGAAAATTACCTTTGAATTCAAATAATGGTAAAATGCAAGATATTAAGATGCATTCACACGTGAGCATATTTCACGGTCTTAGGGAAACAGGTTTTTTCACTGAGCATTTAAAATCCATGATGGCCCCCAAATCTACTCACATATAACTGATGGAAGTTTGAAGTTTAACAGAATGTGATGTGAGTGCATACGTTGGAGAGTGGAAATGCGGGTGCACACGTATAGGGATCTGTGCAAGAAAAGCTCGTGGAGTCAGTTGTGACTGTATTTAAGGGCTTTCTGGTGAGCATCTTCACTAAAAAAGTTATGACAAGGTTGAGCTACCATCCCTGGCTGTATGAATGCAGTAATAACTTTGAGTAGTTCATCTTATTCCTCATAAACTTCAGTCAGACTTGTGGCTTTGCACCACTGTGTTGAATGTCTGAGTATAGACCTAGACTTTATGAATGGAGAAAGCCTGAAAGGATCCCACTGCATGTTCTCGGTAATGTGTACTAATTCACCTGTCTTTGGAATGTATTTGTCTTTTTTGTTTGCTTGCACACTCTGCCTGCCAGTTTCCTATCATCAGGGATACAGGATGATCTCAGGGCAGACATATGCCACATAATATGCTCCAAAATATTGCTCGTGTTTTCTCAATTAACCATTGAAACCCTCATATTGTAGAATCCTGGTAGGCAGGAGGCAAGGCTTGATTTGGTTTCAGAGGGGGAATGTTTTCTGCTTTTAAGCTACACTCACCATTATGAGTGTTAGAAATTCTCTGATGTTTAGATGTGATTTCTATTGGGATAGATTTTGCTTAAGAATCCTTCCTTAGAATTTTGGAATTGCTCAGATTTACCCAAATGACAGCCAGTTTTTCATCTTGCTGCGCAGGGGCCATGGAATCTTCCAACAGTGAGGCCCTGCTATAATCAAAGGATGGTTTGTAGAATCCTGGGCCAGGACCAGCCTGTTACAGAGAGAAGAGAAGAACCATCATGCCCTAAAGGGACAGATTTCCCCCTTTGAGTGCAAAGTGGCACTTCCTGGTTAGTTGTTTAGAAAAGGGTTACTTCCAAAAATCGATCCACAATAGAAGACTGAAATGTACATGTAACCTCATGCTTCACTTGTAGGTAAAACAAAAGCTTTCCTCCTCTCAATGTCCACAAAGTCATTCACCCTGTCTTGTGCTGCCTGGAGCACTGGCTAGGCCTTGCGGAGCATCTTGGAGGAACAGGGAGGGCAACTCTACTTCAGTGCATGCTGAGTACCTGTATATTACCTAAGTACCTTTTATCAGGACACATCCACACTTCACAAGGAAGAGGGTTGGGTAACATGGTAGTGAAAACACGACTGAGAAGAACCCAACAGCTGATGTAATTTCAGGTGTATAAATATAAACGGTATTTCAGAATGAAATCTGGAAGCCTCAGGGTTTCTGGTTGGTACAAATTAAACCTGAAGTACTCTCTATTGTTCTGATGGACAACACATCAATGCTCCTGAAGTGATCTGGATTTTAATTTCAGGGCCATTCAGGGCACTTGTGTCTAAGTCCTGCTCACTACATATTTAATACATTTGCAAGGCTGACGAAGAACAGAGGAAAAGAGACCGCAAGTCGTTGGCTGCACCATGTGGGGCTTTATATTTTTTTCCTCTGTATCTGTTTAACTTCCCATTCTTGCTTCCTAACCTTCTCTGGTCTTTTAAGCGAAGAGCCACTCCACGCAGGTTTGCTGAGGTCCAGGAAAGGGGAGCAGACGTGACACAGAGATGCAGGAGCTTCTACGTGAGGACAGGCTCAGGTGCTAAGAGCACTACAGGGCAGAGCCTGGACACTGCCAGGATCTATTGCCTAGTTCAGAGTGGCAATGAACGTGATGAACGGGAACGGCCTACCTGAGCATGTCTGAAGCAGGGCCAGCCTGTGAGCCTGAAAAGTGGTCATTGCAGGACCAAGAATAGGGAGTGTGATGGTGATGATACCTAGTGAAAAAGAAAGCATCCTCATTGTGACTTGTGGTGTGACAATCTACAGGAGTTTGAATTAACAGTCCATTAAGGGGTTATACGTGGGTCCTGCCGGGATATTTAGGAATTATCCTTTGAGGTCTACAAAACTGACCCAAATTACTAGAGTCTCACTTGGAGTGAATACAAGATGACAGTCTCTGCACTCTTACAGGAAGGCCCCCTGATGCTGAAATAAAATCTACAACTGAACACCCCCCCCACCTTGGCCCCAAGAACGTGTAAGTCAGAGAACATGTAGTCTAAAAGCACAAGTTAAGCCAGGAGGAAGGAAGAAGACAGACAAAACTGGAGCAGAGCATGGCTCCCAGGCAGGCCTCCAATCTATCTTTGGGTACTAATTGCTGCAAAGTTCCTGTTTCAAAGTTAAGCCTGTTAATCATGCAGATCAGGAAGGCTATCCAAAGTCAGAGGCAGCCTCGTAGAACACTTTATAGCTAAATAAAAGAAGCTTACCTCACTTAATCCATTTTATTTAGAGGAAAATTTGCATCCACGCCGATAATTTATGTGCCAAGCTTCAGCCTGATAAAAATAAAAACAGTCAAGTTCAAGTAATTTAATCCTGGAGATACAGGGTTTGTAATGGAAATAGCACCATAATTGATTCCCAATTGTAGGCAAACTAGTGGGCACCATTTATTGAGGTTTAGTGGGCATTATGTGTAGTTAATTTAAATGCGGTTTTGGCATTTAATTTTTCTTATCTGACAATTCACGTAGGTAACCAACAACCAGGCATTCAACACTAATCCTCTGAAACAGCTAGAAAGCAGGAAACGGGCAGCCCATTCTGGTCAACCACCAACATGCCAATATAACTACAGCCTCCCCTGCCAAACATGTTACTTGCTTCTCCGTGGCATCTTGGGTTTAAAAGGTGCATTCAGGTATCTCAGCTTTGTGCAAGGTGTGTTAGTGAGCAAACCAAAGGAGATCACATGCCAGAGGTTACAGTCTGTGTACAGTTTTTCCCCTCACTCTTTAAGGAAAGTAATAATATTGCTGAAAAAGTCCAATTTTCTCTGCTTCTCCTTTGTTTGCTGTAAATAATGAGTGATTATGCAGACATGAAAGTCAATGGTGGCACAAGGTTCATTACCCTACTTTGCAGAGGGTGGCGAGGTCTGTTAACAGCAGGCTGCTGCAAGAGAGTTATTAAGGATGTGAAATCTCATTGGAATGTGTGCTTTCTATTTGAACAGATGACACCGTACATGAGTCAGCCGAGCCATCCCGCGGTGAGAACGCGGCACAAACACCAAGGATACCCAGCCGCCTTTTGGCAATCCTACTGTTCCTCCTGGCGATGCTTTTGACGTTATAGCACAGTCTCCTCCCGTCACCTGTCACAGAAAACATCAGGGTCTTGGAACACCAGAGATCCACCTAACTGCTCATCCTAAGAAGGGACTTGTTATTGGTTTTATGGCAGATGTCAGATTTTTGTTTTCTTTCTTTCAGCCTGAATTCTAAGCAACAACTTGGGGCCAGGAGGGGCTAAAGTAGTGGCTGCTCCCCTACCCCATTCCACCCCTAGCCCTTGCCCTTGACTTTCTCTCACCCTTTCCAAGTTAAATGGACTCCAGATGAAAATGCCAAATTGTCACAGTGACACCAGTGGTCGTCAGCTCCTGTGCATTCTCCTCTCAGAGCCCACCTCCGTTAGCGTCCTGTGTCAGCGGTATACGGACAAGGAAGAATAGTGGCAGATGCAGCCAGGAACGGCAAGGCCCAGGAGGGTTGTGCTCTCCCATACAATATTTATGCCTTCTCATTCAGGACTGTAAGCTGATCGTGCGGGGCATCGTGTCACCGTGTCGAGTCCAGAGGGGAGGTATTAAGAATAGATATAATATTACACCCTTTCCTCTAGGAGTACATAAATGAACAGGCTTCTAAAAGGTTGAGACACTGGGGTTTTTTTTGTTTTGTTTTGTTTTAAGATGACTGTCTTAAAGCATTCTTGACGGCAAAACTTATGCTCCATGAAAGAAGCCTTTTTTTCTAGAAAGCAGGTCGGGTGCGGGAATGCTAGCACAGAGCAAGTGTGAGAACAGAGAAAATTAGGTTTGGTGGGGGTGTGTATGTGTGAGTGCCTCTAATTTTTTTGGTGACTGGGCAATGCACACCAGATTTTTTTTTCCTTTGAATACAGATCACCATGGTGCTACAATTTTTTTTTTTTTTTAAAGAAACTCAAAGAGGCATTTTTATGAATAAAGTGACCTTCCCCAAGGCTGACAAGCCAGGGTTGATGAGTGTATAATGGAATAGCTTTGGATACTCCTCTGGGGGACAATATGTACCAAGGAAAGGAGGCCAGAGGAGATGTGATTTGGCTTTGCTGGAGCGCCAGTGTGCTGTGGCCTTTCCCCGACTCCCACCCTAGTACCCACGTTTTGCTCCACACTCCACAACTGCAGGGGCTCAGACACACACCCCTGTCACCAGGAGAGTCAGTCAGCACTACTTGGGAGGGCTAAAGGGAAATTTGGAATAAAAATTCCAAAGTTTGGAATAAAAAAATGTCAAGTGTTGATTTTATATTCTTTCCCTTTCTGACACAGCCTGAAGCGTAGGGGGAACATGTGTTTATCTGTGGGAGATAAACAAGATGGAGTCCCAAAGACTTTAACAAAATATTTTTTTAAAAATCCACTAGAATAGAAAATACATTATTTAGATATACTTTATGCTGAGAGTGAGTATATATGCTTGTCCTATTTAAACTTGTGAGAAAAAAAGTGGTATCCCTTGATACATTTAGAAATATAGGGGGCTATCTTGTTTCATTGTGGGGGCGGGGCAGAAGGAGAATAAACGCAAGATGACCCTGTTTGAGGAATCTTAGCATGGCCAACAAGGGACATTTCCAGTTGGTTACCAGGAAATACAAGCTTGGGGTTACTACTGGTGAGGCTCACAAACTGAGCTCCAAAGCCTAGACAGGGGAAAGTGTCAGACCAATGAAAAGAAATCTAGCCTTTTTACTAACTGCCTGGCATGTCAATAGAAACCATGCCTTTCAAAATAAAACAAACAAACAAAAAAACAAATGCCATGATTATGTCATATGTGAAAAGTTGGAAGCGGTCCAGGAAATAAGGCTTTTTAAAAATATGTATTTGTTTTTTTAAAATGTCTAGATGAATAAAGAGAGGGGTCACAGTATGGACAGACTTTATGAATGGGAATTGGCTACGAAGTTGTGAGTAATTCTGAATTAGAAAAATATGTGAATGAAAGGCAGCTGTAAAGGCACTTGCACCCTGGAGAGTTGTACACATGTTGAAATGTAATCTGGGCTTACCTGATCCATGTGGAATGGATGTTACTGCCGGGTCTGTTCACACTTGGAACCATGGGAGTGAGGCTGCTGGCCTTGCAGACACCGTCAGTGCTGTTCCCCCAGACATCAGGAGCTTCTGTGGAGTGGCAGAGTCTTGTCACAGAAGGCAGCCACCATTTCACTGAAACAAAAGTTCACAGCATTGGATTCTTTTTTCCTTTAACTCTGTATATGCTCAGCACTCTCAGTAATACCCAGTAATACTTCTTTTTATTAATAGTTAACCGGCTTGTTGGTCCAGTGGGATTTGAGTGGGGTGGGGGGCGGATACCTTCTAAAATGGATCAATAGTCAGAACCAAAATAATACTGCATGTTCTATAACCACAAGGAAATCAAATGATCCTATAATGATTCCAGTTAGTCATAACTACATTAGCAGTGCTAATTTCATTTTAGAAATGGTGACTTCTGTGGTTTTGCTAGCATTTGTCTCTAACAAATGATAAAATAATTACTCATGGCCCTCTCTGCCATTGTCTTTCATTTTTCACAGTGAAATTAGACCCCTTTACTTCATCATGCCACTACAAATTAAGTTTAAAAAGGAAAAAAAAAAGCAAGACTATCCACACCAGTAGACAGTGTGCTTCTCTACCTTTAAGTGATGTAATTGTAGGTAATGCTTGCCACGGAGTTTCCAAGAAAATGATTGGTATCAGACAGTTTTCATCTTGTCCAGAAAGTGCTGGTGGCCTTTTATGGTAGTGTTACAACCCTCTGGGGGCTTAGGAGGATGTCGATGCAATTTTGTAGCAGCTTTTAATTCAAAAAACAACTCAAAAGTCTGAAGGGCAGCCTTAGCTGCCTCTCAGCCCCAGTTAGTCAAACCCCAGCGACCTTTGCCCCTGGTTGCCAAGGGCTTTGCAACATGAAGCAGGGAAATAAGGATCTGTCTGTTTAGTGGATACTGTGTATCCTTTAATAGACCAGGTAACAGTTCGTGTTAGTTTAGACTATTGTTTTGTACTGTACTTTCTTGGGTGGCAGAGGAAAGAAAAGTAAAACATTAAAAAAAAAAACAAAAAAAGAAAACTGCGTTCTTTAAATTCTGTATTCTTAGCGACCTCTGTTGTATATAGTGTTTGATAATAAAGTATTAATTTGATTCTTATGTCTTTTGTAAGTGAGAACAATAGTCTTTCAGGATACAAAACATGCATTGAGGCTTTGAAACATCCAATGTATACGTGGCTAAGAAGAGTCACAAATGGCTGAGACACTGCTCCATACAGGACTCGTGTGTGGTCATCACCCGCCCAGTCGTAAGACTCCATCATCTCGGGACCTGGAACAACATGACTTTTTTGATCAATATTTTATCCTCACTGTTTTCAAGGTCTGATGTTGGAGCCCTGTGGTGTTCTTCCTCCCCCAGCATGTTGGTTTAAAAAGGTTTAGGGAATTTAGTAACAGTTCTGGATTTTGGTTTGGTTTTCTGTTCGTGGTGGTTTTCATAGACTGTTTCATTTCTCCCCAGGAAGAGGTGCCAGAATCCCACGTGGCTCAAGCATGGGAAGGGTTTCAAGCCAGTCCATTTAGGAAGGTTAAATGGGAGCTGTTTCCCTGTGTCATTGTGAAAGGAAGAGTCGCACAGTACCTGTGGATTTTCAGGGACTTTGTTTTTCTCTGGTGCCTTAGCAACGGCAGCAGCCATTTTCATTAGTTTCTCCAAAATTAATAAAACAGTTTAAATTCCCCTCCATTCATTGCTCTCAGAGCTGTGGTCAGTCGTTTTTTCTTTTGAAAACCACCTCCACCAACACCCCCGTTTGCCTACCACCACCCCCCCCTTTTAGATGTTTATTTTTTTTTTGTCTCTTTCCTTCCGCCCACGTTTTATTTTCCCTCAGAACCGTGAATGGGCAGGTCTGTCTCTGGTTTGGCATCACTGAGTTTTTCCCATGCATTTGCCCAAGAGCTGCTCAGATGTGAGACAAATCTCCCTACAATGGGCTTGCTCCCATTGTCTGTACAGTTTAATAGATGCTGGCATGTTGGAGGTTACCCATGAGTCAAAATCCGCTTTCCATGCTTACTTTTGACACCCCATTGAAGCCACTCATTGTGTGTGCGTCTGGGTGTGAAGTCCAGCTCCGTGTGGTCCTGTGCTTGTACTGCCCTGCTTTGCAGTTCCTTTGCACTTACTCATCGAGTGCTGTTTTGAAATGCTGACATTATATAAACATAAAAGAAAATGTAAAAAAAAAAAAAACCCACACACAAACCAACCCATACAATCTGTATTTGTATATACACGTGTCCGTACAAGTATACCTAAATAAAAATTAAAGATTTTCATCATTTTAATTGGAGCCCTCCTTCTACTTTGTTCCTTGAATGACGCCTTTATTTCAGGGGCTACTTGTACTGTGCTGATTTTTCAGAATCTTTGTGGATAGAAAAGATTATATGATATGCACAAGAGAAGGCCTGAGAAGCTCAAACAATGCAGGGTTAGAAATGGCCAACTATCTGGACACATTCCAGTTATTCTGATGAGAAAATGGTGAGATTCAAGCCTTGTCTCTGTATCTAAGCCTTAAAACAGGTGCTAAGGCAAAGCCCTGCATCCTAAAACCACTTAAATACATTAAGAGCTAAGTACAAAAATTATGTTCTTTCACCTCGTGTAGTTTCTCACCCCATCAAAATAGAGACAGAATGAGCATTTTTCCAGCAAACATCCCATACTTCAGAGAAATAATGACACTAATAATAATCAGTACAACACTGAATGTCAAATTCTCACTATCCAGGAAGAATTAACTTACCAGTGTGTGACCTTGGGCAAGTCACACAGTATCTTTAGGACTCAGTTTCCTTACCAGTAAATAAAAGAGTTCTTTAAGTGATTTCATTTTCTGAATACTGCCCTTGCTGGGCACTGCAAAGCCCATTTTGCATCTGAGTCATGTGAGTTTTTGTCTTTGATGACATTACTATAAGCACAATTTGAAAATCACATGTGTAGAGGGAAAAAGCATCAAATATCTGACATAATAGACAACTAATGCATTTCAAGACTTGGCTTTAATTATACCATGTTAACATTAAACTCACTGAAAGCCTTTTATTATACTTAATTATTTGACGGGGCACTAAACACTAATTATAACTTACTGTAACCTTTTTTTGCTAATGAAGAATGACAGCTTTACAGAATGAGGAACAACTCATTTAAAAGAAAAAAAAAAAAAAAAAAAAAAAAAAAAAAAAAGCTGTACCAGACTACCTATGTGATATTTTCAAACCAGAACAGCATTACATGGTCATTATCATCTTCACCTTCATCATCAAAAGCATTTAAGTGATCATGACATTGTGCTCAGTGCTGTGCAGAATAAAGTTAATGTTTACACTTTGTACTTACCAAGTTTACAAAAGGCAGACATGTATAAGCGTAACATAGTAACTATTTATGGAGGAAATCTAAAGCTCAAACATTTATATTGCGCATAAATAAGAGGAGACTGGGATTTTAAGATTAGGAAGCTTGGAGTGAAAGTAAGTTATCTTTACAAATTGTCAAAATGGGGTTAGGAGCTTCTTACAAAACAAAACTCTCTGATTTAAAAACTGTGGGCTGTTTGAGAATGGTGAAATGGTGGAGTTAAGTTTAATAGTAGCTAAAAGGCGACCGTGGGAATGAGAAAACCCAAGACAACACCTGAATGGCACGGGCACGGAAGGAAATTATGAAGCTGTTCGTTCAGGGAAATCACCACAGTGCCCTACAGAAGTAGGGGAAGTGATGAAAAGATGACAATTTTAGATTCTGCCTTAATACTCCTGCTGCTCCTGAACCTGAGACTAACTACACCAAATTGTGAGATGTCCAGGACCTCAGCGAAGGGGTGGGCTACAGAACACTCAGATTAGAGAAGAGGGATAAAGTGCAGAACATGCACAATCGGGGGCTAATATAATTTTAAAGTGACTGTGAATCCCTGACGAAGAGGCTCCTTCCCAGCAGATAATGTTACCCACTCTAATGGGAAAGCAGTCTGGACCAGAGGTGGTACCATGAGCAGCAGTGTTGCAGGAACCACACTTTATTTGTTTGGTAGATAACAAAGTATGTAGAAAACTTGAGTCTTCTAGCACACCAAATTTAAAAAAAAATCATAGGGGAAATGTTAGTGAATATGAAACACATATGTATTTGAATCTCTTTTCTCAGTGATAATGATTTGGATCACCTCAGTATGGGAATGTATAAAATCTAGGTGTCATAAAATGTTCAAGATCATTCTGATGAATTATGCACTGATTGTTCTGGTTTCTTAGGACTTATTTGCCAAACATTTTCTTTGAGATTATTTGCAAAGCTTACTCTCATATTCTGTTGATAACAGAAGCATCCTTCAAGAAAGCATTGACAAAAATGCTGTGAAACCCATTATGATTTTTGCAAACCCATTTTGATTCCCCTTTGGAAAACAAGTGCTTCAGAAATGATGATAAATAACTAATCAAGCCAATATCCTCCATCAGTTTTAGTTTGATACTTTCTGCTATGTTAAGTCCAGTGGTTAAATCCATACTTGTGTCTATTTTTTTTTTACTCTTTTCATTTTTTTAAGTAAGCTCTGCACCCAGCGTGGTCTCGAATACACAACCCTAACATCAAGAGTCACATGCTCTACTGACTAAACCAGCCAGGTGTCCCCATATATGCCTATTAAAATGGAATTATTACTGCTGATGGGCCCTGTGAGCAGTCATTTTGCAATAATTTGTGTTTCTTTTTTTTATACAGATGATAAATGAATACACAAGCTTTAAAAAAAGGCATGGAACTGCATTGCCCAAGAAATCAGTTAAGGGCATCACCCATGGGCTTCTTTGCTTTCGGGGAAGGGTGGTTAGTCAAACCACTCATTTAAAAAGGAAAAATAGAGAGAGAGAGCATCTCAGTAAACAAAAGAATTTGCTTGCACAGATTCTACTTCCAGTCAAGTCCCCTCTCTTCCTCTCCTTTCCAAAGGAAAACAGCTTCTAAGCCCCTCCCAGATAGCATTTCTGGAGCCACGCCTTACTAATAGGCAGAAGACAAGGGTCTAAAGGGTTCGTGCACAGCATATCCCAATGCAATGACCCTTTAGACAATTTCCATCAAAGACTGTCATGCTCTCCTCCCCAGAACCTCAGTACGTGCTGAGTACATGCTAAGAGTGAAACACAATTTCATTACTTCTCATTAAAAACCATCCCCAGCTCCATTCCAAGTGTCCCCTGAGTTCTGTCATCTTCCTCCCAGCACAGGCATTAGTTAGGGTTCACCCTGAGGGAGAGTCAATAGGATAGTGCCACCCAGTTCCAATAAAAAGAACTTTGAGTTACTCTTCTCATGGTCTACTTTTGACTCAATTTAATCCCTCAATGTGGGATTTTCTGCAACATTAATTAAAGAAACCTTTTAAGCAACACAAAGCATATCCTAGCACCTGGGGCAAGGATGCCACATTGGAGCTATAGTAGAAGCATGGGATGACTTGACAGTTTGGGGTCCAAGTACCACCTCACCGATGCTGTCAGAGTTAATTCATAAGAATCCAATCTAGTGGGTGGCTCTCTGAGTCAATAATGTGTTTTGAAATACCCTGGATTTTAGTCATGATTATTCAAGCAAGAACTCCATGTCACTGGTAACACATGGATGCTTGTCAATCTTGACAAGAACACAAAGAGAGGAACCAACACACACACACACACACACACACACACACCAAACTCAGAGTGATTACAATGGGAAAACAGAACAAAATATTTCTGCATGCTGTTTTGTTCAGAAGTACCAGGTGCTCCCACAAACCGCACAGAACATTTGAGACGTAGATAGCCAAAATCGCTTTCTTTCCTTCACAGCCATGAAACAAGACACTAAAATGAGAAAGAACGTGTTTCTTCCTATACCCATCTTAGAAAACACATTTCATCAACACCCTTAGTATCCTCTCCTTTTTGTGTTCAAAGCTTGTTCTTTTGGACCAAAAAATAAACAAACAAAAAACCGATTTGTGTAGCACAGAATGTGGGACACGTAACACCTCTGAAATTTGTGCTTTGCTTTACTAGATCTAGACACATTTTCTGCAGGAGACAGAACAAGAAGATCTGTGTCTTTTTTTATTTTTTCCTAAAGACAGTGTGCCAGCCAGAAAGCTGACTCCATTTATTTCTCCTGCAGGGAGCCAGCGTGTTCCTTCTCCTGGAAGATGCAGGTACTTAAAATAGTAATAGGCTTTGTGGTTTATCGAGAGTATTTCATCCCAACATCTCACAGGCATAAAGAATAAAACATAAACTAATGGCTCTTTCCAACAAGCTTGGGAAGAATTAAATGGAAAGGAAGATTGTCATCATGCTTCCCTGAAGAAACAGAAGAAAGCAACTTAACTCAGGTAGCCCAGGGAAAGAACCAAAGTCAAGTTGATCCGAGATTTGGACAGAGGCCTCCAGTCTGTTACTCTTCATTCCTAGGAGCTTGATTAAGAGCTAAAGAAAAACAAACAATGCATTTATCCCCTTTTCAAGTTTCAAATGCAGTGTAATTGGGAGAGGGGCACTAGGCAGCTTCCCAGATTTTTGTGAGTCAACGGTTTTATTATAAAGGATAACTTTAATTCTCTAATTTCTCAGGATGCCCCAGTTTCTGTGCATATTAAAACTTCTCTAAAAATTAGGAAGAACTTAAGAGAAGAATAATTTGTATTGTCAGTTCTTTCAGTAATTTCCCCCTGTGCCACATGCACACATTCACAGTCTTACATATTTTCTAACTTTATGTATTCACAGCACTTTTTTACTTGGCATTGTCTATGCTAAGCAGGGTGATATTTAAAAGGACACTGAAGGTCACTTTAGATACATTTAAACATCAGTCTGACTTAACATCTAAAGCCACAGAGCAAAAATGTGGTGGTTAAAGAAATCCTGCTAAGGGATGATGGCCAGCCAGGCCCTGTGGTGTTCACGGATGTGACTAGAGTGTAGAGAATCTCCTAGGGCCCCATTTGTAAACAAAAAACTGCCCACACTAGTGAGAGGCAACACTTGGTGTTCAGAATCCTTGGTGTCTTTTCCTCAACTCAGTTGACTTCCCCACCCGCAAGAGTTCCACAATGTTCCAGAGCTGGGCAGAGCCATCATTTCACCAGTGTTTGGGGCCCAACCTCTCTTGATCAGTATAGATGGCTACATATAAAGTGCAGACTCTGAACACTGGAGGATAAGGATCTGTACCTTCAAAGGGCTGGCCAGTCTGGGAAAAGGATCCATCGAGAGGGCAAAAATTCATGTTGGTGTATGACTTCCTTAAATTCCCTCTGTCGGTTTACCTTAGTCTGGATGCTGGTGCAAATTACAAACTCTCAATTTACTTCTACTTCAGATTTCGAGGTTACCACAAATCAGAGTGCCCTGCATTCTGTGTGGGTCCTGCCCTTCTCTAGTCCCTGTCAGTATTCAACAAAGCAAGTTAATCTCCCTGGTAAGTGACAGCTCTGCCCCTTGTAACTGGCACAGAATCAATTTTTTAACTTGATTTGAGAAATGAGGAGAGTATCAAGAATTCAGTACTGGCTAGTGGATTCATTAGCAGGCTGCACCAGTTTTAGCTGGAATCTGTTTGGCTGTCCCCATCTCTTAGTTCAGCTTTTTTCCCCCCTCCTTTTATCATCGATCCTGCCCACAAGACTTATTATCTACTCTGTCTAGTTGAGGACACCAACCTCCTTTGCTAAGTTGTTCACAGCAGGCTCACATACCACACTGTTCTAGCCCAAGCTTTGACAGCTCCATAGAGAGGAGGAATAAAATGTGGGTGAGCACTACGTTTCCACAGAAATTGACCACGACTCTTCCGAAGGCTTCAGGGAAGCAAACACGGTAGTGGAGAAAGAAGCAAAGGTAATTATTGTCATGAAACCTAGTTATTGTATGCAACAGGTATCTACAGTCTTTCGGAAGACCTCCAACTACTGGAAAGCTCTCCTTTCAAGCTATGTGGAAATAACCAAGATCCTACCGCAAAGGAATTGATATTCTTTTTTTTTTTTTTTTTTTGGTGGAAGTTTAGTAAAAGGGAAGATTCATTTTCCAATCACTACAATATTTCCTCTGCTTCTAAGCCCATTTTCTGTCCTGATCAGGTTTATGGATACAGAGGAAGGAGCAAGTGAATGATGATGATGTGATCAGAGGAATTCCCAGGCATGAAAAGGCCTTTGTCAAAGCGTAATAAATCCTGTACTTGGTGCTGCATGTCTGCACTGCCCACTGTGCTTACAGAATCTTGGTGCAACTGTCACTTGGAGACAATCCTACTGGCAAATCTATAGAGGGACGGGAGCCATCATGCAGCGTGCCTATAATCCCTTTGAGAGGGACCTGACATATTCTTCCTGCCCCAATCCCTACTCTCAACACCTGTGATGTCTGCCCATGGCACTGAGGACCTCACAGTGTAGCAGAAAGAGTTCATATTCTGAGGAGGGATCTCTAGCCTTCCCTCTCAGAAATAGTGCCAGATCCACAAGAAACCAGAATGCTAACCTATATTCTTCAAAATAGCTTTTTCCTGTGGAAGCTAGTGGGTTTATTCTATAGTGTCCTACAGAGAATGATTCTGGGGTGCTAGAGAGAATAGCGGGAATGACAGCCAGTTTCTCGTCTGAAAAGGAAAGTTATACTAAATTAGGGACTACATGGTTGTGTCTTTCAAAATTCATGTGTTGAAACCCTAATCCCCAAAGTGATGATATTTAGAGATACGGCCTTTGGGTGACCCTACGTCCTTAGGTCATAAGGATGGAGTCTGTGACAGGAGACAAGAGACACCAGAGACACCCACTCTCTGCTCTCTACCACGTGAGGACACGGCAAGAGAATGAGGAGAACGGCTATCTGTAAACCAGGAAGGAAACTCTCACCAGAACCTGGCCATTCTGGCACCTGGAGGCTAGGAAGCCTGAAATTAAGCTGTGAGAAAGCAATTTCTATTGTTTAAGCCATCCAGTCTGCGATCTATGTTATAGCAGCTCAAGCTAAGACAGCCTCACAGAATACTGACTTGCTGACTCTACCACAAAGGCTAGATTCCTAAAGATCAAGAAAAGAAATCTAGAAACAACAGAGGTAAAGTAAGATATACCAAGTCTCAAAACGGATTATGTAACTTTGGAACTCCCTACCTTTGGCAAGTAAATGATACCAAATCACATGCAGATTCCATTACTTCACTTCACCCACTGCCTCAGGAAAGGAGAATATAAAGATTCACTTATTCTTTTGGCTATAGTTTATGGAGCATGGGGAGCCTGTGTGGCTTAGTCGGTTAAGCAGCTGCCTTTGGCTCTGGTCACGATCTCAGTTCCTGGGTTCGAGCCCCACATCAGGCTCTCTGCTGCCAGAGCAGAGCCCGCTTTGGATCCTCTGTTCCCCTTTCTCTCTTCCCCTCCCCCAGTTGTGTGTCCTCTCATAAATAAATAAATAAATAAATAAATAAATAAATTACGGAGTACCTACTATATGCCAGAATCTGTGCTACACACTATAGGCATTTTTAATAGGAGACCGGCTTCATCCAGTTAAAGCTTCCAGTCATTATGAGGTTGTACAAATCAGTCAAGGAGCTTGTCAACCACACAGTCCCTTTTAAGGAAGGGAAAGGAGGCAGTCCTGGCAGCCATGTAAGATATCGCACCGTCACATCTGTGCTCACAGCTGATTGGACAGAGACTGGGCACCTGACTCACACGCAGCCAATCCACAGGCTAGTCAGGGTCCTGTGTGTGTTCTGGCAAGGAGGAAGTATCTTTGCTCTTACTTGCTGTTTAGCAATTACCCAGGACAATCAATGTGTCCCTCTTGAGAGGTAATATAAATAGAATGAGTCAGAAGAGAGGGGGCTAAACAAACAAAGAAAAGGAACAGATATACAGAAATCCTCTTACTCCTGTTTCTTCTTAGCAAAGCCGTAACTTGTACCTGCTCAGTTCCATAGCGCTGTTTTCTTAAACCCAGAAGCACTTTCTAGTTCCTGTCACTATAATGCCTGGTCGTTATCTGGCTTCTATTTTGAGGTTTTCGTGACACTCCGACTCCATTATTTGCATTGACATCCTTAAAATAAGCCCTCATCATTTGAGTTAGGCTGAGTGAATCATGGTTGTTTGCAAGCAAAATAGTCCATTAAACAAATATGATAGGATAAGAGGGCTATGAAGAAAGTGCAATGGAAGCACAGAGGGAGTAATTAACACTGCTAGAATTTGAAAACCTGATTTTGAATTTCAATATGTTACAGTACTGAGGAAATTTGCCATATTTCAAAGGTCACTACATCTAAATTGACACAATGAATTATATAGAATGACACACTTGATTTTCTTGAAGACTCAGACTTTTCTTTTTTTCTTGACAGGGTGAAATATAAAATAAATGGTGAGAGGAACCCCTTCTCCCTGCTGATATCCCCTATCAGTTGGCACAGGGAGGGGTACCATAGTAAGACTCTAATTAGAGAGTATTTGAGATGGGCCCACCAACGAGGAGACGAATGCCAAACACCACAAATGAGCTCAAGGATCAATACTGGAAAAACAGGACCCACTCTAATTCCACAGGAATGGGGACCAAGGCAAACTTTCCTTAATTGGTCCTCTGCTTGGGAAGCTGGAGCGCTCTCCCATTAACATGTGACATTTCCTAAGAAAGTGCTGTACACGAACAGCTAGTCTAACACTTGGATTGGTGGTAACTTATTTCTACTTGGTATAAGCTCCTCAGGGAAAGCAGAACTTGCTGAGAGCAGCCTTGAATGTTACCAGTGTTTTCTAGCACCTGTTAGCTGTTGTGCAGGAAGGCATCTCGTTATCAAACATAAATGCTGTCAGTAATGGCATGGAGGAACCCTAAACCAGTGCAGGCAAGGGCTACAAAACATACGGGTATAAATATTTTCTCTCCACAAGCTCATACCGTTTAAAAATTCCTTTTTTGTGGTGACAGTCCTCAGGCTGAAAAGATAGGAAAGAAACATTTCAAGGCATGAATTTGTGTTACAAAACAAAAAAAATGCCCCCTGGTTTAAATCTGTGTGCTCTGGACTGGAGGCAGTGGCAGTGGGGAAGCACCGTATTCCAATTCCTCTCTGGTGCTGCAGAAGTTTGCTGGGTTCTCTTTCACTCCCGTGAAAAGCTCTCAGTACTGATGGAGAGTGCACAGTTTAGATAAACTGGATTAGAAGAAGAGAGAGAGATGTATATAATTCTTCCTTAGACACTAAAAATGGGGTGGCTGTCTGCCATAGTAAGTCCAAGAAAAGGGCCCTGCTTATCTCAACTGCAACCTGACGTCAGTAATTATACAGAACATGAGAAGAGAGGTCCCCGTTAACCAAAGCAGGGGGTTTATCTGGCCTTTGTAGACTCCTGTATAAATCCATTAGCATTGCAGCCTCATGATTCCCTCTCTTGTAGTACAGTGTTTACCCTTATCTTTTGCTCAACACAAAAGCACAATCAAGACAAAGCCAAGGAATTTGTGGCTCTTCACTGCAAGGGAACGCCTCCCCTGCTTATCTCTTTTAATTATTATTTATACTCTGCATTTGTTTTCAGGTGAAAATCAAACAACAGAAAGTAGAAAAGACACCCTGCATTTCCTGGGCTCTGGTCTCATTAGCCAGATTTTCTTAAAACTCTGGTACTTCAGAGAAGTTTTGCCAAGTGGCTAAATGAAATGCACACAATTGCAAAGTGTTATGAATATTTATGATGGTTTAATGATGGGATTTTTTTTTTTTTTGCATCCATGAATAATAAAGATTCTAACAAGAACAGATAACGAGAAGGGGACAAAACAGTGAAGTGGTTAATACAAGAACTGCTCTTGGAGGGACCCCACTGAGAACAGCAGGGGCTAAGGGCCTCTCCTCCCTCTCTCCCAGAACCAAGTGCAAAGCAGGGGCATGAGGTGCAAAGGGAGGGCCTGTTTCCCTCCCTCGCTTTAACAGATTTCATCAGCTAAAATAGGCATTTCATCCCTACTTTGTGCCTAAGCTCATGGTCTCCTCTGGAGGCAAAGGAAGTTCAGCGTGACAGATACCGCTGTCAAGTGACCTTCCACTTATAATGGCAGTATTGATTTCAGCCATGGGTCACCAGCAGAATTTGCTGCTTTGCCATTTCTAAGCCAGTTACTAGTTAAAAAGCAGTTGGTAGAGGCCCAAGTTGCTGGGCCTGCTCTGAAGGCTGCAGACTAACTCATGGACTACCAACCTCAGCTTAAGGAGAGCCTTTAACAAAAGTTCCTAAAAGGTAAACGTTAAAGTTGTTATCTCCACCAATATTTCATGTATCGAGAGCAAATAATTGCCTATGTGAGCCTGCCAGACTCTGGCATGTAGGGACACTCTATGTCCCAGGTCCTGGTCTCAGGAAGCCGGCCCTGGGAGGAAACCACCCTCCCACATGAGAAGCCTGGCAGGGCCTCAAAGGACAGCCACTGACATAATGGGGGGTTAGATCAAGGACCTCTGGGCTAGCTGTCACCTTTGACTTAGGTGATTTTCTCATGTGAGGTGAACTTGCTCTGATATCCCAGGATCATTCACTCAGTTAGTAACTATTTACTGACCACCTACTATATGCCACAAAATGTGCCAGGCACGTAGGGTACACCTTTGAAGAAAAAAACAAATGGCCTTTTGTCAAGCGTTTTACACACTGGTAGGTGGAAAGAGAATATAAAAAATAAGTCCAACAAATAACTTCTGGATCCTTAGGAAAGTGACCCAGGCAACAAGGGCGTAGGACTTCCATCACTTCTCTTGGTAATAGGCTTACCTGATGTCGTAGATAAATATTCCAGAAAAGTTACATGAAAATCAAATGATACTCTTCAAGCCCTCGAACAGTGTTTATGTGTCTTTATGTGTCTTTAAAAGCATTACATGATAAATCCCTTAAGTAATGACCATGTCCTGCTTTAGCTCCTTTGGGAATCTGAATTTCTAGACACTCAGTTTGGCTTATACACACATAAATGTCCATTCTTCATAACCTGTCCTTGGGATTGGAAATCTTTAATACCAAACCATAATACTGCCTGATATTTGGCTTACCCCCTGTGTTGGGAAGTAAGTACACAACGATGCTCTTAAATCTACTGATGCAAATTTATGGGAAAACAATTCTTATCTGGAGACTCATTTAAAGAGTAAATTAGGTGCCGAGAAAGAATGTCCAATAGGCCCCCATGATTGCTTCACTTGCTCTCCATCTCTATATTCCTCACCAGTCTCCTCACACAATCCAACATCCCTGCCTGCCAATTTTATTAAAGCCTGCTGTGCGGGAATTTCCTTTCTCCGCTTTACTAGCTACCAAGACAACCCCGTCAACGTGATTTTTCACACATTTTCTCTTCCTGTGTTCTGCATCTCGGTGAAATTTCATCTCCCTGACTCACTGTTAAGTGTTTCTCATCTGAAATCACACCCGCTCATAATCTCAAATAAAGTGCAAAAAGAGGAAGTCACAAAAGGACAAAGACCAAAGTCCTTCTCCCTCCAATTACTCAGACATTAAGCAAAAGCTACATGGGAATTGCCCAGTCAACCAAGACTAACTGAGTACCAACATCTACGGAATAGAAGATTAGTCTTGGCACACAACCCATCACATTCCACAGCACTTCTCCCTTAATAGAGCACATACATCTGTCTAGATATTAAAATTTGAAGAACCGATGATAGGTATTTCATAGACCAAAAAGAATCACTGGAAACTGGATTCTCACACGGTAGACCCTATCTTGCCTCCCCAGGGAATTAGTAACAGAGCTAGAGGAGGAAGAGCTCAAAGGGACAAAGGCAGAATAAAGAAAAGAAGAGGAAGGAAATACTAACAGAAAGGAGACTAAGAAAAAGACTTTGAAGGAAATCCCTACCCATGCTACCTCATTAACAGCAAAAACTCAAGTCTCTTAGTGAAAATAAGCAGTCTTCTATTTTTGATCATACAGTTCAAAAGCTAAATCACAAACAAAAGCTGAGCTCTATGTAGGTACAGTCTCATTACAACGTACCTAATTCTAACCGATCAGGAGTGACAACAGTATATTTGGCCACCCTGTCCAGTGATAGTGGATAGGACAAAAAAAAATCACAACGTTGAGACAAAGAGCAGGACCCTGAGTCCAGCTTTTGCTTCTGACAAGTGTAGCATGATTACAATTGGTCAGTTGAGGTCCTTGCATTTTGCCAAGAGCTGTGTTTGATGCTTAGTTGGACATGAGTTCTATCAAGGACTTGATGTCTAAATACACAGTTAAAGCATCCATAACAGAGACTGGAGGTAACTGAACAATTAAAACAGGCTGTTTGTGTGGTTATATGTGGTCAAAAGTCAAGTGAAAAGAAGACTTCCTGCCTTCTTGTCCTTTTCATCTCAGTTTACAAAGGAAGAGCAGGAAAGGATGTGTGGGATGAGAGGGGGGAGAAAAAAAAGAATGGAAAACCCAAGACAATAAAGATTGGTAGAGAAATAGTGCTAGTCTATGTCAACTCTTTATGACAGGCATTTAAGATAATTCCCAGGGCACCTGGGTGGCTCAGGCAGTTGAGGTCAGACTCTTGATTTTGCTCAGGTAATGATCCCAGGATCTTGGGATTGAGCCCTGTGTTGGGCTCTATGCTGAGTGTGGAGCCTGCTTGAGAATATCTCTCTCTCTCTCTCTCTCTCTCTCTCTCTCTCTCTCTCTCTCTCTCTCTTCTCTCCCCCTCTCTCTGCCCCTCTTGCGTGCTAATGCTCTCTCTCTAAAATAAAATTCCTAATGATGGCCTATCATGGTATAGATGTATTAAGATCATGGGAAGAACAGACACGGACTAACAAGCTATGTGGAAAAAATGTATGCAGTTTTAAAAAGAAAGTTAATCAATAGAATAAAATAGTACCATGTAGTACCACAATGGCCAACTTGTTACAACCTGATTGTGGTTCCCTGGATCTCAAACATTTGCTTTGAGATCTCAACAGATAGACCAAGTCTAAAATAAATGTACCTGGTGGAATCAATAGAAATCACACCTGAGCTAGGCTCAGAGTGACAATCTGTCCTGATCCCCTGTGAGAGTGTCTTAGTTGTATCTGAACTTGCCATCTTCCTAAAAATCATGAGTGAGATGCTGGTTTTGGTTAGATTCTTGGTACAATTGCAGAAATCACTGGCTTTGGAATCAGAGAAACTTAAGGTTTAATCTTGTCTAGCCCATTAACTTACAAGAAAAAATTTCTCTGTCTCTTCATCCATAAAGAACTGGTAAGGACACCTCCTTTCCATATAGTTATTGGAAGAGTTATCTAAGTTATTCTATGTCAAGTAATAAGCATGGCTATATGCTCATGGTAAATGCCTAATAACTGTCATCAACAAGAAGAATTAAAAGAGTACCTCTGAAATATTTGAACACAGTAACTACTTCTTGCTACTTTGCCTTTTAGTGTATATCTTCTCCTGTTTTCTCTACTTTTCTTTAACCTGAGATGCAAATGTATAACTTTCCCAAATTCTACCCTGGTCTCTATCACTTCTCATACTCCCTAAGAATGGAGGAAATGATGAAAATGTTCCTGTCTGAGAGAATCAGGAAGGGTCAATAAATGGTACAAATGAGATGACAGCTTTATAAAAAGAACAACAATGGAATTTATCCCTCCAAAGTAGAGTCTCTTGCTCCCAGTTCCCTGGAGGCCCTAGCCATACTCTGAATGTTGCTACCTTTCTTTTAAAAAACTTTTTAAAACATTCTCCTTTTGTAGTTGCTTCAAAAATCTTTTCAATGTCCTCAGTGATGATAAATTTTTGTGCTTTGGAGATGCATTTAATTTTGAGAAAGAGCCTGAAGTCCTTGAGACCAAAACTGGTAAGTATAGAGAGTGACTTATTGGGGCAGTACTGTTTTTAGGCAAAATGAGATGTAATCTGCAAAGCGTCTATATGATTTTCTTGCATGGATTTTAAGAATTCCTGAGATGAAGTCCAAAGATATTTGAATAAATTCAGTATTTCTGGGATCAGTATGGGTTTCAAAAGTTATTCCTTTGAATGACAACTATTTTGGCTGTTTAACTCCCTTTGTGTTTAAAATATATATATACATGTTTATCAGTCATCACTTTATAGCCACTCTTGATAGACGCAGAGGTGGTAATGTTTCTCATCTGTAGCACACCAAGTCACGAAACATGTGTGAAAATTTAGCAATTAGGAATATTTACTATAGAATGGATCTGACTTTTTGTTTTCATCAGCTCAAGATGTGCATGTTACATGTTGTGCAAAAGCACTTGTGACCTAGTGAAAATATCTTGGCCTAGAAACTAATAATACCTGCAAGGCACGGGAAGGCAGATAGAGTTGAACATACCAAACTTGCTCTCCATCTCCATTCCAGGGCAACTTGTCAACCAGAATTTTCTGTTAACCACTATATTTTGGCAAGTACAGAGAAAATCTCCTATAATCATAGTCACCCCAAGGCTGTACAGGATAACACACTTTATGAACCATCCTCAATAAGTAAATAAGTAAATAAATAAATTGAGATAGATTCTGGTTTAAGATGGCAGCAGAGGAGGATCCTGATAGACTCACTGAATCTACAGGTAGACACTGAACGATTTCCTATGAAAACAAAATCCAAAACCTAGCTGATCAACTCCTACACATTGGGCAATTAAGACCCATATCCAAGTGGGTAAGAAAGGCTGAAACAATCTCATCATAAACCCCAGCCGGATGCTGTGACTCCAAATCAGAAGGGAACTCAGCTTTGAGCTTTTCCCTGAGGAGTGAAAGCTCTGAAGCATATATCTGGCTCACTGACTTTTAGAACCTACATCTGAGAAAAGGGCCTCCAAAACATCTAGCTTTGAAAAAGCCAATGGGACTCATGTCCACAAGACCCATAAGGCTCTGGTGAACTGAGAAATAGTTCTTAAAGGGCTCACATGTGTGGACTTACCGATCCCAGCACCCAGTACAACAAAGGCAGCTGACTAAACAGCATCCAGACATTCTATGAAAAAGGTTTATTTGCTTTTCTTAAAGTATTAGCTTGACTATCACACATCTAATGTAACACACATGGAAGGACCAACCGAAATATTTTCCAATGACAGAGGCCATCTTGGCACTCTCTCTGCCTCACTCCATGTTGCCTAGAAGGGAATGGTGCCCTCATCTGACACCCTGATTTTTGCACTATCACCCAGGGGCACCTTTAGATCACTTGGCTTACGTGGCTAGCAGGGCTTGTCCATGCACATCTCACAAGACTGTAGAAAATGGATAAAGTTTTTATAAGCTACTACCCCCAGGGTACATCACAGAGGCAACAAACCAAGGCACCCAGTCCTTCTACTAAAAGGCCTATTAGCTTATTTTCATAGCTGTGTCCTGAGAGCCTTCTAATTTAACACACATCTAAAGGCTGACCATAATCCTCTCTAGAGACCCCAGAGGGCAAGTACTATCTTTGGTCTGTCCCTGTGCCATGCTCTAGAGTATCAGTAATGCCCAGAGGGCAACTTGTATGTATATCTGGTACTCCAATTTTTATATATGGTGCCCTGGTGTTTGTGCACCACATAAAATCTCCTTGATCACCTGGCCAGTGGGTCTAGTGCTCATGAGTCCAATGGAATGGTAACAAAGAAACAGTTCTTATCTGGTGATTATGCCATGGAATAGTGCAGAGGGACTAGAAAGAAATCCCCATCTCTCAGTCTTACCCTAAAAGAGGTATTTTTGCACACTTAAAAAGCTGATGCCTGAGGGTCTGGTTTTCAATTAGCCTGAATGTAGGTGCTGATTGAAATCCTTGCCTTTGGGACACCAACAGGTCTTGGCACACCCTCAAATATTGGCAGCCACTAAAAATAAAGTAGGCTGCTTAGACAGTCACAAAGATTTGAGAGACAACCAAGAGCTATGGCAAGGCTGAATGATAAGTTTCATCTCCTACACAAGGCCACTCCTTCAAGACTAGGAATAGTGCCTGTTTTATCCAATGCAAGGAAACCAACACAGAGAGTCAAGGAAAATGAAATAACAGCAAATGTCCTTAAAAAGAACCTGCTAAGACTTCAAAGAACGGTAAAAACAAAGGTCAGTGATTTATCTGATACTACTTCAAAATAACCAATAAAGAGGTTTACCTAGCCCTTAAAAATAATGGATGAAAGGAGTCAAAATTTCAATTAAGAGAGAAAATACAAGGAAATGCCAAACAGAAGTAATAGAACTAAGGAACACAGTAACTAAACTGAAAAATACAATAGAGGGGTTCAATAGCAGTATAGTCAAAGCAGAAGAAAAGGAAAAATGAACTCAAGGACAGGGCAGTGAATTTCTCCCAAAGAGAGCAGCCAAAGAAAAAAAGAATGTGTAAGAATGAAGATGGCTAAAGGGGCTCATGGGAAGACAGCAGAGATCCACATTCACACCATAGGAGTCCCAGAAACAAAGAGAACTGGGCAGAAAACTTAGAGAAATAATGTTCGAAAATCTCACTAAGCTTGGGAAGGAAACAAACACCTACATCTAGGAAGCCCAGAAACTTTCAAATAAACCCACACCAAAATTGTTTGCAAGACACTCACGTTAAGACACATCATAACTAAGATGTCAAAATTTAAAGACAAGGAAAGAATCTTAAAAGCAGCAAGAGAAAAACAACTTGTAACATACAAGGGAACACCTCTAAGACTATGAGCACCTTATCTAGCAGGAACTTTCAGCAAAGAAGAGAGTGACCTGATACATTCAAAGTACTGAAAAAAAAAAGCCAACCAAAAATAATCTACCTGGCAAAGTTGCCCTTTATTTGAAGGAGAGATAAAGACTTTTTCTGACAAGCAAAAACTAAAGAAGATCCTTACCACCAGACTTAAATGGACTCTTTAAGCTGAAATGAAAGGATGCAAATAAATAACAACAACAAAAAGTGAAAGTATAAATATCACTGGTAAAGTTAAGTATATAGTAAAATTCAGAATAATAAAAGGTTGTAAAAGTGGTGGGTTAATCACTTATAAAACTAGTATGAAGGTTAAGAGAGAAAATAGTAAAAAATATAACTACAATAATTTGTTAAAGGATACAGAGAATAAAGGGATGTGACACCACAAACATAATACATAGGGAAAATGTAGAGCTTTAGAATGCAATCCAGCTTATCAACTTAAAATACACTGTTATAAATATGTTATTTTATATAAGCTTCATGGTTACCATAAAGCCTAAACCCACAGTATATACACAAAAGAAAAAGAAAGGAATTTAAGCATACCACTTCAGAAAATCATCAAACCACAAAGACAGCAAGAGCAGGAAACAAACAGACAAACAGAAGAATTGCAAAACAGCCAGAAATCAATAAAATGGCAATAACTCCATATCTATCAATAAGTTCAATGTAAATGGATTAAATTCTCTAATCAAAAGATACAGAGTGGCTCAATGAAAAACAACTAAACAAACAAAAAAACAAGACTCACCTATATTCTGCCTACAAGAGACTCACTTTAGATATACGGACATACAGTGATGGAAAAAGGTAATTCTGAAAATTGAAACCAAAACAAAGCTTGAATAGTTATATGCAACATCACACAGTTTTTTGACAAACTTTTTGACAAAGACTATACTAAGAAATAAATATGATTGCATAATGATAAAGGGGTCAATTCAACAAGAAAATATAACATTTGTAAATATATATGCACCCAGCATAGAAGCCCTTAAATATTATAAAGCAAATATTAATAGATTTATTATACAAGTCTGTTATATATAATTATATAACGAAGAGTGATACAATAATAGAAGACTTTTGTACCCTACTTTCATCAATGGATAGACCATCTGGATGGAAAATCAGTAAGAAAACATTTCATCTTAAAGGACATGCTAATCAGATAGACTTAGATAAATACAGAACATTTAACCCAAAAGCAACAGAATACACACTCTTCTCAAGCACACAGGGAACAGTCTCCAAGATTTATTACATTTTAGACCACAAAATAAGTCTTAATAATTTCAAGAAGACTTAAATCATATCAAGCACCTTTTCTAACAACAATGGTATAAAACCAGAAATCAATTACAAGAAGAAAAATGGAAAATTCACAAATATGTAAAGATTAAACAACATACTACTGAATAAACCAATGGATCAAAGAGGAAATCAAAAAACTTAAAAAAATATCTTGAGACAAATGAAAATAAGGCATACTAAAACTTAGGCAATGTAACAGTTCTAAGGGTGAAGCTCATAGTGGTAAATGTCTACATTAAAAACAAAACAAAAACAAAAAAAAAAACACCTCAAATCAATGACTTTACACTTCAACAACTAGAAAAATAAATGACAAAGCCTAAAGACAGTGAAAGGATGGGGAAAAAAAAGATAAGAGTAGAAATAAATGTAATAGAGACTAAAAATACAGTAGAAAAGATCAGCGAAACTAAGAAGTATTTTTTTAATAAGTAAAATTGACAAACCTTTAGCTAGACTCACTAAGGAACATAAAAGGACTCAAAAAATCAGAAATGAAAGAGGAAATGTTTACAAATGATACCACAGAAATACAAAAGATCATAAAAGACTACTATGAACAGTTATAACTGACAAATTGACAACTTCTAAGGAATGAGTAATTCCTAAAAATATGTAACCTACTAAGACTGAATCATGAATAAATAAAACAATGGAACAGACCAACTACTAGCAAGATTATATCAGTAAGAAGAAAACCTCCCAACAAACTAAAGTCTAAGAACAGGTGGCTTTTATTATTTTTTTTTAAATTTTAAATGTTTGTATTTGTTTTTGAGAGAGAGAGAGTAAGCAGGGGAGGGGCAGAGAGAGAGAGGGAGACATAGAATCTGAAGCAGGCTTCAGGCTCTGAGCTGTCAGCACAGAGCCTGATGTGGAGCTTGAACCTGTGAACTGTGAGATCATGACCTGAGCTGAAGTCAGACACTCAACTGAGCCTCCTAGGCACTCCAAGACCAGGTGGCTTTAATGGTAAGTTTCTACCAAACATGCAAAGAAGAATTAATACCTATCAGTCTCAGACTCTTCCAAAAATAGAAGAGGAGGGAACACCCCCAAACTCATTTTATGAGGCCAGCATTATCAAATCAGACAAGAATGCCCTAAGTAAAGATAATTACAGGCTAATATCCCTGATGAATATAAGGGATAATAAAATCCTCAACAAAATATTAGTAAAACAAATTCAGTAATGTATTAAAAGGATCATACATCATGAGTGAGATTTATTCCAGGGATGTAAGGATTCCTACATCAACGTAATACATCACATTAACAAAATGAAAGATAAAAATAATACGATCATCTCAATGGGTACAAAAACATTTGACAAAATTCAATATTCACTTATGATAAAAACTCTCAATAAAGTGGGTATAGAAGCAGGTATAAAAACAAGCCATATATTACAAGCCCACAGGTAACATCACATTCAATGATGAAAAGCTGAAAGCATTTCCTCTAAGATCAGGAACAAGACAGGGATGCCCACTCTTGCCACTTTTATTCAACAACACTATTAGACATCCTAGCCAGAGCAACTGGGCAGGATAAAGAAATAAAAGGCATCCAAATCAGAAAGAAAGAAGTTTAACTGTCACTGCTTGCAGATGACATTTTGCAGAAAACTCGAAAAACTCCACCAAGAAATACTGTTAGAATAAACAAATTCAGTCAACTTTCAGGATACCAAATCAATATGCAAATATCAGTTGCACTTCTGTGCACTAGTAATATGCTATCAGAAAAAGAAATTAAGGGGCGCCTGGGTGGCTCAGTTGGTTGGGCAACCGACTTCGGCTCAGGTCATGATCTCACGGTTCGTGGGTTGGAGCCCTGCGTTGGGCTCTGTGCTGACAGCTCAGAGCCTGGAGCCTGCTTCAGATTCTGTGTTTCCCTCTCTCTCTCTGCCCCTCCCCTGCCCATGCTCTGTCTCTCTCTCTATCTTAAATATAAATAAACATAAAAAAAAAAAAAAAAGAAAGAGAAATGAAGAAAGCAATTCTATTGCATCCAAATAGTAAAATACCTAGGAATAAATTTAACCAAGGAGGTGGAAAAACCTGCACTCTGAAAACTTTAAGTCATTCAAATAAATTGAAGATGAACAAACAAATGAAAGATATACCATGCTCATGGATCGGATTAATAAACTGTCCACACTACCCAAAGCTATCTACAGATTCAAAGTATACTCTATCAAAATATCAATAGTATTTTTCACAAAGCTAGAACAAATAATTTTATGATTTGTATGGAACCATAAATGACCCTGAATAGCCAAAGAAATCTTAAGAACAAAGCTGGAGGTATAACAATGCCAGATTTCAAGCAATGCTACAAAGCTATTATAAAACAGTATAGTACTTGCACAGAAATAAACACATAGACAATGGAATAGGATAGAGAGCCCAGAAATAAACCCATGCTTATATGGTGAATTAATGTATGACAATAGAGGCAAGAATATACACTGGGTAAAAGACAGTCTCTTCATTAATGTTCGCAAAATTGGACAACTACATGCAAAAGAATGAAACTAGACCACTTTCTTACATCATACACAAAAATAAACTCAAAATGGATGAAAAGTCTAAATGTATGGCCTGAAATCCTAAAACTCCTAAAAGACAATATAGGCAATAATCTTTTCAACATTGGACCTAGCAATATTTTTCTGGGTATGTCTCCTTAGTCAAGGGAAACAAAAATAAAAATAAACTATTGGGACTATGTCAAAATAAAAAGCTTTTGCAGGGTGAAGGAAAGCATGAACAAAACCAAAAGGCAACCTGCTGAATGGGAGAAGATATTTACACATGATATATCTGATAAGGGATAATATCCAAAACATATTAAGAACTCATACAACTCAACACCAAAAAAACCCAAACAAACAAACAAAAAAAAACCCTCAAATAATCCAAAAATGGGCAGAGGACCTGAATTCCACTGGTATTTAGCCAAAGAAAACAAAAACACTAATTCAAAAAGATCTATGCACTCCTATCCTATGTTTATTGCAGCATTATTTGCAACTAGCCAAGAAATGGAAGCAACCTAAGTGCCCACTGATAGATAAATGGATAAAGAAGATGAAGCATATATATACAATGAAATATCACTTTGCCATAAAAAAGAATGAAATGTTACCATTTGCAACATGGATGGACTAAGAGAACTAGGCTAAGTGGAGTAAGTCAGACTGAGAAAGACCAACAAATACCATATGATTTCATTTATATGTAAGATCTAAAAAAGAAAACCAACCAACAAAACCCAGTTATAAGTAAATCAGTGGGATGAAAAGTATAGCATAGGGAAGATGATCAGTAATACTGTAATAACATTGTAAGGTGACAGATGGAAATTACACTTATCTTGGTGAACAATGAATAATGTATAGAATTGTTTGCTCACTGTGTTAAAAAAGAGAAATGGGCAAAGGACCTAAATAAACATGTTTCCAAAGAAGACCTACAGATGGCCAACAGACCCATGGGAAGATGCACAACATCACTAATCATCAGAGAAATTCAAATCAAAACCACAAAGAAATATTCACACACATTTATCAGAATGGCTAGTAGCAAAAGACAAATAACAAGTGTTGGAAAGGATTATGGAGAAAAAGGAACCCTTGTGCATTGTTGGTGGGAAGATAAACTGGTGCAATCACTATGAAACAGTAAGGAGATTCCTCAGAAAATGAAAAATAGAACCACTATATAGTCCAGCTATTCCACTTCTGGAAATTTACCCAAAATATACTAATTTGAAAAGATATATGCACCCTTATGCTCATTGCAGCATTATTTATAATAACCAAGGTGTGGAAGTAACCTAAATGCTTATTGATAGATGAAGAAACAAAGAGGTTTATATATAAATATACATACACACATACAATGGAATATTACTCAGTCTTAAAGAAGAATGTAATCTTGCCATTTGAGACAACATGAATGGACTCAGAGGATATCATGCTAAATAAGAGAAGTTAGAGAAAGCTAAGTATTTTATGATCGCACTTATATGTGGAACCTAAAAAAAACAAAACCAAAAAATCATTCACCTAATTCAGAGATACAAAGGGCAGGTTGGTTCCCAGAAGTGGTGGGGTTGGGGGTGGGTGAAATGAGTGAAGGTGGTCAATATGTACAAACTTCCAGTTTTAAAATAAATAAGTAACAAGGATATAATGTCTAGCATGGTGACTGTAGTTCATAATACTGTATTGTAGGGGTGCCTGGGTGGCTCAGTCGGTTAAGCGTCTGACTCTTGGTTTCGACTCGTCATGATCTCACAGTTTCGTGAGTTCAAGCCCCACATCGGGCTCCAGGCTGACAGTATGGGGCCTGCTTGGGATTTTCTGTTTCCTTCTCTCTACCCCTCCCCCACTTGCACTATCTCTGTGTCTCTCAAAATAAAAAAACTTTAAAAAAATTAAAAAAAAAATACTGTATTGTGTATTTGAAAGTTGCTTAATTTTACAAGTTTTTGTCATCAGAAAAAAACTATAACTATGGTTGGTAATGAATGTTAACTAGAATTAACTTGACTTATAGTGATCATCTTGCAATATACAAATATGAAATCATTATATTGTATACCTGAAACTCCTAGATTATATGTTTTAGCTTAATTTAAAGTGATGTTGATTATAGCTGTGGCATTACCCATATTTTATAATAACTATAGTCTCTCACAATTGATCCTTCATGTTGATGATTCATGTGCAGTATGTAGAACTAATTTCAATCATTACACATGTTTGACTGACCATCATGTTCCTCGTGGGACCCTTATAAAAAGCACAAGAACATATGATTTTGTCTAAAAGTCTCCAACTGTCCTCTATTTTTTCCCTGTCTCCCTGGCACCTAACTTATTTTCAAGCCAAATCTGTCCCTCACGCTGTCTCCCTCATCTCCATAACAACACTTTAAAGATGAGGAAATAGAGCCCCAGAAAGTTGGGGTCTTTTGCCCAGAGTCTCCTAAGGAGTAAAGCCAGAACTTGAAGCCAGCTGTGTATATACAGAAATCCAGAAACTACCAAATGGCTCCAGCGACTCAAACTGGGCTGAGCCAAAGCCACGAACTGACCTCTAGAAAGGTCTTAATTGAATAAGGGGAAGAGGCTATAATACGATGTGGCCAATTCAAGAGCTTCGTGGCTGTTAATGAAACACTTTGTGGATTCAAGTCAGTCCTCTCATTGCTCTTTCAGATTATCATTACCCATGTTTTTTCTGGCAGTCTTTGACACTGGCTTTCTTCAGAGTTTATCATTTGGCCCCTCTCTAAATCCACTTTGGTTGTTTATCCCTAGCTGCTATATAATTCACATCAGCACACTAAAATATTAAGACACATTTCTTTATAATTTCCTTTAAACAACACAAATACCTTCTGTCTTTTGCACTTAAAATTTTCACAACCTCTAATTTGTTTTTTCCATGTGTAGGTTTGTCTACAAGCACAGAATTTGACAATATTTAAAAAAGTTATTTGGTTTCTGTGGCACCTGGGTGGCTCAGTCGGTTAAGCATCTAACTCTTGATCTCAGCTCAGGTCTTGATCTCGGTCCTGAGTTCAAGCCCCGTGTTAGGCCCCATGCTGGGTGTGGGGCCTATTGGTTTCTTCATTTACTTTCATATGTGTGAAACTCAATTGACAATTAAAATTTTTTTTTTTAACTCTGAAAATTGGAGTTTAATTTGGGCATTTCTCCAGCTGCCTTTGTTTGTTGTTATCCATGATAATCTAGTGTCCCATTACTGTGAAAAATTAAGGTTTGCCTAATCATGAAAGACTAATGAGCAATAAATATGCTTAATTGGATATTCTTGATATAGCTGAGAATAAGGAATGAACCACATTCTTGATTATGTGTTTCATTCCATAGATTAACTACAATGCAGGTCTTTTAAAAAAGAGATGGAATGGACCAACAACAAGGACTGGGCTTGGACATAACTGAAGTAGGTAGGTAACTGTCCAGGAGTTTGCAGTTAAGTGCCACAGCAAAAACTTCTCATCACCTATCCAATAATTATACTTCCCTTTTTTCCTAATTGCAAAACCCTCAGATTTATTTATGGCAGAGATACTCCGAAGCTAAAAATTACAGTTGGTAAGGATGTAAGCCAATGTTTTGGGGGTGGGGGAGAACTTCCAGGAAACAGCATAAAAGGGATTAGTCAGTATAAAAGGAGATATTCAGCTAGGACTCCTTTATAGCTCAACACCCTCCCTGTCCTCTTTCTTGCCTGGATGTGCAATCATAACAGCACCCATCTTAGACTATGAGGTGAACTTCAGGATGAAACTTATGCTTTCAGGATAAAGGTGTAGAAAAGAAGAAGGGACTCCATCCTTGGTAACTGTGGAGCACCCAAAGCCCTTAACTGCCTATCACTGGACTTTCTTTCTGGGAGAGAAACTCACTTATTCAAGGCATTGTTATTTCTAGTCTATTACTAGCAGTCAAATGCAATTCCTAATTGAGATCTGAAGTAAAATACTCACTACTGTCTAAATTTAGGAGGCAAAGGGTCTTTTTAGTCTTAAGCTTGATCTCTCTTGAAGTGCCAAGTCCCCAGAGAGAAAACATTGTTCAGTTTAAGGTCATTTCTATACTGCAGGTTTTGCAGAGGAGAACAAAAGTGGAGATAAAAATCTTCAGAGTGAATAAAAGGTGCTTGGAGATGTCATGGAAGGCATACTAAGTAAACAACTAAAAAGATACTTAATGAAGTGGCTCATTTTAATATAAATGCATTAAGATTTTTGGAAGATTCCAAAACAAATTTAAAAATGCGGATCACATTAGCAGGACAAATCGTGCTAAGCAAAAGGAATACAATGTGATCCTGTTCCTGATATGTTTCTTCCTCGAATTTCCCAGTCACATTTTTTTCCTCTAGGGATGAAGAATAACTAGGCAGGAAGGCTCCACCTGGGGGCACCTTCTTATCATGAGATATTAAGCCCCCTCCCTTTCCCAACCATAAAATTTACTGTTATTCTCCTATCGATCAGCCCCTGCTGATTTTAAGAGTCAGGAAATTTTACCAAAATATTATAATACCTTTCACTCTTCTTTCTCTTTGAAGTTCCAGCCATTATAATTCAGCTATTTCTTGGCTCATAAACTTGGCAAGGCTTTCTGGAAAAAAAAAAAAAAAGTCATCTCATTGGCAGAAAGCTTTCTCATATGCTGACAGTTTAGCTTATTTGAAATCGCTGAGTAATAAGAAGGATAAAATAAGGATTGTAAGAGAAACAGGAAGCAGAATACCCTCCACAAATGAATTCCAGACACTGATTTTTGCTTATCTAAGAAGATGAAGGGTCTTTCCTTTGAGGCAGTGTTCACTGACCTCTTGCTAAAACTGTTTATTCAATGTGATTTCTCCACTGGATGGAGAGTGGTCTTGCTTTCTTCCCTAAACCTTTCCTTAAGTGTTGTTTCAGACGTAATTCCATGCTGTCACATCGGAGCAGCCTTCTGTAACCCCTTCTGCTAAGGAACACAGCTGGAAGCTTAGGACCACTTAGGATGCTGCACCTTCAAGTAGCCCTTCATCTCAAAACAAATCTCTTAAAACATTTCTTGGCGTGGTCTTTGTAGACTGTTCTATCTGACATCTCATAAAGCCTGAGAAGAGGAAGCTTGTGCACCTCTGAGGAGAGCCCATCTCCATGGCTGCATATAAAGTACATAGAAAATACTAATTAGCTAAGTCCTTGAGTATACAATGTAGGAGACATCTGCCCTTGTTTTCTCCATGCTAAATCCCTTTTCCATGCTCACTATTAAAAACAAAAAAATCACAGGAAGTAAAAATGGTTCAAATTAAAAACACACTCTTTCACACAACATCCTGTCCTGCTTAACAATACCATAATTCTACTGCTCTGTAAACAATTAGATAGAGATATTGTAAAATTAGCTCCAATTTGCATAATAATACTTGACTGTTATAATTTAGTGACTGCATTTGCACAAATTTAATAACAGTTCAGCTTACATTTTTTGTTTTAATGTATTTTATACAAATAATGTCAAATTTATAGATTACTAGTTTCCCAAAAGCAAGCCAGATGAGGACATTGCATTTTTGCAAGTTTAATACACCACATGATATGGTAATTCTAGCCTTCTTAAATTAAAGGTCACCTCCCTTCCTGATTCTGTTTTTTTCCCCATGCTTAAGAAAAAAATGTTTTTGAGACTCCTAATGATCTGGAACAAAGAAAAATATACCCATTATAAACTCAATGACATCTAAACCAGCTCAAAATATTTTAAATATATTTTTCCCCATTTTACTTTTAGAGAACTATAGAATGTAGTCCTAAAATCTAATTTTAAAGATGTTTTTAGGTTTAAAATCAATCATATCTGAATCCTGGTCTGGTGGAGCAAACTGCATTAAAAGACGTTTTTATTGTATTTATTGTCATAGATGTTAATTCGATGGATCTAACTATTATTGTCTTTTGGATTTATAGTATAATTCCACCTGATAGAAATTGAATTGCCATATAAACTCTGCTCTTATCTGAGGCTTTGTGCTCCCCCGCCACTGGGTCAATGATGAAATTATTTGAAGTCTTGAATCATTGCTTTCCTTGAGGAAAATTTCAATGATTATTACCATAACAGGGCATCTCTTTCTCACAAAAGAGACCAGCAGTGGGTTTCTTGTAAACAAAATTAGAAGGGTTTTTAGTATATAGAGAAAGGTAAGTGACCTAGTTGGTTAAGGTAGTTAACTATTGAAAAAATTTTTTGATTCAATTGGTTGTTAAACATTCAAACAAGTTGTCCAGAAAAGGCACACAAATATATATTCTGTATGATGCTTTAGAAATTTTTGGTTCTGTTCAGGGCTTGTTCATATAGTTGTGCATGTTACTGGCTAAGGGAGGGACTAAGTGAGGGCTGAAATCCAGCTTACACTCCACTTGCCTAGCTTGATGCTGTGAAACGGAGCTGCATGAGCCCAAACGAAAAAAATGCCTTTTCCAGTTTACACAACGGTACTCTGTGAGCTCATGGCAGCCCTTAGTTGGACTCTCCAGGTTGGCTTGGCTTAACAAAAGCCAAGATGGCTTGGCTTAACAAAAAAACAAAACAAAACAAAACAACAAAAACAAACAAACAAACAAACAAACAAACAAAAAACCCAAAACCAACCAAACAAACAAAAACCCACTACTTCTAGGGTCTCTTTTTTTCACATTTCCATAATTTTATTTTATTTTTATTTTTATTTAAAAAAAATTTTTTTTAACGTTTATTTATTTTTGAGAGAGAGAGAGACAGAGCATGAACGGGGGAGGGTCAGAGAGAGGGAGACACAGAATCTGAAACAGGCTTCAGGCTCTGAGCTGTCAGCACAGAGCCCGATGCAGGGCTCGAACTCACGGACCCTGAGATCATGACATGAGCCGAAGCCGGCTGCTCAACCAACTGAGCCACCCAGGTGCCCCACATTTCCATTATTTTATTTTATTTTATTTTTTTATTTTTATTTTATTTATTTATTTATTTTTTCAATATATGAAATTTATTGTCAGATTGGTTTCTTTTTTTTTTTTAATATATGAATTTTATTGTCAAATTGGTTTCCATACAACACCCAGTGCTCATCCCAAAAGGTGCCCTCCTCAATACCCATCACCCACCCTCCCCTCCCTCCCAACCCCCATCAACCCTCAGTTTGTTCTCAGTTTTTAACAGGCTCTTATGCTTTGGTTCTCTCCCACTCTAACCTCTTTTTTTTTTTTTTTCTTCCCCTCCCTCATGGGTTTCTGTTAAGTTTCTCAGGATCCACATAAGAGTGAAACCATATGGTATCTGTCTTTCTCTGTATGGCTTATTTCACTTAGCATCACACTCTCCAGTTCCATCCACGTTGCTACAAAGGGCCATATTTCATTCTTTCTCATTGCCATGTAGTACTCCATTGTGTATATAAACCACAGTTTCTTTATCCATTCATCAGTTGATGGACATTTAGGCTCTTTCCATAATTTGGCTATTGTTGAGAGTGCTGCTATAAACATTGGGGTACAAGTGCCCCTATGCATCAGGACTCCTGTATCCCGTGGGTAAATTCCTAGCAGTGCTATTGCTGGGTCATAGGGTAGGTCTATTTTTAATTTTCTGAGGAACCTCCACACTGCTTTCCAGAGTGGCTGCACCAATTTGCATTCCCACCAACAGTGCAAGAGGGTTCCCGTATCTCAAAATCCTCTCCAGCATCTACAGTCTCCTGATTTGTTCATTTTGGCCACTCTCACTGGCGTGAGGTGATATCTGAGTGTGGTTTTGATTTGTATTTCCCTGATGAGGAACGACGTTGAGCATCTTTTCATGTGCCTGTTGGCCATCCGGATGTCTTCTTTAGAGAAGTGTCTATTCGTGTTTTCTGCCCATTTCTTGACTGGGTTATTTGTTTTTCGGGTGTGGAGTTTGGTGAGCTCTTTATAGATTTTGGATACTAGCCCTTTGTCCGATATGTCATTTGCAAATATCTTTTCCCATTCCGTTGGCTGCCTTTTAGTTTTGTTCGTTGTTTCCTTTGCTGTGCAGAAGCTTTTTATCTTCATAAGGTCCCAGTAATTCATTTTTGCTTTTAATTCCCTTGTCTTTGGGGATGTGTCGAGTAAGAGATTGCTACGGCTGAGGTCTGAGAGGTCTTTTCCTGCTTTCTCCTCTAGGGTTTTGATGGTTTCCTGTCTCACATTCAGGTCCTTTATCCATTTTGAGTTTATTTTTGTGAATGATGTGAGAAAGTGGTCTAGTTTCAACCTTCTGCATGTTGCTGTCCAGTTCTCCCAGCACCATTGGTTAAAGAGACTGTCTTTTTTCCATTGGATGTTCTTTCCTGCTTTGTCAAAGATTAGTTGACCATACGTTTGTGGGTCTAGTTCTGGGGTTTCTATTCTATTCCATTGGTCTATGTGTCTGTTTTTGTGCCACATTTCCATAATTTTAAATAAATGATTCCAATTTATATCCCATAGGGGTTTAAACTCAAAATGCGAATCCACAATAATTGTCATAAAGAGGATAGTGGAAACCACTAGTAGGAACATTCAAGTCAAAGCTGGCTCAATGTATGTCTTCTTACTCATGATTTCATTGGAACTTGTGATTATATCTGTACCAGAAAAATGATGTCAACACTTGTCCAGTGAATTTGATCATTGTCAATAACTGATCACAATAATCAGGCCAAAAATGTCATTCCCTACTCTATCTTTCATCGTCTTCTAAGTGATGGCAGTTTTTCTGTTACTTGCCTCCTTCAACTGTTCCCTTTGGTTTTCCAAATAACCAGTCTATCCTTTCATCTTGCCATCTCTGTGTTAGTTCATAACATTGACCAAATTGCTTCTTTCTTGCGGCAGCTAGGTGGCTCAGTCAAGTTGAGCATCTGACTCTTGATTTTAGCTCAGGTCATGATCTCACTGTTCATGAGTTGGAGCCTCCTGTCTGGCTCCATGCTGACAGTTTGGAGTCTGCTTGGGATTCTCTTTCCCCTTCTCTCCATGCCCCTTTCTCATGTTCTTTCTCTCTCTGAAAATAAATATTTTAAAAAATGCTTTTCTGGGGCGCCTGGGTGGCGCAGTCGGTTAAGCGTCCGACTTCAGCCAGGTCACGATCTCGCGGTCCGTGAGTTCGAGCCCCGCATCAGGCTCTGGGCTGATGGCTCGGAGCCTGGAGCCTGCTTCCGATTCTGTGTCTCCCTCTCTCTCTGCCCCTCCCCCGTTCATGCTCTGTCTCTCTCTGTCCCAAAAATAAATAAAAAACGTTGGAAAAAAAAAAATTAAAAAAAAAATGCTTTTCTTTCTTCATAGAGTTGTCTAGATTTATTGATTAAAAAGTTATTTAGTTCAGACCAATTTTGCACTTTATAAAAATTTATGCAATTTTTTGCTATGTGAATAACATTTGCCATGTATTCTGGTCTATTTAAAGATATCCGGCATATTTAAATAACCAGACAGAAGATACATGACAAATAAGAAACAATGTAAATTTCAAACCAAAAGAGAAACAAAAAAGCAGCTAAGGTAATAAAACAAATAAATACATGCATGATTTAGAACCTAAGTTTTTATTTTATATGGGTGTTTTGCACAGTCATTTCATTAGTAGTCTGAAAAAAAATTGAATTAATCCCCTCTGCCTAACATGTTTTTCTATAATCAGCTTACAGTTTGTAAAAATTTCTTTTTTTTTTTTTTTTAAAGTTTATTTATTTATTTAGAGAGTGAGAGAGCAGACCCAAGTGAGGGCCAGAAAGAAGGAGAGAGAGAATCCCAAACAGGCTCCACACCATCAGCACAGAGCCTGACATGGGGCTCAAACTCACAAATTGTGAGATCATGACCTGAGCCAAGATGGAGAGTTGGAGGTTTAATCAAATGAGCCACCCAGACACTCCACATGAAAATTTCTTTTAATCATTATTTCATAGTAGTCTCTGTAGTTCTCTGTATGTAAATTGTCAGAGTGCAAATAAGACATAGAAATAACAATGATAATACGAATTTAGGTGTATATATAGGCACAATCTTATAGTTAAAAGAATATGATGGGTAATCTTACTGAATTAAGCCTAGAGTGCCAGATGAATTCCTGCTCTGACCTTTCTCTGATGCACATTAATGAGGTGCTATCCTTAACAGATACATCCCATAAAGATCTACCTGAAAGCTAAGACTGATTTGAGGAGAAAATCTATTAGCGAAGGCTAAAAAAAACCCAAAAACCAAAAAAACAACAAAAAAAGACTGTATTTTTCTTTTACTACTAATATTAAAATTTGAAACAGTCACAGAAAATAAGGAAGACTTCATTCATTTACTTTATAGTCCAGAGAACAAGACAGCATAGGCACTCTACTGAGGCCTGCATAATGATTCTCAAACTTCAGTCCTGGACTTCTTTCATATTTTTACTTTTAAAATCTACATACCATCTGTATTATTTGCTTATGTTTTCCTTAAATGGTCCAGTTAAAAAACTCTGGAGATATATATCTATATCTATATCTATATCTATATCTATATCTATATCTATATCTTCATTCTTTGGATATATTTTTTAAAGGAAAATTTATGTCACTACTATAAAGGGATGAATCACTATCACTTGTCTTGACATACTATAAAAATAAATATAATGAAACCAAACCAATTTTTGTAAATTCTAGCTGGGTAATTTTGCTGCCAAATGCTCTGAGCCCTAGCCTTACTATTTGTTAAAAGAGAGAGAGAGAGAGAGAGAAAGTGGAAGGGAGGAAGGGGATGGGAAGGAGGGAGAGAGTGGGGAAAAAGAAAAAAAAAAAGAGAGAGAGAGAGATAAACTGGCAAGTTTGGAAGAAACATGATAGTCTCATCTGTTTTTCTAAAAGCTTGAAAGACCCCTGTAAGGGAAATGCATTTCTTCATATGGCACTCAAAGTTATTCAATGTCAGGTCTATCTACCACTTAGAAACATCTTTAATTAGAGTAGGAGTATGTGTTCCAAATTTTTGGTAGCACTGAGGAGCATTTTCTGCCATGTCTGTATGCCTTTCTGCACACTTCTGACTCAACATTGTTTCCATCCCTTTGCCACTTAATGAAATGGCCCCTGATTGTAAAAAGCATTTGGTAACAACCAGAAAAAAACAAACATCGAATAATTGCTCAACCTATTTATTCATTTAGTCAATAGACATACAGTAAGTATAAACTAAAGCAAGCAGGCATTGCTACCAGGTACAATTACAAAGATTTGGTCCCATTTACAGGTTTAATCCAGTGGATATTTATTATCTGAGGTTTTGAAATTGTAATTTAAGAAAGAATAAAGATAAATTTTTCCATGTCCTGATATTGTTGTTGTTGTTGTTTAGCATTTTTCTATCAGCCTAAGAAGAAGAGTGGAGGAGGAGTTGATTCAAGATGGTGATGTAGGAGGATCCAAACTCAGCTCTCACGGAAGGAGAAGACAGAAAGAAAAGGCAGAAAACTTATTTGAAGAAATAATGGCTGAAAACTTAAAACTTGCCTAACCTGGGGAAGAAACCAGACATCAAGATCCAGGAAGCCTAGAGAGTTCCAAATAAGATGAACTCACAGACACATCAGGACATATTATGACTATAGTGTCAAAAGTTCAAGACAAGGAGATAATCATAAAAACATTAAGAAAAATAACTGGTTACATACAAGGGGAAATGCATAAGACTATGGACAGACTTTCAGCAGGAACTTTGAATATACCCTATCACTCCCTCTGGCCTACAAAGGACTCCAATAAAATAAATGCCAACCTAGAATACACTACCAGGCAAAACTGTCCTTCATTTGAAAAAGAGATAAAAAGTTTTGCAGACAAGCAAAAGATAAAGTCACTCATTGCTACGAGACAGGACTTACAAAAATGCTAAAATGACTTCTTAAGCTAAAACAAAAGGGTGCTAATTAGTAACAGGAAAATATATGAAAATATAAATATCATTGGTAATGGTAAATTGATGGTCAAATTCAGAATAATTTGACATTGTAAAAGTGGTGGATTAATCTCTTATAAATCTATTATGAAGGTTAAAAGACAAAGTAGTAAAAAAATTATGGTTATATAGCTATAACTATAGTTCTAGTTGTCAATGAATACATACTAAAAAAAAAAGAATTCACAATGATCTTCTAAAAAGAAGTTTTGTAAGGGTCCCTGGGTGGCTCAGTTGGTTGAGCATTCAACTCTTGATATTGGCTTGGTATCAGCTCAGGTTGTGATCTTGTGGTCCTTAGATGGAGTTCCATGTTGGGCTCCATGCTGAGCATGGAGCCTGCTTGGGATTCTTTCTCTCCCTCTCTCTCTGCCCCTCTCCTCTCTCAAAATAAGTGAATACACATTTAAAAAAATTAAAGAAAAAGTTTTGAAAACTACAAGAACACACAGAAAATGAAATTAAATTAGCAAACAAGGCATGAAGAATATGAGAAGTTCAACAAAAAACCCAGAAAACATGAAAGCAAATCCTTCTTCAGTCAGAAGAGCAAGAAGAAAAAAGAATGAAAAAGAGTAAAGAAACCTGATGGGGCCTATTGGACACAAGACAAATACTATACATATTATCAAATTCCATAAACAGAAGGAAAAGACAAAGAGACAGAAAGTACATTAAGAGCAATAATGGCTAAAAATGTCCCAAACCTGAGGGGGAAAAATAGATTTCCAGATTCATGAAGCCCAAAGGACTCCAAATAGGTTGGACCCAAATAGGGCTACACTGAGACACATTACAATTCACACACATCAAATTCAAGACAAAGAATTTTGAAAGCAGACAGAGTAAATAAAAATTAAATACAAGGGAATCCCCCTACCCAGCATAAGGGTGCAGACAAATTTCTCAGCAGAAACTTTTCAGACCAGGAAAGAATGGGAAGATAGATTCAAAATATTGAAAGAAAACAACTGTCAACCAAGAATTTTAAACAGTGAAGTTGTCCCTCAGAAATGAAATCAAGATAAAGATTACCAAACCAACAAAAGCTGAGGGAGTTCATCACCACTACACCTGCCTTACAAAAACATTTAAAGGCAGTTCATTGAATAGAACTAAGAGGATACTAATGAACATCATAAAAACATAAGCTAACATAAAACTGGAAATGATAAATACATAGTCAATGTTAGATTCTATAATAGGTAATGGTGGTGTGAAATTCACTTACAACTTCACTTAACTTTAAAAGTTAAAAACCAGGGGGGCCTGAGTGACTCAGTTGGTTAAGCATCTGTCTTTGGCTCAGGTCATCATCTCACGGTTCAAGGGTTCGAGCCCCGCACTGAGCTCTGAGCTAACAGTATGGAGCCTGCTTGGGATTCTCTTTCTCCCCCTCTTTTTGCCCCTCCCCTACTCATGTTCTTTCTCTTTCTCTCTCTTTCAAAATAAATAAACCTTAAAAGAATAACTAAAAAAATAGAAGTTAAAAACCAAGTGTAGTAAAAATAGCCATAACTATCACAATCTGTTATTAGACACACTATAAAAAAATATGTAACCTGTTACATCAATAACCTACTATGTGAGGGGGAGGAGAGTAGAAGTGTAAAGTTTAGAACTGTTATCAAAGTTCTTAGTTTAAAACAAGGTGTTATGTATTTTAAGATGTTTTGTGTAAGCTTCATGGTAACCGCAAGGGAAAAATCTATAATAATTACACACATAAAAAAAGATTAAGAAGTAGGCATACTGGGGTGCCTGGGTGGCTCAGTCAGTTAAGCATCTAGCTCTTGGTTTTGGCTCAGGTTATCATCTCACGTTTCATGGGATTGAGCCCCACATCAGGCTCCATACTGGCAGTGCAGAGCCTGCTTGGGATTCTGTCTCCTTCTCTCTTTGTTCCTCCATTGCTTGTGCTCTATGTGTCTCAAATTAAATAAATAAACATTAAAAAAATAAAAATAAATAAATATTAAAAAAACATGTCAGCATAGTGATACCAAAAGATATCAAAACACACACATACAAAAAAACATGGTAAGAAGAAACAATAGATCTACAAAATAGCCAGAAACAAAAAATGGCAATAAATCCTTATCAATAATTACTTTATATAAATGGATTAACTCTTTGAAACAAAAGAAACACAAAGGCTGAAATCATTGGAAAAAATCCAAAGATATGCTGCCGGTGAGAGATTCCTTTCAGTTTTAAAGACACATACAGATTGTGAGTAAATGATGGAAAAAGATATCTCAAGCAAATATTAACCAAAAAACAAAAAGCAAGGATAGTTAGACAGAAAGGACTTTAAACTAAAAATGTTTTTAAAAAAGAGAGAAAGAAGGACATTATATTAATAAAGGGGTCAAGAATATTTAACATTTGCAAATAGTTATATACACAACATCAGAGCACCTAAATGTGTAGAGAAAATATAAAAGATCAATATGTAGAAATTATCAGAAATACAATAATGATTGGGGACTTTACACCCCATTCTCAAATAGCTCATCCAGACAGAGAATCAGTAAGGAAAAAGTGTATTTGAACAATTCTACAGGCCAAATGGACCTAATACATATAAATAGAATATTTTGTCCTAAACAGCAGAATACACACTCTTCTCAAGTGCATGTGAAACATTTTATAGGATAGACCACATGTGGTACTACAAAACAAGTCTTGGCAAATTCAAGAATACTGAAATCATACCAAGCATCTTCTTTAACCACAACGAAACTAGAAATAACTAGAAATCCATAAAAGGAAGAAAACTGGAAAAGTCAAGAAGACATGGAAATTAAACAACAGTCCTAAAAAAATCAGTGGATTAACAAAGATATTAAAGGGGAAATAAAGAAGTATTTAGGATAATGAAAATGGAAATAATATACGAAAACATGAGAAGCAGCAAAAGCAGGCCTGAGAAGGATCCACATCAGGAAACAAGAAGGTTCTCAAATACCAACTTAACTTTACACCATAAGGAACTAGAAAAAGAAAAAAAACATAGCCCAAAGATAGAAGGAAGGAAATAACAATGATCAGAATGGAAACTAAATTAGGGACGCCTGGGTGACTCAGTCAGTTAAGCATCTGACTCTTGATTTCAGCTCCAGTCATGATTACAGGTTTGTGGGATTGAGCCCCATGTTGGGTTCTGTGCCAACAGCATGGAGTCTGCTTGGGATTCTCTCTCTCCTTCTCTGTCTCTTTCTCTGCCCCTTCCATGCATGCACATGCTCTCTCTCTCTCAAAATACATAAATAAACATTTAAAAAGAATGGAAATAGAGACTAAAAAGACAAGAGAAAAGATAATTGAAATAAGAATTATTTTTTGAAAAGATAAACAAAATTGACACATCTATAGCTAGACTCATCAAGAGAAAAACATAGTATCTGAAATGAAAGAGATGTTATAACTGAACCCACAGAAATACAAGAGATCATAAGAGACTATTATGAACAATTATATGCCAACAAATTGGACAATGTAAAAGAAATTGATAAATTCTTAGAAACATACAACCTATCAAGACTGAATCATGAAGACATAAAACAAGTGAAGTGACCAAATACTACTAAAGAGATTGAATCAGTAAGAGAAAACCCTCTCAAACAAAAGTTCAAGACCAGATGGCCTATTGGTGAATTCTACCAAACATTTGAGGAATTAATACCAATCCTTCTCAAACTCTTCCAAAAAGATAGAAGAGGGAACACTTTCAAACTCTTTTTCTTTTTGAGGCCAGCATTATCCTGATACCAAAGTCAGTAAAGGATACTACAAGAAAACTACAGACCAATACCTTGATGAATATAGATGTAAAAATTCTCAATAAAATACTAGCAAATCAAATCCAGCAGCACATTAAAAAGATCATGCTCCATGTTCAAGTGGAATTTATCCCTGAGAAGTAAGAATATGTCAATATCTGCAAAATCAAAATGATATATCACATTAATACAATTCAAGAAAAAAATATCTCAATAGGTGTAAAAAAAAGCATTAGACAAAATTCAACACTCCTTGATAACACTTTTAAATTAGATATAGAAGGAACATACCTTAAAATACTAAATGTCAGATATGACAAACCCTCAGCCAACATCATACTCAATGGTGAAAGGCTGAATACTTTTACTTTAAATCAGGAATAAGGTGAGAGCCCATTCTCATCACTCCTATTCAACTATTGGAAGTCCTAGCCAGAGAAATGAGGCAAGAAAAATAAATTAATGGCATGAGAATTGGAAAGGAAGAAGTAAAATAGGCTCTATTTGAAGATGAGATACTATCTTATGCAGAAAATCCTAAAGACTATACCAAAAAACTGTTAGATCTAATAAGTAAAGTTGCAGTATACAAAACTGACATGCAAAGATCAGTAGTGTTTCTATACACTAACATGAATTATCAGAAAAAGAAATAAGGAAAATGAACCCATTTACAATGGCATAAAAAAATAATTAAACAGTTAGGAATATTTTTACCAAGGAGGTGAAAGATCTCTACACTGAAAACCATAAGACATTAATAAAAGAAATTAAGGAAGACACAAATGGAAAGATATTGTATTTTTATGGACCAAAAGACTTAATATTGTTAAAAAGTCCATGCTATCCAAAGCCACCTATAGATTCAATGTAGTTCCTATGAAATTTCCAGTGTCATTTTTTTTTTTTTTACAGAAGTAGAAACACTATTCTAAAATTTATGTGGAACTACAAAGACTCTGCATAGCCAAAGAAATCCTAAGGAAGAAGAACAAGGCAGAAGTATCACATTTTCTGATATCAAGCTATATTATAAAGATATAGTAATTAAAAACAGTAGGGTATTGACATAAAAACAGACATGTACACCAATGGAACCGAATTGAGAACGCAGGGATAAACTGATCCAAGTGTAAGCTAGTATTTGACAAGGGAGACAAGAATACTTAATGGAGAAAAAACAGTATCTTAAATGGTGCTGGGAAAATTTGATATTCACATGTAAAAGAATGAAACTAGACCTGTATCTTACGTTACACAAATTGACAAAATGGATTAAGATTTAAATTTAAGATCAGAAACCATAAAAACTCCTAAGAGAAAACATATGAACAAACTCTTTTATATGGGTCTTGGCAATGGTTTTTTGATAGGACATGTAAAGCACAAGAAATAAAAAAGGAAAAAATAAACAGCTGGAACTACATTAAACTTCTGCACAGCAAAATAAATGATCAACGAAATGAAAAGACAACCTACAAAATGGTGAAAAATATTTGCAAACCATATATCTAATGAGGAGTTAATATACAAAATTATAAAGAACTCCTAAATAAAAAGCATACAAATTAGAAAAGTAAAATTGTCATTATTTACAGATGATAATATATTATTTAAATATATGTTTATATATAGAAAACCCTACAGACTATATCAAACTACTAAAATAAATGAATTCTGAAAAGCTTGAGGATACAAAAATCAACATTCAAAAATCTGTTGCAATTTTATATTCTAATAACTATCAAAAGAAATTAACACTCCTGTTTATAATTCAAGAAGAATAAAATACCTAGTAATAAATTTAACCAAGGAAGTGAAAGATCTTTACACACTGAAAACTTCAAGACATTGATGTAAAATATTAAAGAAGATACAAGTAAATGGAAACATATTCTGTCTCACAGATTGGAAGAATATTGTTAATATCTCCATTTTATTAAAAACAATCTACAGATTCAGTATAATCCTTATTAAGATTCCAATGGCATTTTTCACAGAAATAGAAGAAACAATCCTAAAATATGTATGTAATCACAAAAGACCCCAAATAGTCAAAGCAACCTTTTTTATTTTTATTTTTTTAAAGTAAGTTCTATGCCTAACTTGGAGCTTAAACTCATGACCTCAAGATCAAGAGTCACATTCTCTACCAACTGGGCCAGCCAGGCACCCCTCAAAGCAATCTTAAGAACAAAGGTGAAGGCATCATGCTTCCTGATTTCAAACTATATTACAAAGTTCATGGAACAGAATAGAGAGCCCAGAAATAAACCTACAAACACACGGTCAATTAATTTATGACAAAGTAGCTAAGAATAAACAATGGGGAAAGGATACTCTTTTCAATAAATGGTACTGTCAAAAGTAGACAGCCACGTGCAAAACATGAAATGGAACCAGTCTCTTATACCATATACAAAAACAAATTCAAAATGGATTAAAGACCTCAGCCTAATGCCTGAAACCATACAACTACTATAAAAAAAATATTAGCAGTAAGCCTCTTCACTTAGAATAAAAAAAGTTCTGCATAGCAAAGAAAACCATCAATAAAATGGCAAACTACCAAATGGGAAAAATATTTGCAAATCATGCCTGATAAGAGGTTAATATTCAAAATACATAAAGAACTCCTACAACCTGATAGCAAAAAACCCAAGAGTCTGATTAAAAAATGAGCAGAGATGGGCGCCTGGGTGGCTCAGTCGGTTAAGCGTCCGACTTCGGCTCAGGTCATGATCTCGCGGTCTGTGGATTCGAGCCCCGTGTCAGGCTCTGTGCTGACAGCTCAGAGACTGGAGCCTGTTTCAGATTCTATGTCTCCCTCTTCCTCTGACCCTCCCCTGTTCATGCTCCCTCTGTCTCAAAAATAAATAAATGTTAAAAAAAAAATTAAAAAAATGAGCAGAGAACCTAAATAGACATTTTTTCAAAGAAGACATACAAATGTTCAAAAGTTACATGTAAAGTCTCATTATCACTAATCATCAGGGATATGCAAATAAAAAAAGCAACGAGGTATCACTGCACACTTGTTAGGATGGCTATTCTCAAGAAGGTAAGAGAAAACAAGTGTTGGTATAAATGTGTATTACAGGAGACTTTGTGTGCTCTTGGTAAGACTGTAAACTGGTACAGCCATTTAGAAGACAGTATAGAGGTTTCTCAAAAATTAAAGATATAACTATCATATGATCTAGCAATTCCACGTGTTTTTTTTCAAGAAAATGAAAAGACCAAGTCAAAAAGATATGTGCATCCTTTGTTCATTGCTATTTTCAATAGCCAAGATATGAAAACAACCTAAGTGTTTACCAACAGATGAATGGCTAAAAACTTTGTGGTACATATATATAATAGAATATTATTTAGTCAATAAGAAAGAAACTCTGCCATTTATGACAAACTTGATGGACCTTGAGGGCATTTTGCTAAGTGAAGTAAGTCACACAGAGAAAGACATATACTGTACAATCTCAAGTAGTCAACCTTGAAAAAACAAGGAACAGAAAAGAGATCAGATAATGTAGTTAGTAGAAGTGGGGAGGGGGATAGAGAGAGGGAATTGGATGAAGATGGTAAAAGGTACTAACTTCTATTTAAGAGACAAGTAAATATGAAGAATATAATATACATCATGATAACTACAGTTAATACTGCTGTATGGTATATTTGAAAGTTGTTATGAGAGTATATCCCAGGAGTTCTCATCACAAGAAAAAAAAAAAAGCATTTTTTGATTTTTTTTTTTGTATCATGAGATGATGAATGTTAACTGAACTTACTGTGGTAATCATTTCACAAACTGTAGAAATCAAATCATAATGGTATACACCTTAAACTTATCGAGGGCTATATGTCAATTATATCTCAATTAAACTGGGGGGGAAAAGAAAAAAAAACTTGACATCAAAAACATACAACATGGGTGGAGGGAATAAAAGTATAGTGCTTTAACTTAAGCAGTTATCAACTTAGAATAGACTGTTATAAGTTGTTTTATGGAGGCCTCATGATAGCTAGAAAGCAAAAACCTAGAGTACTTACACAAAAAGCAAAGGAATCTATGCATAACACTACAGAAAAATCATCCAATCATGAAAGAAGAGAGCAAGAGAATGAACAAAGGAGTTACAAAACCATCAGAAAGAAACAAAATGACAATAAGTCCATACCTATCAATAAGTAACTTAAATATAAATGGACTAAATCCTCCAATCAAATACACAGCTTGGCTGAATGAATAAAAAATAAGACCCAAACTACATGCTGCCTACAAGAGATCATTTTAGATATAAGGACACAGAGACTGAAAGTAAAGGGATGGAAAAAGATAGTTCAACACTGAACCAAAAGAAAGCTGTGGTAGATATATTCATATCACACAAAATAAGACAAAAATTGTAATAAAAGACAAAGGCCATTACTGGATTGACCTGTTTATCAACAGGCAAGAGGCTATAACACTGTAAACACATATGCACCCAACATAAGAACACCTGAATATATAAAACAAATATTAACAGACTTATACAGAGACATAACCATCAGTACAATAACAGCCCAGGACTTTAATGTCTCACTTTCACCAATGGATAGATCATCCAGACAGGAAATCAATAGGGAAATATTGGCCTTAAATGACACTTTAGAGTTGAAGAACTTAACAGACATGTACATAGCATTCCATTTAAAAGCAAAAACATCACGTGCTTTTCAATTGCATATGAAACATTCTCCAGAAAATATAAATTAGGACACAAAATTATTTTAATAAATTTTATACATTTATTAAATCTTAAGAAATTTAAGATTGAAACGTTACCAAGCATCTTTTCTAACCACAGTGCTATGAGACTAAAATCCACTACAAGATGAAGTTGGAAAATTTACAAATATGTGAAGATTAACACTATGTTATACCTCAACAAGCAATTGGGCAAACCAGTTCTCCAACAAAGTTCTCAAAACAGAAATTAAAAAATTTCTTTAGACAAATGAAAATACAACATACCAAAACTGATGGGATGCAGCAAAACCAGTTCTAAGAGGAAAGTTCATAGCAATATAAATGCCTGCCTCAAGAAATAAGAAATATCTCAAACAACCTACATTTACAACTTAAAGAACTAGAAAAAGAAATAAGGATCAAAGCAGAAATAGAGATGAGAAAACAATAGAAAAGATCAATGAAATGAAAAGGTGGTCTTTTGAAAAGATAAGCAAAACTGACAAACCATATGCTAGAATCACTAAGGCAAAAAAAAAAAAAAAAAGAACTCAAAATCGGAAACAAAAGAGGAGATATTACAAGTTATATCGCAGAAATACAAAAAGATCACAAGAGATGACTAAGAACAAATGCCAATAAATTTGACAACCTAGAATAAAATGGCTAAATTCTTAGTAGGATACAGCTTACTGAGACTGAATCATTAAAGAAATAAAACACCTGAACAGACCAATACTAATGAGGAGATTGAGTCAGTAATCAAAAACACTTCAACAAACTAAAGTCCAAGACCAGATGGCTTACGGTGAGTTATGCCCAACATTCAAAGAAGAATTAATACTAATCCTTTTCAAATTCTTCCAAAAAATAGAAGAAGAGGGAATACTTCCAAACTTATTCATGAGGTCAGCATTACTCTGATACCAGAACCAGGCAAGCATGACACAAGAAAAGAGAATTATAGGCCAATATTCCTGGTAAGCGTAGGTGCAAAAATCCTCAACAAAATATTAGCAAATCAAAATTAGTAATACACATACACCATATTCAAGTGGTATTCAAGAGACCAAGAATGGTTCAACATGTGCAAAATCAATGTAATTTTGACATTTTGACAAAATGAAGGATAAAAATTATATGATCATCTCAATAGATGTAGAAGAGGCATTTGACAAAACTTAACATTTATGTATGACAAAGACCTTCAACAAGGTGGGTATAGAGGGAATGGGCTTCAATATAATAAAGGCCACATGTGACAAGCTCACAGCTAACATCACACTCAGTGAAAAGCTCAATGTTTTTTCTCTAAGATCAGGAAAAACACAAGGATGCCCACTCTTGTTGCTGTTATTGAACACAGTATTGGAAGCCCTAGGAAGAGGTACTGGGAAAGTAAAAGAAATAAAAAGCATCTAAATTTGAAAGAAAGAAAGAAAACTGTCCCTATTTTCAGATGCCATTGTACCTATATATAAAGACATGTAAAAATCAAAGGAGCTCATTACTATTAATGTGACTTTAGAGGACATATTAATATTAATGAAATATTCCTTAAGCAGAAAAGGCCATGACTAGACATAAGAAAATACATGAAAGAAAAACATCGCACTGATAAAGGCAAACATATGATAAAGGTTGTAGATCAACCATGTAAAAAGCTAGTAGTAAGATTAAAAGACAAAAGTAGTAAAATCAACTGTATCTACAATTATGAGCTAAGGAATATGCAAAATAAAAAGATGTAAAAGATGACATCAAAAAAAACTAAAATGTAGGGGGAAGGAGTAAAAATCCAGTGTTTTTTGAATGTATTCGAACTTAAGTGACCACCAGCTTAAAATAAACTACTTAAACATAGGTTGTTATATATGCAGCTTATAGCAACCACAAATCAAAAACCTCTAATAGATACACAAAAATGTCTCTATCAAAATGTTGAAATTAATCACAGTTCAGTAAAATTGCAGGATACAACATCTATAGACAAAACTGTTGTGTATCTATATACTAAATAATAAACTGGCAAACAGAGAAATTGATAAACCAATCCTATTTACATCAGAAATAAAAAGACTAAAATAAATTTAACCAAGGAAGGGAAAAACCTCTATGCTAAGACCTCTACAATAGCTAAGATATGGACACACCTAAGTGTCATCATGTATAAACACACATGCAATGGAATATTACTCAGCCATAAAAAGAATGCTATCTTGCCATTTGTGACAACTTGGATAGATCTAGAGGGTATTATGCTAAATGAAATAAGACAGAGAAAGACAGATACTATATGATTTTACTTATATGTGGAATCTAAAAACCAAGACAAATGGGCAAATAAAGAAGACTCATAGATACAGAAAGTGATGGCTGCCAGAGGGGAAGGGGATGGAAGGGAATATGCAAAGCATATTAAGAGGTTTATCTTCCAGTTATAAAATAAATAAGACACAGGGATGCAACTTACAACATAGGGAATACAGTCAATAATATTGTCTCAACTTTGTATGGTGACAGATGGTAACTAGACTTATTGTGGTGACCATTTTGTATTGCATATAAATACTGAATCACAAATACAAAATTGTATGTCAGTATTGTTTATCAATTATTCTTCAATAAAATTTGAAAACTCAAAAACCAAAAAACAATAAATGTAAAGTATCATCTTAACATATCTAAAATTTTCTCATAAGAGTCTAAATGTGCAATAAAGAAAGAAAAACAAAATCATGAAATGAAAAATACTGAGGAAACAAAAAGGGGAAGCATATAGTTTAGGCTGAGGGTTCTGGAATCAGCCTATCTGGTTTCAAATCCTGGTTTTTCTACTTTGTGAATCTGGAAAAAACTACTGAATAGCTCTAGGTCTCCATTTTCTCTTTAAGAAAATAAAGAAAATAATAATTATGTACTGAATAAAGTAAAACATGTAAAATAGGAGTCTTGACATATTAAAAGTCTTTAAATGAAAAAAATACAATATTCCAGCGGCATTTTTCACACAAGCAGAACAAGCAATCTTAATACTTGTTTGAAACCACCAAAGACCCTGAATAGCAAAAGCAATCTTGACAAAAAAAAAAAAAAAAAAAAGCTGGTGGCATCACACTTCCTGATTTCAAAATATGTTACAAAGCTATAATAATCAAAACATTATGGTATAGTCATTAAAAACAAACACACAGATCAATAGAACAATAGCCTAGAATTAAACCCACACATACGTCATCAATTTACAATAAAGTTACAAAGATGTAAATTGAAGAAAAGACCATCTCTTCCATAAATGTGTTGGGAAAACTGGACAGCCACATGAAAAAGTTGAAACTAGACCACTCTCTTATACTATACACAAAAACTAATTCAAAATGGATTAAAGACTTCAATGAAATACCTGAAACCATAAAATGCCTAGAAAAAAACATGGGCAGTAAGCTCCTTGACATTTGTCTAGCAATCATTTTTTGGATTTGACATCAAGAGCAAAAGGAACAAAATAAAAAATAAACAAGAGGACTACATCAAATTAAAAGGCTTCTGCACAGCAAAGAAAACCAACAAAATGAGAGGGAAACCTAAGGAATGGGAGAAAATTGCAAATCACGTATCTGATAAGGGGTTAACAACCAAAAAATATAAAAAACTCCTAAAACTCCATAGCAAAACACAAACAATATGATTAAGAAAAGGGAAGTTCTGAATAGACATTTCTCCAAAGATGGCCAACAGTACATGAAAAGGTGGTCAACATCATTAACTATCAGCGAAATGCAAAACAAAACCACAATCACCTCACACATGTTACAATGGCTATTATCAAAAAGACCAGAAATAAGCGTTGATGACACTCTGGAGAAAAGGGAACCTTTGTGCACTGTTCATAGGAATGTAAGTTGGTGCAGTCACTATAGAAAACAGTGTGGAGGAAAACAGTATGATTCAGCAATTCCAGTTTTGGATAAACAGGTAAAACAAAAACACTAACTCAAAAAGGTAGCTGCACATCCATGTACACTGGAGCATTTTTTATAACAGCCAAGACATGAAAACAGCGTCCATCATCAGACGAGTGGATAAAGTAGTGTGGTATATACATGGAATATATTCTGCCATATTAAAAAAGGAAATCCTGCCTTTTGTGACAACATGGATGGACCTTGAGGGCATTAAATTAAGTGAAGTCAGTCACAGAAAGACAAAGACTGTATCATCTCACTTTTATGTGGCATCTAAAAAAACCAAAAAAACCCCCAAGAAATCACACACACACACACACACACACACACACACACACACACACACACCAGATTTGGTAGTTGCCAGAGGCAGGGGTTGGGAGTAGGGATTGGGCTATAGGGTGAAGGTGATCAAAAGTTACAAACTTCCAGTTATGAAGTTATTAAGTCCTGGGGTTGTACAGCATGGTGGTTACAGTTAATAATACTGTATTGTATATTTAAAAAATATATAGCATGAAGCAAAAACTGAAAATGTTCATCTCAGGTAATCACTCACAATCTTTATTATGGTTATCTCATTCTCACACAGCTATTCAAAATTCTTTTTAATGTGTGTTAATTGCTAACATTTGGAACTACACTCATGTCTGAAGCGGGGGAAAAAGCTACCATATAAGCCTTTTATACCAAAGCAGTAACTTAACACTTTCGTTTTATCATTTTCAGGAAACTACCACGATTATTTTCTCATGAGGTTGAGATACAATTCAGAATTCCATTTTATAAAGAAGTTGAATATCCAAAAGGCTGCTGGTTTATTTATGGCCTCACAGCTAATAGAGGGGAAAGTTTAGTCACAATCTTTTAGTTATTCTCTCACATTTTCTCATGATGGATAGTTTTGGTGCATTCCTTTCTCTGTCCAGTTTTCTGATCCTTGCCAGTTTATATTTATTGGTCACCAAATTTGTGGTAGGCACCCTGATAGTTAAGGATATAAAAATGAATGACCTGTCTCAATACCATCTATTTAACTTGGATTGCTCAGAAAGGGCTTATGGGCCTTCCCTACTCTTGTGAAGGAATGTGATACTTGGGATTAAGAATGAGGGATGGGGGCAGGGAAGCAGGGCCAGAGGGAGAGAAATACAAGCAAGTACTACTGATTTGGCCAACACTAAGTGTAACTGACAAGTGTAACTCCGAGAAACGTCGTTGAGAGGATTTACAATCTGTGTTTTAGCTCATTACATGGTGGGGGCGGAGGGGTGGGTCCTGGAAGGTGTGGAGAAAGGGGGACAAATTTATCTAGCCAGATTTGCCCCCTTGGAATGTTAACTTCTTCACAATTAGGGGTAGCCCATATGTGATCGCCACCGGGGTCTGCCTTATCCCTTATCTCTGGGTCATTGGGTAAGCCTTAGGTAGGAGTAAAGGGGCTAATGTTGTGGGCATCAAGCATACACTACTTGACAGTGCGGGTAGAACTTGCAAGTTGTCCCCCAGCGGGATGGTAGAATCAGAGGCAGGATAGGCTAAGTGTGTCAGAAGTAGTGCAGAAAGTGAGTCTTAACATCATTCGTTGTGAAGATTTTAGCACTCACCATCCCCATTTTGCAGGCCCACAATGGCTACAGCAGTCTTCACACAGGCGACTCTCAGCATTTCCAGTCATGTACGTTTCCCAGCTAGAAGTCTTGCCCCTTCCCTCTTCAAATACCTCTTCTCCAAAACAAACAGTAACAAGATTTATCTTCACAACACTGAGAGCTACCACTCCCTGTGGTAGGCTTTGTGTTAGCAGGCGCTGGGATGCAAACACTGTTAGCCCTTGCCTTGGAGAAGCTGACTACCTTGACTACATGTGGAGTTCACCTGGGGAGATGTAAAAGGACAGCTGGCCTGGGTGCCGCCTCCGCCTCCAGGGTGAGCGTGGGCATTAGAATTTTTAAAAGCTCCCATCAGATTCTTCTGTGCAGGCAACGTGTTGCAACTTATGATCCAATGGTAGCAAATAGGCTATGATGTAGCAAGAGGATCTTAACCTTGAGTGCGTCGGAACCACCTAGGAAATCTGACAGGCATGCTCACCCCCAGATCCATAGTCAGGATTATGATTCACTGAGTCCAGAGGGAAGCAGGGGAATCTGCATAGCTAGCAAGTGCTCTAAGAGAACCATGAGTAGAGTGCTTAGACCTCACTTTGAGAAATATTTCCAGTCTCAAGAGGATAATGGCAAGAATGAAAAGATTTCAGAAGAGAGCACAGAGGTTGTTCACCAAGTGAAAAACAGCATGAGGAAATATTAAGATTATTTATCCCAATGACAGGGCCAAAGAAGGATTTTTTTTTTTTTTAAATGGAGGCTGGAGACTGCCCCTCCTGAGGAGGAAGTGTGCTGTGTGATGACCAGCTGTTCTTTATCTCCTCCAGGACAGATGAAGAGCAGAGGCCTTTAAACTGTACCACGTGGGCTTTAGGTTATATGCAAGAAAGGAATTCCTGGCAGTGAAGGTTGTTAAGCACTGATTTAGGTTATTAAGGAAGGCTGTGAATTTTTTTTTCTGTGGAGGTTTTCAAAACTAGTATAGATTCTCATCTATCTGGGCTGGCTAAGGTATTATCCTGCTCAAAGGCAGAAGGAATAGACTAGATAACTTTTTAAGCTCTTGAATGGCTTATGACTCGTGGATTTGTAACTAACAGCAACAGTAGTTAATGTGAATATAGAGGGACTTCCAGAATGGTGGACTGAGGAGACTGGCAGACCATTTTCCCAGCAAAACAACCATTTAATTGATGAAAATTACATAAAAAATAATCATTACAAAGCTCTGAAAATTATCCTAAGAGCATATAGCAAATGGAGAAACATTTATTCAAGAAAATCTACTAAATCTCAGTAAGAACAGGGAGACTCCATGGCATTTGCATTATGACTTCCTCCCCCTCAGCTCTGTGTCTGGAAAACTTTCCTGGGAGTTCTACTCTGGGTAGTGTGGCCAAGAAGACAAGGGTGTGGAGAGGAGGGGCCTCCCTTTTCCCCCAGCTCCCAGTCTAGGGCTACGTCTCCACCCTATAAGGGGCAGTCAGCAGGCCCCCCTTTCTGTCCTCCCCATCCTGTGTTGCAGAGGCTTTATTTAGGGCAGACGTGGCTGAAGGGACTGAGGTTCCCATCTGCTACTGGCTGCTACTCATAGAGCAAAAGCTTTACTCTGAGTGTGTCCAGCCAAGAATACCGGCACCCCAATTGCCCCTGCTCCAGCAGTGTGGAGGTTCCATGCTGTGGGGGTGGGTGGCAGGCTGAGAAGACCAAGGGCTACCCCCCACTGCTCCATCATGATGCCTCCATCATCAGAGAGAGGCAGGTCACTGTCCCTGTTCAGCTCCTGTGCAGCAGTGTAGAGGTTCTTCTCAGCGTGAGAGGCAGTCTGTTAATAGCTCTTTGGGAGGGGACAGACTGTATTTGGAACAGAGTTTGCAGAATTCCAGGCCTAAGGGTGTTGTTGAAAACAATGGAGATATGGGTGGAGAACAATTAAGAGGGTTTTGTACCCCATGATTCTGGCAACAACAAGTGAAAGAGCAGAACAGCCAGAAGCTTTACAGAGAGAACCATAGAAAGAGCCAAGAATAACCTTCCTGGAATCACAGGTCAGAATGGCAGTGCCCATATGTTAGGTACCTATTCAGCAATCAGAGCAGGAGTTGAGGCTTGATTTGAAATTATTCCCCAAGCTGCACACTGATCCCTCAACACAGGGTGGAAGCCTTATTGGCACATGCGGTTTGAGCACAACCTTTGACCAAACACTGGACAATATAAGCTGCTCTAGTCCAGAGGCAACTCCTAGGAAGCCAGGCTTAAAAATGAAATCACACTTCTCCCTAGTAGTTTGGAAGATTTTGGGCATGCCCCAAACTACACTATCTCAGGAGCAGTTGGAGAGGGACCTTCCAAGCTTCTAGTCCCTGGCTGATTGTGGTGCAATTAATAAATAAATAAACCCTGAATTGTGATAGCAGCCTCTAAACCACACACAGATCCAATGGTAAGGATTAAAATCTAACTGACCATGGGGGTTTAAAACAAACTTTGACCAATATAAGTAGCCTCAGGAGCAACCTATAGGAAGCTAAGGTAAAAGGCAAAAACAAGGGAAAAATAATTTAAGCAGAGACACTAGATATATTATAGGGGATATTACAGGGGAAACAGACTTTGCAGAGTTCGTTCAACGAACTCACTGAACAAATTAAGCAAATAGTGAGTCAAACAACAACCACTGTAACCTCTTGTGAGATATCAATATTCAGAATTGCTACATTACCTAAAATATTCAGTTTTGAATAAAAATTACAAGATGTACAGAGAAACAGGAAAGTGTGACACACACATACACAGGAAAAATAGCAAGCATTAGCAACTGCTTTTGAGGGGCCAAGATACTGGACTTAGCAGACACAGACTTCAAAGCTTCTATTAATAATATGTTCAAAGAACTCAAGAAAACCATGTCTAAAGAACTAAGGGAAGTATGATGGCAATATCTTGTTAAATAGAGACTATCAATGAAGAGACTGACAATTTTAAAAGAATCAATTTATGAAAATTCTGAAGTGGGAAAGTACCTAAACCAATAATTCATTACAAGGACTGAAAAGTAGGTGTGAGCTGGCACAAGAAATAATCAGTGAACTTGAAGTGGGATCAATAGAGAATATACAATCTGAAGAACACAGAGAAAAAAGGATGAAACATAAACATAGCCTGATAGAAGGGCAGGACATCATTTATACACCAATACATGTATAAAGGGAGCATGAAAGAAGGAGGATAGAGAGAAATGGGCAGAAAAAATATTTGTTGGGTTTCTTGGACATGTAGCATTTTTCACCAAATTTGGAAGTTTTCAGCCATTATGTTGTCAAACTCCAAGTAGTAAAAACACAGAGAGATCCAAATCTAAACACATCATAACCAAATGTCGAAAGTCAAAGAAAAAGAGAAAATCTTGAAAACAGTAAGGGACAAATGACTCATCATGTAAAAGAGAACTCCAAATAGATTAATAACTAGCTTCTCAGTAGAAACAATGAAGACCATAGTAGGACACTGTATTCAACATGCAAGTGTGAAATAGGAGACCAGAATTTGTAGACATTATTCTCCAGTAACTTCACATCATATTTGTTTTTCTCTCTATATCCTGTATGACTTTCTCATTATTACCCACATTGTTATTTCCTCATGGTTTCTGAATCTTTGTGTGGGAAGTATTTTACTACTTTAATGAGTACAAATTCATTGACATTTTCAAAAACAGTTCTTGACCTTCCACCTCCTCCAGAATTAAATATGTACTTGTGATTCTTGTTTCAGGTTGTGAGGACATAGGTCTCTGCCACGGACATCTGTTGTTATTTGCTCTGCATCTCCTCCATCTTCTTATGATTGTATAACTGGTATTCTTTTGGGGAACCATTTCTCCCTCCATCTTAGAGCATATAGCTTATCTGAGGCTGATCTAAAATTCTGGCTTTATGAGTGAGCATATAACAGAAATCTACTCAATCGCAGGTTTCCTCTAGCCATACTGAACACTGGTAGTTTAGGAATGGGCACACACCAGGCCATGTTAATGAAACTTAATTTGGGGACTTTGGCTAGAACAGTTGAGAATAAGGAGATGTCATTCTATCAGAATTTCTCAGCTGTTAAGATGTAAGCCTGGGGCTGTCACGGGCCACCAGGAGAACAGCCTCTGGAGATACATGCTAACATAGGGAAAAACAGAACTGAAGATCGGGAGATAGAAATATTGTCCTTATGGAACTAATTTGAACCATAATGAATCCAGTTGTGCCTTAAGCCACTTCCATCTCTGATTACATGAACAACATATCCCTTTTTGTATATCAAGTTTGAGTGGAGTTTCCATTAGTTGAAACCAGAAGAGTCATGAATATTGATTTGCTCTTCTACACTTTTCATGTATCTCACAATGTGTTCATTTTACAACCGAAAAAAAATAAACCCAGTACAAGAGGCAGAACAGAAATAGGTACACACAGATTAAAAAATCTCTTAAGACGACTTCTTAGAAAGCAATTCCCTCTTTTCTTGTGTGTGGATTAAAAAAAAAAGCCGGAATAACTTCAATAATGAACTAAAGAAACTGATACCAGTTTGAACTTCTAATAGCTCACGTGTTGGACGATGCCCAGTTGGTGATGTTGGTCTAAGTGCGAACACACCCATCACTAGTGTGCCTATTTCTCGTTAACCCTCCAGGCATGGAGAAGTTGTTGAGGTTGGGGTCGAGGCAGGCTGGGCAGAGGTGATTAGCAAGAAAGCCCTGAACGTTAACTGAGGGCCTTGTTGAGCTATGTAGGACATTCTAAAAGATCCAAGGAGGCCACATTTAAAAATAGCATAATGAAATTAGTACACTGCAGTCTGCCCTGAGGAGCAGACATGACCTGACTTGATGAAGCTTCACATACAAAATGGATTTTATTTTTAGGGCATTCTATCTGGGATAACAATGGCTCTGCTGATAGGAAGGTGGTGGGTATAGTTTGTCTTAGTGGCTGGCACTTATGCTTGAAAAGAACAAAATAGCATATTTAAACTGTCAAGCCCTAATTGTTTCATTAGATGGTGGTAGTCTCTGACAAAAGGAGCTGGCTAACTGCTGAAAGCAAGAATGATGAGCAGTAATTCTGGCAGGGCACTGGGGCGCTGCGCTAGCTACCTCTCCTCCTTTGTTTCTTCCCAGTTCATCTCTGTTACAAGGGGAAGTCTCATTTTCTAATGTAATGACTGCTATTAAAATCAGTTAAAAGCCTTTCATGAGCTCTGTGGTATAGCTTCTACATATTTTTAGATATGAATGAACCACGGAGGCAAGTTCTAGCATTTATATTCATCTATTGGGTCTACAGCATCCAGTTTAATATCAATTATAGTAACGACGGATATTTATTTAGGACTTTGAACCCAGCAGGATCCTAAAATGATTTACACATTTCATACATTATGGATGAAATGTTTTGTTTACCTCTCACTTGCGGCCCCCTCACCTTTGACGATGAACACCACACTGCCACCACTTGCCTCTCCTCTGTGGAGAATGGAGACCCTCTTGTCTGACAGAAACGAAGGCAGACTTTTTAGGCAGAAGGCAAGAACTCAGCTTAATATCTTGACTGGGCACTGTAGAGAAAGCCCCAGGCTAGGCATTTATGGTAAATAAAGCAATTTCCACATATTAATTTTATAAAGCATTTATGCTTTTCCCTCTAACGCTGCACATCTGTGAGGTATCAGGGGAGAGACTGAGTGGGGGTGTCAGAAGGGGGGAGTTCTGATTTATTTCTTGCTGTTCAGTGGAATAAAGACCCACAGCATGTTTTCCATTTACACACATTTAAGAATTTAGAGGCTGCTTAGAATGAGAGAGTGGTTGTATTTCATCAAGAGACATCATAAAAGCTTTCTCTAGTTTGAAACACAAAAAATCAGATCCCATAGATAGCTATTTTTCTCAGGTACAAGGAACCGAATGTGATTAATGCCTTTTACAAGGGCCAGAGCCGCCTTTCCCCATCCAGAGAGAGCTCACAGAGGAATCCTCCCTCTGCCCAGCGTCTGTTCTTGGCAGGGACGGAGGGAGACTCCTCTGCTGGGTGGGCTGTGTGGACCCCTGCTTTGGAGGCTGTCCCTCTAAGTTCAGAGAGCTGATTTATCTTTGATTTGGGTTTTTAAATTAGTTTTGTTTAAAATCGTCTATCTTTTTCCAAGGGCACCGTTGCTTTTAGCCAAGCTTCACATTACACGCTGTATATAAATTTCAGCTGAGTTGTTTTCCAGATTCAAGAGTTTAAAATGTTGAAATCCATGTTTATCATCATCTGACCTGAGATGGAGCAAGCTTGTCCTTGTCAGACATTGGTTCTGGGGCTGAATGGGCCGTCTGCTTTATTGGTTCTTGCTCAATATTGAAGAGTAATGATTTTGTTGGAGACACGCTCACCATTTAAACCCATCCCTCTCTAACTTAGATAGGTGCAGATAGATGAGGGGTTGCAGTAATTGAAAAGCTCCATTAAATGAGAAGAGACCAGTCAGAAAATTGTGGAACTATTTTAAAGAGGAAAGAGACTCCCCGAGCAGACTTAAAAACTCAAGAGGATGGACAGTGCTTGTGGCCTTTCTGTCTATCCTGGTGAAGAAGTACTGAAAACATTTCAGAATCTGAGGGAAACTACCAAGGAAGAAACTGCTTTTTGGATATAGCGTGCCCTGTGGTTTAGAGAACGAGAAGGCAACAGCTGACCTTTAGTTAGCAGGGCTAACTACCAGGGTGTGGTAAAACACTTTTCCAGCATCGTCTGTCTTTGCTACCAGTGCGGACAGGACTTCAGTTGCTGCTTTTGGCGTGTGCTGACACAGGGCTTCCCTCACTCTTATGACTCATTGCCATTTTCTCAGACTCAGCTGCTATCCAGCAAGTGCCGCGGAGATGTGAAACGTTCCAAGGCTGGAGAAGGATCCCTTGCCACTGGGAACCATTGAGAAGAGGGAAATATGGAACCTCATTTTCACATGTTTATTTGGTCTGACACACATAAGAATACACTTTAAAGGTCTAATCTGGCAATCTGGTTTTCAAGGCAATAAGATGAGTAAACAAAAACCTCTAGTGATGATTGCCATCCCTGGTTTCTATAATTTCCCCTATAAAATAGTAGTAGATGCAGGGGAGAAGGAGATTTATTTAACAATTACAAAAATGTTTTTGGTTCTAAAAAAAAAACTTCTTGAAATTGAATAATTGCATGTATTCCCAATTTGTTTTTTTCCTAAACGCCAACAAATAGCCTGGAAACCTGCAAGCTATAGTTAGTGACATAGTTTTGGATATTGAATCAAACTGCCTCACCTAAAGTGAAATTAAAATATATGGCAGTAAGTTCCTTCTAGGTCTGCATAGGACTATATTATTGATCAAAATTGCTATCTGTAGGTTAATAGATACACTTAATTTTTTCTTAGGTTTATTTACTTTTTTTTACTCTAAAATGTTAGGCTTCATGTTTTCATGAATTATTATATTATGCTTATGAATTGATCAAATGTTAAACAGTGATTTGGACAGCAGCTTCTCTGAGTTTAAGGAGTTACCATCAAAGCATTAACAATATTTCACTAAAATATTTCACTAACAATATTTCAATAAAATTGCCAAATTGTAATCTTGGCTGTAAAGTGAATCAGGAATCTGCCATCATGAACCCTTTTGAGAGGCTTCATGAGACTATCTGAGGATATGCATGGAATTATAGAATGTGGGTGCTGGATATGAACTTAAGAGCATCTAGCTCAACAGAGGGGAGACAGATGTAGAGAGGCCGAATAGTCAGCTAGCCAGAGATAGAGTTGACCTCCATTTATCCATTTGTAGCTAGAGTTCCTACAAAGGCCATCTAGGAGTGTCAGCTATAAAAGGTAACAATGACCGGGGTGCCTGGGTGGCTGTTGGTTGAGTGTCCGACTTTGGCTCAGGTCATGATCTCACAGCTCGTGGCTTTGGACCCGGCATTGGGCTCTGTGCTGACAGTTCATAGCCTGGAGCCTGCTTCAGATTCTGTGTCTCCTTCTCTGCCCCTCCTCTGCTCGTGCTCTCTCTCTCTCTGACTCTCTGTCTCTCTCTCAAAAATAAATAAACATTAAGTTTTTTTAAAAAAGGTAACAATGATCTTAGTGATTCTGTTCCTATTTTTGTGACCTTTTACTTTTTCATAATCATTTGGAGGTTTGTTAGGGGAAAGAGTGGTCAAGCTTAGTAACCAGGACCTTGTCGGTAATTTTTGAATGTTACCTTTCACAAATACTCTAATACAAAGCCTAAATTTATGCCCCAAGTGGGAGCAGAACATCACAGGAAAGATATTCTACTAGAGTATCGCTCTGCATTTGTCCCAGGCCTAATCCTTCCTAAAAAAAATGTGAGCACTAAGGTACCCTTTAACCCAGAAGTCCAAGATTCCATTATAAAGAATGTGGGGAAATGTTATTTGCCAAAATGCTTTACTTATGGTCAACCCATATAACATTCTCCTCTCTAATCCTTGCCCCCACCCACTAAATCTCCTACTTTGCTTTTTCCCACCTAGGGCATCCATCTCTGATTAACTTGGCCAGGCAGGATTGGAAAATACAATATTGTTTTAAGTAACTCTCTGTATATTTTGGGGGCTCACATTCTAGATTTTAATAAGAGGGATGTTATAAAATGGCTTCATCATAACTGCTAAAACTAAGAAAAATGAGAATACAAAAAACTAAAAACATTGAAACGTTCTTATGCTTCAGTATTTACATGAAATGATTGTGTATGTAAAATATTAGTGCTTCAGAATCACACTAGATCAGCTGGGAGTAACATGGCTGACATCATAGAAAACATAAAATCTGGCCTATCTAATGCATGATACTGAAAAACTGTGGGTACTGGGAAAGAGGGATATTTGGAAAAATATGGCTCAATTTGCTATAATTCACTAGAGTTGAATAATTCCTGATGCAGACAAAATGTCAATAATTTCAGAGTGGTAGGATGCATCTCATTAAAAAAAGAAAAAGTTACCCTAGTGTTGTTCGGGGCATGGGGGGAAGATATTGGAAACTACTGAGTAAGCTGCATAGTAAGAATTTTTATTATAATTTTCACCTTATGACTCCTAGGTCTCTCTCCTAAATGATGCTCTTCAGTATCGCTTCCCTTTGTGTGCCAGACATTAACAATGAGACATCTTGCTGTCATTTCAACTGTAATATCTTTTAAGTGAAACTTCTTCAGCCTTTGAGCTCTGTTTATAACTCCCCATGTGTCTCATGCAGGTCTTCTCTAGGTTACCCAAGTTTGAAATCTTGGAGTTACTCCTGATTTGGGATTTTGTTTTATCACGGAAACCTAGAAATTTTTCTAAGAATTGACTCTATTCTTTACTCATCTTTTGAAAATGTTATTGTTATTTAGACTGATAACTAGCCTATTGGCATCCTATGTCAACAGACTTCATTCACCATTCTCCTTTCCTTGAATCCATTAAAGTTCAGTTCAAGACTTATTTCTCCATGTAATTTTGCGGAATTTTACCCAACTTATGCCCTTGCTCTTCTCCTCTAAACCTTGACAATAATTTATACCAAAAAAACCCTCCACTAAATTATTGCCTGCCTTATGATGTTTGATGTTGTTTGCACATAGTATAATCTTCCCATGGAAAAGTAAACTCCTAGAGTGCAGAGATTGCCTCTCACAGTTATTCTAAATTTCCTACAGAACCTAGATGGTGCTGGGGAAGTAATAGGTATGCACTGATTTCATATTTTCTGAGAGCCATCAAAACCAGCATTTAGATTCTACATGAAAATGATCTTCATGTCTAGTTTGAGAAAACTCAGGGTGGACTACACATTGAAGAAAATGTGTGTTTGAACTTTGGCTATTTTAGTCATTTACCTGTATTCTTTGCTGAGAGCTGAAGATAACACCTAAGGAGGCAAATGTGTGGGACTAATGCAAGTTTGGGGAAAAAAATAAAAGTTTCTAATTTCTATGGCATTTGATAACCCTCAGAAAGTTACATAAATACATTTTTGTTTTTATCTTGAGATCTTAGGCATATCGGCCACTTCAAGTGACAGATTACAAGTTCAGGTTCCGAGAACCGATATATGTCAACAAGATTCCTGATAGAAGAAAATTGAAAAACACCATGAAAATGCAAATGTTTTCAAATTCTCTCATGTCTCATGCTGTATTGAGGTTGTCTCCTATAACTGATTCTGTACATTAACACAAATAGCTTTATCAACATTTTAAAAACTCAGTTCCGTGGTACAGATATCCAAAAAGAGAAGATGAGCAATGATGCATCTGATTCACAATAAATCTGAATGAGACTTTGAATTTTAGGCAATAGCTATATTTATTTTTATTGTATTTTTTATGAGGAGCCTTTGGAAAAGCTTATGTTCCATGATCTGATGTTTATGGTCAGTTCAATCTTTCTTTGAAGATGAGCTACACCCATAAAGTAGGCTGTGACTCATCCGGATGCTTATGACTACATGATGCTCATTTGTAAGGTTCAAATCTTTACAACCTTATGGACACACCTTTGCTTGACAAGCCTGAGATGCCTGGACTCGGTAGAAACGTAAGGATATGTCACTACAGGCTCAGGAATGAGTACACTCTTCCATCATCCAGGCTGACCTCAGTGTCTCTGACTATATAAACTAGTCTGTCTGCTGTGAATATTAATCATGTGGGATTTAAACTTGGGAGTCTTTTAAAAGAGAAGCTTCCCACTCCTCAACAATAACAAACAATTTAACATTGTGTTTAGCAACTTGTCAGCTACTCCATTTCTTTCAAAGGCATCTCTCTGGTGATTATATCTCAATTATGGCCAGACCAGTTTGCAGTATGCAATATATAGAAGTGAGGTGTCCATAAAACAATTTAATAGTACTTCTTAATGTGAAGAAAAAATGAAAAGAAAGAGAGGGAGGAAGGGAGAGAGAGAGAGAGGGAGAAAAATAAAAAGAGATTATAGTTAACATCCCTTGGGCACAACCTTTTTGGTAGGAGCTTCTAACTGCTTCATACGGATTGACTCATATAGTCTTCACGGCAACCCCATGAGACAGCTACTATTATTATCTTCATTTTTTTCTGATGAGGAAATTGAGGCATGCCCCAAATGACAAGTAAGTACAGATTTAGGATTGGAGCCCAGGTATTCTGACACTAGACCCCAACTTTTAAACTTCTATGGCATATTTCCTCTCTTACATAAAAATTTCTGATTGTTCTTTTAAAAAGAGTCATAACACAAAAAAACTGGGGTTTGAATTTTCTATCTTTTTAGGCATAGTTCCACAAAATGCTTAGGCAATCTATCGAACATTGAAATATTTCACCAATCATCTGATCATAAATCCATGAAATGGAGCTATTTGGTTGATAGTTGGTGGAACCAACTGACAGATAGTTTTCACACAATGGGGAGACAGTGAGTGTTATCTGAAATTTCATAATGGTTAAGAAATGCATCTATTTTTTGGGTTCAATTGGCTTCTTTTCATCAAGTCTTTTTCTTGATCACTTTCCTAATTTTATTTTAGAGTTTCATGCAGATGTGCCCAGCCTTTGTAAATGTCACAGCATTAACCAGCAAATATTAATTGATTAAATGTTCACTTCCCCTCCTGATGCACATGTCTAGAGAGTAGGGTCATGGGGGTGTTTTACTGAGGGTTGATCAGTAGAATTAGTCCTTCAGCCAAAAGTAAAAGGTAAAGCATGAATATGAAGTGTATAATGTTTTATCTACAGATCACTGAAAAAATGGTTTGGTTCTGATAGTCAATATCTCTTCACGTAAGGTAAGAAGAGCAAAATGAGAAGAGGAGAGATTTTATTGTCTTGTATGAAATTATTTCCAGGCAACCAACAAAAATGAGTAGTATAACAACCATGGTGAAAATTTTTTGTTTGGCTGATTAGCATCTAGGTTATACATTAGTAGAACCTCTTCTTCCCCCAATCTTAGCTCATGAGAGCCTGGTAGAGTTGACTGCATTCTTAGTTCTAGCAGTAAAGCATATGACCCAAATAAATCTTTGCCAATTGACATATCACACATTCCTTTAACACTTGTAATTAATTCAAATGTGACCTAAATCAGTCCATTAGGATTTTGAGGAATACTTGGAATACTTATGAGGATGTAGCCATGGGACCTTTTTGCAGGCAGTTTAAAGCCATGACAATGGAGCCAACATTGAGAACACTGGGTTGAGAAATGATGGAAACAAACAAACAAAAAAACAAACAAAAAAACCTACCAACAAAAAAGTCATGGGTAAAATCATCTAAGCTCTGCATCATTCCTTCATTAAATCCAGAATACCTCTGTCTTATGCAATTTTGCGAGCCAGATTTCTTTTCTTTTCTTTCTTTCTTTTCTTTCCCTTTTTTTTTTTTTTTTTTTTTTTTTTGCTTAAGCAAATTTGAATTGGGGCTTCAATAATTTGCAATGGAAATAATCCTAAATATACAAGTGAAAATAAGTGGAAAAGGAAATAAAGCAATACATTTCTTAAAATATATTTAACTTCCCTATTGTGATATTAAGGTGCTAAAGTTAGGTAAGTTGAAGTCATCTTCCTTGATGTTTTATTGTTGCTGTTGTTTTTGGCAGACATTATTTGGGATTGGCAGAAAATCCCCTTTCGAGTTTCCACCAGTATCCTTGACCATACCTGCTGAAGTGGTAGACATAGAAGGCTATGTTGGCTTCAAGTGATAGTGAGCTCCTGGTACCTCTTTTGGAGACCTGAGAGAGACTGAGTCAATCCAGAGGCTAAGCTGAGCCAAATGTTTGATCTCACTTGAGTATTTACACTGTGGGGCAGGATTATAACCAGAGAACAATAATCACTTGAACTGCAGGTCATGTTGAGTTTGGAGGTAATTTTCAGCTATGTTCAAACTGACTAATAAACAGAAAAAGTAAGTTTGGAGAAGGAATAGCAAGAAAAAAATGGAGGGAGAGAGTGGCAGCAGCAGAAAGAAGAAGAAGGACAAGGAGAAGAAGGAGGAAGAGAAAGATGGAGAAGGAGAAAGAAGAGTAGGAGGGGAAGGAGAGAAGGAGGAGGAGGAGGAGGAGAAGGAGGAGGGGCCAATGACAATGATGATGACCACATGGGACTCTACAATAGATGAAAGAAATCATCTAAGTTTTGACTTCCCAGTTTCACTCCTTCTGTAACTTGACTGAGTGTCCTGCTTGTCTATTCATCCATTCATTCACTTACTTATTCATTAACAAATAATCATTGAGCAACCTCTTTGGGCACTCTGTGTTGAACTGTTCTAGGTTCTAAAGATGCAGCGGTAAACAAGACAAAGTTCGTACCTTGAAAACTAAAAGAAAGAAGGAAAGAAGGGAGGGAGGAAGGAAGGAAGGAAAGAAGGAAAACTTACATATACATGGAGAGAGAGAGAAAAAGAATTAGAAGTGCTTTGGAGAAAAATGTAGAATGGCCAAAGGATAGACAATGACCCAGACATATATGTGAGGGTGATGGTATTTTTATTGGCTACCAAGGTTTGAATTTCTATGTTGACATTTGACAATTAAAGGCAGCGAGAAAGTAGGCTACTGTGATAGCTAGAAAATGGGAATTCCAAGGACAGAGCACAGAAAAGGCCCAGACAATAACAAAGGTTGTGCTGAGGAACAGCATGAAAGTCAGGGTGGTTGGAGCCAACTGAGCCAGGAGGCTGGCAGAATTTGAGATCAGAGAGGTTTGTAGGTGGGAGTGTATGCAGGGCTTCAGAGGCCATGCTAAGGACATTAGGGATAGGCAAATTGAAACTGCTTGTGTTTTCCAATAAGAATAGTCCAATAATTGTTTCTATTTACCTAGAGCTGGCTTGAGTAGGTTTCTGTTTCTTGAAAATCAACAACCCAGACTAGAACAGCTATAAAAGAACCATTTTTTTCTAACTCATTATCATGTAAAACTCCTTACGTATGTAAGAGATAAGAGCAGTACTATTGTTGAAAAATTACAATAAAAGTTTGTATTTGTAACATTCTCTTGCTATAAAGCCAAATTCAGGAGAAACATGATGCTGTTTTTAATGAACACAGAAATGTGAACTCTGGGTTACAGATGATAGATGCAGTTTCAATCTTCAGCTTTATTTTTGTATTTTGCATTGCTTGCACAATATTAAAGAAACAATCCAGACTCACACCAATAAATAGGTGCAAATGGTAAACGATTTTCACAGCTCACCTTGAAATCTCAGGATTTTCTTCAATAAACTGACCTAGAAACTCGAAAGTAGAGCAATGGTTAATTTTCTTTAAAAATTTGGATTTTTATCAATATATAACATATTTGCAGTCTTTATAATGAATATAAAAGGAAGGCAATAAACTTCAAGAAAATGTTAAAATGACTTACATTAGGACATCACAGGGTATGTGTTATGCTCTTCCGTGACTCCAGAGCTGACTGTAGGCTGTGGCTGGAATGCACACCAAATGGATCTGGCTGAGTCTGGGCTGCCATTGATGGAGCACAGACAGTGTGTGCTGCATTAGGTACTTCCTCAAATCATTTTTCACAAAGTGCATGTAGGAAGGAACACATTTATTGAGAGGCCAGGTCAGAGCTACAACCTACTTTATCAATAATCCAATTTCAAGAAGTTCAAATGTATGCACAGAGATCATTATGAGGCCTGTACAAACATTTGTTAACCTGCATGCATGAATTATTGTGTTGGTAGGTAGTTTCCAATGGGCTAAAATTTGGTATAAGACATTATTTGACTGTATTATTGGCTTTACTGCATCTTTAAAATAGTTTTAACATCATTTGAAAAAGCTATTAAATTTTTAAACAAAAAATTTGCATAACACAAAGCTTCTCTGAAGAGTATCTGAATAATTCTTTAAAAATGATGAATCAAATTAACCCTCAATGACACAGATGATGAAATTAAAGCCCAGTGAGGGAGCCTGCGAAGACAGAAGAGGTCTAAGATGAGCATACAGGTTGGCTTGGGTCATGGCTTATGACTCTTTGGGGGCATCTGGGTGGCTCAGTCGGTTACGCATCTGACTCTTGGCTTTGACTCAGGTCATGATCTCATGGCTAGTGAGTTCAAGCCCCACATCAGACTCTGGGCTGGCAGCATGGAGCTGCTTGGGATCCTCTCTCTCCTTCTCTCTCTGTCCCTCCCCCACTCTCTCTCTCTCTCTCTCTCTCTCAAAATAAACTTAAAAAAATAAACACTGCTAATTTTTTTCTTGATGCCAAATAATTAAAGCATGTCAAAAATTTTGACCTTATGAGTTTATTTTTCAAGCCTTCCAATATAGTTTATGAAACACATTGTAATATGTTTACATTTATTTCCATGGTACCTATAAAAGGATGTTAAAGTCCCGAATGAACTCTCAGTTACTAGCAGTAGCTTATATTAAAATACTTATGTACAAAGGAAAATAGCCAAACCCCCCAGATCTCTTTACACCATATTGGACACCTGTTTCTGAGATGAGACATACTCGTCTGTCTCACCCACTATTATGTAACCTCCACAGAGAAGGGCACTTTCTGCCTTGTTTATTTTTGAATCAGCAGCTTATAGGACTGTGTGTGGCACATAATAGGTACTCAAGTTTTGTTATCTGGCAATGAAGCCAGAGAAAACAGCTCATACTTGATGCCCAGTGGCCTTATAAATTAGTTCATAAATAAAAAATTATGAAAGCCAGCTTTATTGAAAGTTGGGGGGGGGGTGGTCAGCCTAAGTGTTTACAGTATTACCCTTTAATGTGTAGATTCAGACCTTAAAGGTTTTTTTCTATCCAATTTTAAGCAGTTGAGAGATCACTCCTACCCTTAAGACCTTTAAAGTTTTTCAAGTTTTCTTATTTAGGTATGATGAAACTGCATTGTTAATAACCAGTTCTGATTTTGATAGTACCTCCATTTCACTTAAGAGTGTTGTTCTGAAACTTCCACTATTAATGGCTAGACATATTTATTTATTTATTTATTTAACGTTTTTATTTGTTTTTGAGACAGAGAGAGACAGAGCATGAATGGGGAGGGTCAGGGAGAGAGGGAGACACAGAATCGGAAGCAGGCTCCAGGCTCTGAGCCATCAGCCCAGAGCCCGACGCGGGGCTCGAACTCACGGACCGCGAGATCGTGACCTGAGCTGAAGTCAGACGCTCAACCGACTGAGCCACCCAGGCGCCCCATGGCTAGACATTTTTAATATTAAGGGGCAGTAGACTGATTTGTGTTTGCTGACTGTGGTTGGGGTGGATGTGTAGATGTAATTACACTGGCCCATTTTTAATTTTCTTTTTGAAGTTTTTATTTTAATTCCAATTACTTAACATACAGTGTTATATTAGTTTCAGGTGTACAATACAGTGATCCAACACTTCCATACATCACCCTGTGCTCCTCACAACAAGTGTCCTCCCCAATCCCCATCACCTATTTAACCCAACCCTCCACCACCCTCCCTCCTGGTAACCAACAGTTTGTTCTTTATATTTAAGAGTCTATTTCTGGATGTGTGTCTTATTTTTTTCCCTCTTTACTTGTTTTCTTAAATCTACATATGAATGAAGTCACATAGTATCTGTCTTTCTCTGAGTTATTTCACTTAGCATGATACTCTCTAGCTATACTGGCCCATTTTCAATGGATGCCATAGATAATCTGAGTTCCTTTTATTCAATGACTTATTAATTAGTTCCTATGCATTATTTGGAACCTGGGTATGTGTACAGTAAAAGTTAAAGATGGGATTGGTGGCAATGAAAGCTGGTGCAGCCACTCTGGAAAACAGTATGAAGGTTCCTCAAAAAACTAAAAATAGAACTACCCTACAACCCAGCAATTGCACTACTAGGCATTTGTCCATGGGATACAGGTATGCTGTTTCTAAAGGACACACGCACCCCCATGTTTATAGCAGCACTATCAACAATAGCCAAAATATGGAAAGAGCCCAAACGTCCATCGATGGATGAATGGATAAAGAAGATGTGGTATGTATATATACGCAATGGAGTATTCCTCGGCAATCAAAAAAGAATGAAACCTTGCCATTTGCAACGACGCGGATGGAACTGGAGGGTATCATGCTAAGTGAAATTAAAGAAAGACAAAAAATCATATGACTTCACTCATATGGGGACTTTAAGAGACAAAACAGATGAACATAAGGGAAGGGAAACAAAAATAATACAAAAACAGGGAGGGGGACAAAACAGAAGAGACTCATAAATATGGAGAACAAACTGAGGGTTGCTGGAGGGATTGTGGGAGCGAGGATGGGCTATATGGGTAAGGGGCTTTAAGGAATCTACTCCTGAAATCACTGCTTCACTATATGCTAACTAATTTGGATGTTATTTTAAAAAATAAAAAATAAAATTAAAAACAAAGATGGGGAAAATTATAGGATTAAAACTATATTGACATGTTAATTATATCCAGTTGCTAACCCAAGTTGTCATCCTATTCAAAACCTCTCTCTCTTTTTTAAAAAACAAGAACCTGTATTTTAAGCCTTCCTTTGTTTGGTATTATGGATATCACTGATTTACTGTGCAATTTACTTTGCCTCTGAGATTAGCTCTTCTCTTTCTTCCTTATTCCTGGGCTGCGACTCCTCATCCTAACAATGGTCCTTTATGCCTCTGTGCCAACGCCTTACTGCTGTGCTCATGTGTTGGATTAGTGCCAAGGGTGAAACTCTGAAAACTTTATGGAAGTGCTGACACCAGTAAAGCTCCAAATGGAAGAACATAATGAGAATATGGTCTTAAATTCCTAGGGGCTGTTCAATCTCATAATGACAGTGATAGCCTTTCCCTCAATTTCTTCCATCAATGGAGTGGTCACTACACTCCTCTGGTGAATGATTCCATCTGAACTGTGGGAACGCTGAACTTGGGAAGAATGATAGCCAACAGTTAAGTATCTTTGCTCTTTGAAAAAGGACCATTGTTGTGAGTGGAACTGTGTCCCTCTGCAAAAGATGTGTTGAAGTCCTACCCCTGGGTACCTGTGAATGTGAACTTACATGCAAAGAAGGTCTTTGAAGAAGTAATTAAGATGAGGTCATGCTCAATTAGGGTGGGCCTTAATCCAATGACTGGCAACACCAAAAGATAAGAGAAAGACATGAAATAGATTCTCCTCTAGAGCCTTAGAGAGAGTTGGCCCTACTGACCTCTTGATTTCGGACTTCTGGCCTCCAGAACTGTGAGAGAACACATTTCTATCATTTTAACCCACCCAGTTTGTGCTAATTTGTTATGGCAGCCCAAAGAAACTAATACATTCATGAAGATAAAAATGTGGATGACCTGAGGATAATGAATTTTAATGTTTTTAATCATTATATTCTGATCTCTTTCCCAGTAAAACTTTTGAATGCAAAAGTTTTCTTTTGCAAACCATACATTCTTTTTTTTCATGTTTTCTCCTTTCTTCCTCTATTATCTGGCAGACAGGAGCAAAACCCTCCTCCCCCCCACCCCCACCTAGCTCCCTTCTGGTGGCCCTTTTTGGAGTTGTCCTCCAGATCCTGAGTGTCCTCTCCCTTAGCGATGCCCAAGCTCAGTACTGCATGTCTGGATGGCTCCCATTACTTCTTTTCTCCCTTCTCCCCTCCTCCCCCTATCAAACAGACTTGCCTAGTGTTACCTTCCCTAAGGATCTTGAGCTCTGCCAGGAAGCACGTTATGTGGTCTGTTAAGTAAACGTTGGGTCACTGTAAACGTGACCATTACTGACTTAGGATGTAATGTCTTACAAGTAATGCATTTGGTTTAATAAAGTCCATCTTCAGACATGACTTTGGCAGAAAAAATAAGACAAGATGTAGAAATTTCATGATGGGGAGAGTGTGGGTGATAGGGAGGGTAGATATGTTGGCACAAACATACCTGTCATATCTTTCAGGTTATATCACACAGCTAACCGCCTACTGTACCCTGTCTCTGAACTCTGTTGGTGGGAGTTCAAGTGTAGTCCCAAGGGCAGGCCACAGGAAGGAGCACCCAGGAGCCTAAATAGAGCACAGTGTGATAATTGCCTCCTGAAAAATAATAGCTAAAAGTCAGTTCACTGTTCTTATGCTGTTTTTATTTTACTTTCTCCATAATTGGACACTTTTTTTTTTAAATAAAATTTCTTCTCTGTGAGGTGCTTTGCTCTACCATCAAATGACATGAATGAAATCATCCATACATGTAACACTAACACATGAAACCTCCTGTTGCAATTATATTCTAGTTTCTTTAATTCCTCACTCAAATAGTTACAAAGTCTTGTTAATAAATATGTATACACACATATCTATCTATATCATTATGTGCTACTAAATAAATTATGTCTATAATTTTATACTTGGAATTTTTTACTTGAATGAGCAAATTAACAGATTTTTTTCCTGCCACTGTATAGACATAGCACAATTCAAGGGATAGATGTTCCAAGGTAATTGCTTACCTATTGTGACCTTACACAACTTTGCATCTTTCACTTCTGTTTTCTGGGGTCCAGGTGATTGAATATCTGTCTTTTCTCATTGAGCACCCACTCAGGAAATAGCTCCATGAGTGCAGTGCCTCAGCAACAAGATTTAAATAATGACAACTCCTACTGATTTTCTGCCAGAGTAAATAGCTGTAAGTAATTTTTGAAATAATAATGTGGGACTAAGTGATCATCCTCAGTTAATCAATGCGAAAACATCCTAGAACTTATTCAGGTCTAAAAATCCAGAAGGTATCAATCTTGAAAGAAGTTTTTTTTTTTTTTCTTCAGGTAAAATGCTAATTTCTATTTTTGTTATTGCCAACAGCAATCCTAGGGCTACTACAAACAAGCAGATAAAACGAGGGTCTTCTATAAGGGAGGAAATGGGTAACAGCACAGACTCAGGAGCCAGAATGTTTTGAGTTCATATCCCAGCTCCACTATTATAGGCACCATGTCCTTGGGCAAATTACGGAACTTCTTTTTCTTTGATGTCCACATTTGTGAAATGGAGGTAATAATAGTACTTACATCATACGGTTCTTGTGATGATTAAATGAGTTAATATGCAGGAAGCCGTTAGTATAGTGTCTGGCACATAGTAAGTACTGGGTAAGTGGTAGCTATTGGTTTTACTAATATCACGAGTTTTTCTTGATTCAAAAGGGATATAAGCTCATCCAACTCCTACGTAAAGCTGTAACTGGGAGGTGACAAACTGTGGTTAAGTGCATTCTTGCTGCTGAAAACAAAGGCTGCTTCGTGCAAAGGAAGGTTTATGGTAAGATGTCTTGAGGGCCTAGAAAAGTATGGCTGAGACCAAAATGGACAAGAGCAGCACGGCTGATGAGGACTCTGCAGCTGCCGCAAAGGAATACTCTCTCTTCTTTCCGTAGTGGCCTGAACTGATCACGATTGCTCTGTGTCCCGGGGCCACGTCTGATGTGCATATAGAAGTGTCAACATTTCCGCTTTAGAGGAGATCTTGTCATTCTGTAGGAAAAGACTGGCTTAGAAAACACTTCACAAAGTTCAAGTCTTTGCTAGCATATTGTCTTACAGAATGCCAAAACCAGGCCATCAAACAAAAGAATTATCCCAAAAGTGAAGTTTGTTACTAGGTGGAAGGTGGGCCCAGGATCAGGACAGAAGATGAACCAGCAAGAGGTAAGAAGGTCAGAGTGCAGGGAGGCTGAGTCAGGAGGCAGGTCATGTGCATAAATCAGATTACCGTGGAATTCTATTTTACAAGGGCATTAGACTCAAAAGCCCACACTTGTAAAAATGACACAGTAAAACTTGCCTCCTTCTATCCCTTATGAAGTGTAACATAGATGGCTTTGTGCATGCAGCCCTACATAGGGTATTTATAATATATGGAAAATAAATAGTATATAAAAATTGTAGAAATGTAAAATGTGATTTTATAGCATTTTGTAATATTTAAAACTGAATCTTGAGGGGCGCCTGGGTGGCGCAGTCGGTTGAGCGTCCGACTTCAGCCAGGTCACGATCTCGCGGTCCGTGAGTTCGAGCCCCGCGTCGGGCTCTGGGCTGATGGCTCGGAGCCTGGAGCCTGTTTCCGATTCTGTGTCTCCCTCTCTCTCTGCCCCTCCCCCGTTCATGCTCTGTCTCTCTCTGTCCCAAAAATAAATAAAAAAAAACGTTGAAAAAAAAAAAAAATTTAAAAAAAAAAAATAAAACTGAATCTTGAGCATGGATACTTAGATTCACTTAAGTTAAATGCACCTATTATATGATTCTTAAAACCATGGTGAGGCCCTGGGCTTATTTTTATTGTTATCCATATCCATTTTTAAGGGAGATCAGCAGTGTTTCCACATTTTAGATTAACAGAAAAAAAAACCAAAAAACAACAGCACATATGTCATCACTTTAAAGATAGGTCACCAAAATAAGTGAGCATCTGTGCTCAATTCTTCTTGATTATTTACTTCCCATGAGACTAGAGAGAGTTTATACACGAACAGACTTAAATATTGAATGAGAAACCAAATGACTGTGGGGTGATTGAGAGGGTATCAGGGAACTCCTTATCTGGCATATAATCAATATGGAATTTCTTTGATAAGATATTAATTTCTATGTTTCAAGGTTAGTCTTGCTTTGTTGTACTAGAGTATAGTTAGAGGAATCCCCATTTCTCCTTCCTGGGTAATGTAAACCAGCATTTCCAATCCTCCTGGCAGTTAAGTTTGGACCAAAGAAATGTCAGTGGAAGGGATGCCTACCACTTTCAGGCCCAGACTTAAAATACTCTGCTTGATCTTCCTAGATCTCTTTCCCACCTTGGTGATTGAGAAGGTTATACTGAAGATGGTGCCATTACAAAATGGAAGCAGCAAGACTCCACTGATTCATCCTAGGAAGCTTCCCACCCACATCAGACTGCGTGACAAATGACAAAGATACCTCTTCATTGTGAAGCCTTTGGGATTTTGAGGTTGTTTGTTATAGTAGCTATGTTTATTTATCCTAACAGAGACATTTATATCAGAATTGAAACACCACCGTTAAAAAGCTAAACTAGGAACTGACTTAACTATTGATAGGTAAGTAAAGAAGGCTGTCCGTTGACACAGTGGCAAAATATTTAGTACAACTGTTAATAAATTGGAGGTCAGAACGAGTCCCTGCTCAGCGTGCAACTCTAGGGGTGATGGTTAAAATGAATCAGAGCATTAGTGTGGGCTGGCTAGATTATGCTGTATTTTCCAAGTTACTACAAAAAGAGGTGGGCTCAGGACAGAACTGTCTAGAGTACAACCATAAATGAAAGGGATTAGATGGAGGTCCAGAAATGTTTGGTTGGAAAGCTACTTCTAAATCCTAAACAGGGAAAATTGGGTTTAAAAAATTGTTAGTTGAATCAAATAACTTAGGGCAAAGATCAGATTAAGAATGTCTGCTTCCCTTAGCTATCAATTAATTCTTGCTGGTGGTTTACTGATAAGGAAAATAACCTCATCCTCCAGGTTGCAGGGAGCCTCAAGTCACCCATCATTCATTTGGAGGAGAGAGGCATGAGGGTGAGAAAACGAAGTAAGAAAGCCCATTTAGGAATTGTATTTCAGAAAGAAAGTTAAAATTTACCTGTTCATGGCAAATGTATTGGAAGCCTATTAAGTTGTTGAGGGAATTGTATTGCCAAAGAAACAATGAATCCAGACTAAAAAATTCCTTGGCTGAGTTTTAAGTAACGCTTGGGACCTGTAACAAGCAGATGCTGTCATTCCACCAATCTTATTTCCTTGGCTTATCCCAGGACAGCTGAAATATCCTGTATGTATATCTTTCTACTCTGGGGGGCGTTGTTGACTGTAGGACTTCTTGGAATTAATGTCCCAGGAATGAACTTAACTCAATGACAGGCAGGAGTTTCTGCACCTCTCATGGAAATCATGTTCCACAGCCTCCTGGAGGGCCCCCAGAGGTTTTGAGTTCCAGTTTCTCCACTAAAATCTCTCCAGTGGCCACCTACTCATAAATGCTCCCTTTACTAACTTTCCTTCCTTTCATGTCTTACTACATGTCTACTTTCCTTTCATGTCTATAGTGCTTCTTGAGATCACCTCTCAGATAAAGTACTTGCACCTAAGTGCTTTTTCAAGGGTCTTATTTTCAGGGAACACATGTTAAGATAGATTTCCACCCTCCCTGAATAGTAGGCAAGGCTTCAGATGCTCTACAGTCTCCAAAGAGGCCATACTCTGGAACATCTCCATCAGATGTCACCAAGGAGAGCATGGAGAAGAACAGGCTTCCCAGAAAATGGAATCAGGGGCCATGGAGATCAATTGATAAAGAAGTTCTCCCATGGAACAGAATCAAAGCCAAACTAAGGAATTGCCCCATCTGTTTAGCAGAACTTTGGGATTGGAAAGGACCACTGCCTCCTCTGTGATTCCTATTCTTTCTCTTTCTAAAGAGAGTGTTTATTGCTGTTATCCTGCCCCTGTTCCATCATTGTATAGGGAATGTACATATCAGCAAGAGATAACCTGTCTTTTCAGTTCATATGTGGCAGCAACTACATTAGTTATATCTAGCCTTGGGGAAAGGACTGTGCTTGCCCAGAGATGCAGAGTTCTGTACTTAATGCAGTGATCAGAACATACTGTGGCAGGAAGATTGAAATGAATATTTGATTACCAAAAGGGGGATTTGTGCAACTGATCAGATGTGCATCAATCCTGTTTCATTCTCCTAAACCCTAAAGAAAGATACATTTTTAATCTCCCTTGAGGTTATTTTAGGGGCCACAGAATGTGGGCAAATATGATGTGTGCAGCTTCCAGCCCTAGCCATAAAATCTCCTGTATCATTGTCCATGCTCTCTCTTTCCTTTCCTTGGTGAAAATGGAAGAAAGCAGCATAACAAAGATGGAAGGAACTTTTGTCCCAGAGCCACTACTCAGAGTAGTTCCACAAAAAGTTCCCCAGAGTTTTTGGACTGTGATACGAGCAACCAATAAATGTGTTTTTGGGATTGTGATTTTTTTTTTTTTAATAGCAGCTAGCATAGCTCATGACGACTCAGCTATATGTTTTAATGCATTCATTCTACTCTTGTTCTAAAATCTGTTTAGAATATGCTTTGATGGGGAAGAAGGCAGCTAGACCATGATGGGATCAGTGAACACTTAGCAAGGAAGGGATTGCTTATGAAAGAGATCAGAAGGTGCTAAAAGTAGACCATACATTTCTGCTTGGAAGTGACTTTGGTTCTCCATAGGATTCTGTCGTACTACACATGGTATTTGTGTGTGTGTGTGTACCCACAGTATTTATATACATGAGGAGGTAGGGCAGTAGAGCAGGTGGCTTCCTTTCTCCTTCTCCTTGCAATGACCCCTTTGTCGTCGTCCTCTTTGCCTACTACCAATCTCTTCTTATTTCACTTTCAAAACTGTGCTCTTTATGACATCCATAGTCCTAAGTACAGTCAGGGTTGCTCTGACAAATCAGGCCGGCTGGGCAAGCTCTGCAAGGAAGGGAAGAATTCATAGATAGGGAAAGATCATTCAGGGTCAAGGGTTCCTCTCATTCACAGCTGAATATCAGGGAATTCTTGCAAGAAATGTGCCTTTTTCCCCCTGAAGCATTTACATTTCAAGTGGAACTTCCAGAAGACTTTCACAGTTTCAAGAAAATTTTTTTATTTAAAAATTTTATTTTTGACAGATAATATATAATACATTCAGATGGCTCAAAATAAAAAAAAATACACACCAAGAAAATTTGTATATATTCTGTATCACCTCCTCCAACCTCCTGTAAGTAAATACTTTTACAAGGCTCTTATATAAAATCAATCTTTAATGACAAAATTTCAGGTGCCAATAGCTGCTGGGAAAATATTTGAAGACCGAGAATGCTCTCTTCAAATTATACACTTTTATAGCGTTATGGCCATTGATTCCAACTATTACAGAATGGTCTTGAAATTGAGAAAGAAACATTGAGAAGTTGTCTCAACCCTGCACCCCACGAAAGACCAACCACTTGATTTCCATACAAAGTAAAATAGCTTAAGCTTTTTGTTGCTGAGATAAACATCCAAACATTAACTCATAGCAAATTTTAATTCTGAGTAATTTTAATCATTGTAACAAAGATTTACATATTTATCTTATCCCTTCTCTTCACACATATTTCCTATCCTTCTGCGGGTATCCAAGAACAAACATGCTATAGCGATCATATAGGTAATAATATCACAGCCCTGCTGTGTTTCCCCAGTGTGAATGCAATCAGCTGCACCAGACTTCCTACATTTCTTTCCTATAGATTTTCCTATTACTTTTCTCCAAGGCAACAGCTCCAGAAATTTAACCCCTCTTTTATAGAGAAAAACCAATTTGATTTGAATATAAAACTCTGAATAAATTTAGTCTTAAAGACATATTTGATATTATCTTTTCTTTGAATTTCATTTCTTGTGATAGTTTCATTCAAAATTATAAGTAGTAAAAAACGAAAATGAAGCTCTGGATGTTAAATACTAACCATGTGTTTGGGATGGTTGGAGGGGAAGTCAGGATCTTGGGGCTTTTGGATCTGTACGACAACAGATGTAAAGATCAAAAAGGGAAAATTAGGAGTATGAATGTAGGGAAAATACTTTGAAGTGTAAGTGTTTTTTACCAGAGGAAACCAATTTTCCCAATTTACTCACATAACGCTGGGATGAATAAACCCTCGGCATACATGAGCTGATGCTGAGACACTGGTAAACAGACTAACAGATGGGAGAGCGTGCTGTTAGTTTTCTGCCTTCTCATTCTCTTTTACTCTATGAGGAGAATACAAAACAATAAAACGAAACAATGAACAAACAAAAACAAAAACAGGGTTTGGGAGCATTACTTGGGACTACTCAGAATTATGAGTAAAAGGATAAATGGGGCATTTTGAGTAACTGAGGCATACGGTCATGTAATCAGCATTTCTAAATCTCTATGCTTGTTCATGTTCTAAGTATATGATGCAAGTACATTTTATGAGATATTATCCTTTCCGTCTGAATAAAGACATTTAAATTCATTTACGGTTTGGCCCATATGACTATTGCCCAAAATGTTAGCAATTTTGTTAGTGCCCTTATTTATAATGAGTAATAATAACTATTTGGAGATCTTCAAAGGTTGCCTGACCTAAGAAACCCTAGGGAGTCCCAGGGCAAGAGCATCATGTGGTTTTTAGAGCCCTTTGCTTTTCATTTTTTATTTTTTTAAGATGTTTCAGGATCATCTGTTTCCGCTGGCTTTTCATGAACGGCTGGACAACTTTGCCTCTTCCTTTGGTATATGTGTTCTGATGATCTCAATGAACAACATGTTGGACTCTTGTGAATTTGCTTCCATATGGAACAAGTTAGCAGCTATTTAATTTCTAAAAATGTTTATGAAGTCCACAGCCCATTGTTATTTTTAGAGAGGCTTGTTCAGATCTTTGCCAGACAGTTATTTCAAGACTCCAGAGATTCTTTATGAAACTTCCCCAGAAAACACACCACATTAAAGCTATACCGAGTTACTGTAAAGATTAAAATAAAAGTATTGATTCCTTGGCTTATTCACATTAATTCTCTTCTAATAGGAGTTAGTTTGCATTTGGCCACATGACAAAGATAATTTTTTTAAATGAGAAGATCTGTCTATAAGCTTACTTGGTTTATAATCAATGAGTGAACTGTATTCATAATTGACCAAGCAATGTACATGACAGTTTTAGGAATCTTGCAAGTTCATAGATAACCTTAAGAAAACAAAGGTGATTTAAATTTATCGTTTCTTAGCATGTAAACTGAACCTTAGAGGCAGTATTTCACTTACGTTGTTTCCAGGTTTCCAATATCATGGTCCTTAGGTGATTTAATTTTTCTTCTTGGCCTATTAGCTCAGAGTTGCCCATTCATTCAAGGATTTGGCACTCTTTAGTATTCAGCCTTCATCACTCCTTCCGAACGTTTCTTGGGGTTGAATGTTGAACACTCACAAAAGCTGAGAGGTATTTAAATGTGAAAATGAAGTCTTATAATTAGATTTTTTAATCAAGGATGCAAAACACTGTTTCTTGTTCTCAATGAAATTTAGGGGATGAAGGTGAGAAAATGTAAAAGTAAATGCATCTGTTTCTGACTGTTGGAAAATCTGCATCTCTTTTAAATTGTTCTTATTTGATAATGTTCTTCTCATTACATGATGACTTAGAAGTAGCTGTAAGGGAATATGTGAATTACACAAATGCCAGGCTGGTGGCATTAGGGAATTGCTTATCTTTGGGTGGCAACTTAGGGTAAAACAATTGTGGAAAAAGGAAAAGCCCTGAGAAAGGAAGTGGGAAAGGAAAATGATTCATGTAAGGAACTATAATGTGGCTCCTGATAATTTTGGAGTTTTAGGGACTTTAATAATTTTTTATACACAGTGCCTGGTGTGGAAGACATCATAGGCAAAATAGTAAAATGCAAGCTCTTTTTTTTTCTTTTTAAAGCTGGTAAGGATTCAATGAAGATTTTTTTTTCTTAGAACATTAATTTTAAAATAAAATGAATTTGTCAGTCTCAGGAACCAGTCTCTCTAAGATGAAAAATAATTTTGTTTTGATTTATGCATTTAATATTTCACACTGGAAATGTAAAACTACAGCAGTTATTTTATAGTGACTGAGATCAGGAAATATGGAGGTAATTCATTATATTTATTATTTTCCTTTATAAAACTATAAATCAATGTTATTGAAAATTAAATGTATGGTCTACTGTGAGGGCATTTTTGAGGTATAACAGTATTTTCCATAAAGCTTTCTAGGATCTGACAGAAACTTGAATTATTCATAAATGCCTTGGATTTTCCTTCAACCTAATCAAATTAATAAAACAATTTCAATTCCAAAAGCTATTAATGCTCTGTGGAAAAGAGCAAAAAGCATGAATTTATCTTCAGTTTCTTTCAGAATTTTGTATACTTCTGGGAATTACCAAGACCAAAAATGTAGATTAAAAAAAAGGGCAGAGTACTGAGTGTTATCACTATTACTTTGCTGTCTAAAAACAGTAGTGTGATAATTTTTGTTCTTTCATTGTCACTGTACTTCCAGGGTAGACTATTACTTGTAGTCCCCTGGGGGATCTTTTGAACTCTTTTCTTAAGGAAAAAAGTATAGACAGAGGCATTCTAGTTTTTAAGATTGATTACCATCCTGTATCCAAAATGTCTTGAAGACTCTTGTAAAATGGAATCATAACACGTGATGAGACAAATAGAAACAGCTATATAAAACAAATGTAGAAAGGAACAGAGGTGCTATGTCACTGGGTATAGGAGTTTAGTTGGTCACCGAACTGAATTGATTTGAAATTTTTTGGCATCTAAGGCAAGAGGGAAATAAGTTGATTACCTAACCTTTGTTGTCTAATCCAAAAGCAAGCATATACATTAGTCTATGGAGAAAAAACTTATTTCAGGATGTAAATTCAAAGTGATTTTTTTATGAGGGTCCTTGTATGCGGACTTTAATAATAAAGTAAACATTGTTTTCAACTCTAGGTTCATCTTATAAAAACATTGTTCAAGTTGACCCGTCTTGAATCAGTCCTTTTTGAAGGTTGAGGATATGCTATTAAGCCATTACTCAATGAAGGCATTCCTAAGGGGGCTCAGATAATAAAGTGTAAGTATTCTACTTGTTGCGGATCGGGCTTAATACAGGCATAGATCTGGGGGAAGCTAGAAAAGGAAGTGCTTTCAAATCCCCTGGGCAGTCTCTCTCAAATTTCAGATGCTTTAAGCAGGCCTTTAATAAGTGCTGGATCACAGTCAATTTCAGGATACAATTCTGAACCAGAAACCCATAGGCAGGAGTGAGGCACAACTGTTCTGTTATGAAAGTCCAGCTTACATTCTCACCCACTCAGAAAGCACCGCGTGCTTTAGCAAAGTCATGGGCAGCTACAATGCTTGAAGATAGGGCCAATGTGTTTTTCAGATCTTCCTATTTGCCTCGATGTTGTAACCATGGAGCTTGATGGATTAGAATTAGCTAGAAAATGTTCATTCCACCTGTGGAAAGTCCATTTTCTAAGCAGTCTTACATTTTGATAACCTTGCCAGCAAGAGTTAGCTGCAAAATACACAAAACATACCTAAATCTGTTGAATGGTTTTATTTGAAAATGTCTTTAAAATGTTAGAGGATGCCTACCAGATGTTACCAATTTTGATGTAAATGAGACCAAGTGGCCCCTTTTGATTTTTATGAACTGATGAGTCCACTGCTTAAGGCCTTTGCTTGTCTTATCAACAGAGAAAATTCAACTGTTTGGCTAACATAAAGAAGGACGTTTGGCATCTTGATTGCTATAGCAGGAGAGAATACGGTTTATTCCTTGAAGAGCTCTACCATATTGTGCAGGTAAAAAAAATAAAAGCAGTGAGGCTAGGATGCAGCACTCTTGTAGAGTCATGTCAGATTAGACAACTGCTTGCTATGATGCCTGTATGTCCACTCATACATGCAGAGTCTAATGGTCATACCAAGTTTGGACTGTTTGTCTCACAGGCTGAAGACAGAGAGGTGAGCTAATTGGAGGGGGTTAGTCAAGATACTGGAAGTTGAATAATGGTGCTAGAAATCAGTCTGTGGCTTAGAGCTTAAAGGGCATTGCTTAACAGATAAAGCTGCTGAAATCAAGAAAGCAAAGAGTATTCATTCATAAAAGTTGGCTACTCTGAAAGACCTCTAATTTTACAGGGAACAAACAGGGTAAGAATGAAGTGGAAATAGCTTTGGGGAAAAGAATGGGGTCTTTTAAAGTCATGAAAGTGATTTATCTAAGACTTTATCTTGAATACTGTTATTGGCTTCCATCAATTACATAAAATATGGAGACAGCTGTGTGAATTTAAATGGAGATTTATGCTCTATTAATTCTTTGTCAAAAGTCAAATCATAAATGACCATTTCTCAGGGTGCCTGAGTGGCTCAGTCGGTTAAGCGTCCGACTTTGACTTAGGTCATGATCTCGTGGCTCCTGAGTTCAAGCCCCACATAGGGCTCTCTGCTGTCAGCATAGAGTCCACTTTGGATCCTCTGTCTCCTTCTCTCTGCTCCTCCCCAGCTTGTTCTATTTAAAAATAAATAAATAAATAAATAACCATTTCTCTAAAGTTTCATTGTTTTTCCCCATGCCTGAATCCAAAACTTCTTCTTGAAAACTTATACTATGCATCTTAATGAAATACTCATGAATAAATATTTTCAATATGTTATATGATACATCTTATATATATATTATCTACAGTTACATACTCTGAAAAATTTTTTGAATATGGAAATAAAAGGAGGAAAGTGAAGAAAAAGAAGTGTGTTAGTTTCCTGGGGCTGCCATAATGAAGTACCACAAAGTAGGTGGCTTTAAACAATAGAAATTTGTTCTTTCACAGTTCTGGAAGCTAAAATCTGAAATCGAGGTGATGGTAGGACTATTCTCTCTACAGTTGCTAGGGGAAGATCCTACCTTGCCTCTTCTCACTCTTTGGAGGTCCTGGTGTTCCTTGGTTTGTGGCCACGTAACTCCAATCTCTGCCTTAGTCTTCACACGGTCATCTTCCTTTTGTCTCTCTCTCCTCTTCTTATAAAAATAGCAGTGATATTAGATTAAGGGCCCAACCTACTCCAGTAACACCTCATCTTAACCTGACTAATTACATCAGCAATCATTCTATTTCCAGAGAGGTCACATACTTAGGGACTGAGGGATAGGACTTCCACATACCTTTTTGCAGGATATAATTCAATCCACAACAAGGGTTATTCTGTTTTGTTTGTTTGGTGAGGGTGTCAGTCTTTATAGAATCAGGAGTCTTATAAAACCAGACCTTTGCTTTCCCAGTTAAAATAAAAGGCCAAGCCTGGGTTTACTTCTCTATTACCTATGACTTGAGCAGGAAAAGATAGAGGTTTGTTGAAGAATTGGTGAAATCACCCTTCTATCTTTACTTCACTGTGCTGTAATCTCCATATTCTCATCCACCCAGTTATGGGGTCCCACTCAGCAGTAATGATTTTGAAAATCAAAGTGTGTTTAAGGAAAAAGGAAACAACTTCAGCAGAGGTCGGAATACTAATTTGAAGAATAAAAATAAAATAAATAATGATATTAATTGATCATTAATGCTGATGTCCCTCAGATAGCCCAGAGGATGCCATTTATGGTATGAAGTTACAAAGAATCCATTTCACCAGCTATTTTCATCAAAGTTTCAAACATTTATCTCCACAGAAAGAGCCCATGGGAAAACAATTTTCTGATCTAAATTTTTTTTCTTTCCGTGGAAGGAGATGTGGATTCACTACTCATTAGTTTAATGACCTTGGGTAAATAAGTCCATTAATCTTTGAATTTTTTCTGCATTTGTAAAACAAGAATAGTAGTAACTTAACTATTAATTTAATAGGGCATTTAAATATAAAAGCCATTTATACACTGTAATGTTATATGTACAAATGTAAGAATTTATTTTTGGACAATGTCTTCATGGAGCCTTTAAGAGGCACTATGACATAGCAGTTATGAGAACAGGACCTGAGTAAGGCCATTGGGATAGAATTTTAATTCTATGATCTACTAAGGTGTGATCTTAATCTCTCATTGCCTCTGTTTACTTGTCTGTAAAATGAGGATGATGGCATTTATTTCCCAGGTTGTTAAGAAGATTATATAAATTAATAAAATAAATGTGAAGCAACTTTGATAGAGCTTGTTATGTAGTAAACACTCAATAAATGTAAACTGAGGATGATGATTACCATAAACTCTGGCATTCAGGTCTCCCCAGTGAGTGCTTGGAACATATACTATTTAGAAGACAATGAAATTGGTTCCAGAAATACAGGATGTTAGTTTATATATGCAACATTGCATAGCTACATGCACGTGTGTACGCAGGCGCGTGCACATCCACATCCACACACACACACACACACACACACACACACACACAGAGTCTATATAGGTAGCTATGGAGTTTGGAGGTTTGCAGGTGGTGAGGAGTGGAGAATGGAACCTGAAAAAGTTCACACAGGATTGGATAAAGATGAGGGTGTAGTGGCGACCTAAGGAGAGTAAAAAAGTATTGAAAACAGTCACTGTGATAAGTGATTAAGAAATTAAAGAACAAATAAAAGACTGCTTTAAAGAATTACAGGAATATTATGGGCCAGCCAAGACTGATCTCATGGTACTCCAGATATAGTACCAATCATTTTTGTGGGTGTTAGCACTGCCTTTTGGCTTAGCTTAACTGGAAGAGCACAATGGGAGAAGGAATAACCTTCCCATGGTGATTGTGAGCCTAAGGCTTTCAGCTTTAGAAGCAATAGATTTTTTTTTTAATGTTTTAATTTATTTTGAAGGAGAGAGAGCAAGCATAGTGAGGGAGGGGCAGAGAGAGAGAGGGGCAGAGATAAGCCCAAGCATAGAACCTGACTCGGGGCTCCATCTCAAAAACTGTGAGATCATGACCTAAGTGGATGTCAAGAGTCAGACGCTTAACCGACTGATCCAGCCAGGCACCCCTAAAACAATAGATGTTTTAGTTGAAACTGTCAAAAAATTTTTTTTGTTTTTTACTTTGAATCTCACACTTGATTTGTGAATCTTGTTGAGCTTAAGGGTTAATAATCACTTAATTAATGAGAAATGTGAAATGATTTAAACAGACATGTGTCAGGTAGGTCATTTTCTCTTGTAAGTGGGACATAAACCAGTTGAAACCAGATTATGCAGGGGCTTCTGGGTGGCTCAGTTGGTTAAACAGCAACCTTTGGCTCAGGTCATGATCTCACAGTTTGTGGGTCTGAGCCCCACATCAGGCTCTCTGCTGTCTGCATGGAGCCTGTTGGAAATACTCTGTCCCCCTTTCTCTCTGCCCCTCCCCCACTTGTTGTCTCTCTCTCTCTCTCTCTCTCTCTCTCACTCTCTCTCTTTCTCTCTCTCTCAAAAAGAAACAAATAAAAATTTACTTAAAAAAAGAAAAGAAAAAAAAGAAACCAGTTTATGCAAGGGGAAATGACCTAATTTAGTACCCAAATAATGCCAATGGTTTCTCTCCATCTCTTAACCTTTGCTTCTTCTCTGCTGTCTTCATTCTCAGTTTAGGCAGTGCCCAAAGGGCTGCATGGATTTCGTAGTCTTCGTCATTTCAGGATAAATCCAGCGGAAAAAGAGCTTTATCAGACAAATCTCAATTGCCCTGATTTAGCAGTTTTGGTCACATCTTATATTTGAACCTATGGCTGTGACCAGGAATGGAGGACATGCTGAGTGCCTCACCATGGGTTAGAGACTGAGATGGAAGGAAGGGTGGAATCCCAAATGAAATTTAGGATTGTTGAAGAGAGGAGGCTGGATGTTTGCGAAGCAAGTACTGAATACCCACTGAAGGCCAATGCATCTTAAACCGTTGCCCAAAATACCCTTGATATAACTAGGAGTTGAACTAACTATAAGAAAACTGTGTAGAATGGAAGCATATATTTTATTTGGGTTAAGTATAAGGAGATGATGTACCTTGAGTTCTTATTCTTTTTAATGTTTTTTTTTTCTAAATTTATTTTTGAGACAGAGACAGAGCATGAGCAGGAGAGGGGTAGAGAGAGAGGGAGACACAGAATCTGAAGCAGGCTCCAGGTTCCGAGCTGTCAGCACAATGCCTGACACGGGGCGCGAACTCATGGATTGTGAGATCATGACCTGAGCTGGAGTCCGACGCCCAACCCACTGAGCCACCCAGGCGACCCACCTTGAGTTATTACAAATAAAACTCTGTTAATTTCAGGCATCTAAGCTAGTGCTTTAGGTTGTTTAGATGAGGTAGTGAGTGGGGCTGTGACCATCTTTATTCTTTTTCATTGAAAAATTTGGATTCAAGCTAGTCACAGAATTGAAAGGCTAATTTAGATGAATGCTTCTTGTCTACAAAGCAACTAAAGTTTGTTGTCATTTTCTTTTTATTAAAATTCTTTTTAAGTTTATTTATTTATTTATTTATTTATTTATTTAATTTATTTTGAAAGAGAGAGTGTGCAAGTGGGGAAGGAGCAGAAAGACAGAGGGAGAGAGAAAATCCCAATCAGGCTCTGCACTGTCACCACAGAGCCCGATGTGGGGCTTGAACCTACAAACTGTGAGATCACGACCTGAGCCAAAGCCAGGCACTCAACCGACTCAGCCACCCAGGCACCCCAGTTGTTCTTTTCATTTTAATATGATAGAAATGTTTAAAATCCATTTTTCAAGTGGTTTAAACATTAAAACTGGCTTTGATTTTTTAACATATTTTTCATCCTTAAATTTATCTTATAGTGTTAATGCAACAGGAAGCAGATATTTATATTGAATTAAAAATTGGGCTTGACAGCTAAAAAGGAATAACTATGATTTAAATCAAAACAAAAGCTGTAGACATACACTTTGTGACTACAATCTTTATAGAGACTCACTTTAGTGACTAAACATTTTATAAACTGTAATCTTAAAAAGTGACTACAATTACATTTACATAAAATATAATGAACACAAAGAAAGAGTGTATAGTGCTGAATTTCCCACAGTATCCTAAAAACAAAGGGGATTTACTAAATTACTTTTCTTTAGAGAAAAAGTAACCTTAATGTAAAAATATTAGCTGGAAAAATGTTACAAAACCCTTAAAATTAGGCCAATGTAACTGGTTTTCCTAGTTCTTCCCTGCAAGGGAAAAACACCAGCAATATATTAAAATATATTTGAAGAAATCACAAAGCTAGATATTACATTGATCTATGAGGTGCTTCCAGCAAAAATATGTCCAAAAACACCATGGGAATCATCTATTAATACAATAGTTTATTTTGTGTTCTACAAATCTAAATGTTCCACTGTATTTTGATATGTTTATTTATATGAATTATAATCACTTTAGGACATTTGAAAAGTTATGTGGTTTAAGGATTTTAAAGATGGAGAGATGTGTTTGACTTTTATCAGAAATTTTGTTACAGATTATTTCAAACTGGGGTGTAGGTATTTATAAAACTCCCTGAGAGAAATAAATGTGCTTCTTACATGACATCTGAGGTAGATGCTGTGTTGCTTAGTGTTCAGGAATAATACCTGTGAGGATGCCGGTACAATGCCTTTATTACTTAATTATTGGCCAACCCACTAACACTCACTGGCAAACTATCCTGTATTGTACTATGCTTGGTGTCTGCATGAGGACAACAGTCTGGTTCAAGGCTGACCAGACTGTGGTGGGTGGTATTTTCCTAGCAGAGCTGGTTTGGCCCAGCTAGTTACTCCAGCAATAATATATTGTGGGAATCAATTTGTTCTCTCACACTGAGGGCAACTTTCCAGCCAATACATTTGATTGTTCTTGTGTGAATAGTGCCAAGTATTAGAAGGGGAGAACTGACAAAACTTTATGTGAAACCAGCTCCTGCCTATTTCTGCTGGACACACCCAGTACAGAATGCTGTTTGTTAAGTTATCCAGTGTCTGGGACAGAGGGAAATGCAAACAATAAGATCAGTCCTGCCATAAAAGTTGTTAAAATATTGAATCACTTCTGTACCAGTTGGTAAGTAAATAGCCACTGTCCTGAGTAGCCTTCCTCACCAACAACCCCTGGCCATCTTCTCCTAGACCGAAGACCCCTACCCAGACCTCTCCATGATATAGCCACTCGAGGCGATTACTCAAGGCCACTCTGCTCTGCCACTGCTCTAATCCTGTGGACAGTATCTATTCTGATTGCCCGGTGTCTGTGCGCTTCTGGTTCTTCACTATATTGAACATCATCTTGACAAAGAGCTAGTGAAATATCACTTTAGCATATCAGGTGAAGACCAAAAAGATCCTCATGCTTCTTTAAGGACTGTCTTGGTATTAAACATGATGTAGTTTGTCCTTCCTCATTCTTCCTGCTTCCACTTTTGGAACTAGCTCTGTTTATAATTCTTCTTAGGACTTAAAGCAATTGCTCTCAAGTTCCATGGTGGAGCATTTCTGCTAATGAGCATATGCCGGAAATGTGTGGGTAGGATAACAACCCACCTACTTTTAAGCTTATTTTAGAAGATATGATCATTAGAAAATGAAAATTAATTAATGAGAAAATTAAGGCAAATGCCAAATATCATGGATTAGAGATTTCTATATTTCCTTTTTTTCTTTTACCTAGAATCTTTTAAAAACCTAAATTATGTTGTATGTCTGTTGGTTTAAAACCCTCTAGTGGCTTCTCATTACTCTGAGAATAAAATCCTCATTCCTTATTACGACCTACAGGCTCTCTCTGATTTGGCTAGGCTCTTTCTCTCTGATCTGATCTCATATGGTTCCTCCCCATTCTCACTCTGCATGTGGCACACAGGCCTTACAAAGATATGCTAAGCTGATCCCTTGCCTCAGGGCTTTTGCACTTGATGTTCCCTCTGTTCCAAATATCTTTCATATGATACTACCATTCAGTTCTCATCTCCTTAGAGAATTATTTCCTGATTGTCCTATATGATACTGTCCTCCTTTCAGGCACTCTTTGGCTTATCCACAGTTCTAATCACCAACAGAAATAATTCCATTATCTGCTTATGGTCTGTCTCCCTCCTCCAGAATGTGAGTTATGTGAGTACAGGAACTTCTTCTGGCTCAGTACCATATGAGTACCATAGCTCAGTACCTAAAAGAATAAGAAGCAGCGTTGTGTGGAAGAAGCAATATACGGCAGTGGTTAATATGCAGTCTCTGGAGCTGGAACACTTGGGTTGTGAACTCAGTTCTACCACCAAATTGCTTCATGACTTTAGGAAACAACAACATCCATGTTGTAGTGTTGTTGTGAAAATTAAATGAGCTAGTAAGTTGAAAAATTCACTTAGAACAGAGTCTGGAATGTAATGAACACTATATAAATATTTGATAGTTTTATTTTCAATGTTTTCATTATACCAGAAGCTCCATAAGGGCTGGATTTTCCTGTTTTGTATATTGACCAGTCCTTAGCACCTAAAATGATATATGGCTCATTGTCGGCACTCAAAAACTAATGTTGAGAAAATTGTTAAAAGTATCTTTTTTAAAAAAAATTATGTTAACCATAGGAATTAGAGAGTAAGCTTCTCTAATTTTCTTCATCATTTTCTCCACATCTTTAAGCACAAAATGCCATGGTTAAATATTAGGTTTACTTATGCCTGGAATTTCCCAGTTCTGGTCACTAAAGTCTGTGTAAATAGTTCCAATTTGTTAATTAATGACTAACTCCTTCTTCCCTGCCGAACTGGACCTTAGACATTCTTCTCAAACTAGTGTTTCAGGACGATGATGCCAATCAAGAGTAAGCATGTATAGCAAAACCCTTACTATCCTAAGGTACACAGAATGTATGCGTTGTAAGAATGATACACGGTGTACATTTCTATTCTACATTCTTCTGAAAGACTTACCTGTTTCTGCTTCCTATTGGCCACTCAGAATGATGGAGATGAGAGAAATATGGAATTATATTCCTGATTTCTTCCCATGACACCACGGCACTTCGTTTTATTTTTCAGGGGTTGAGGTATGTTCAGATCACAGATAAGAGGACTATGAGAAATTATTAAATCTCACTGCTTAAATAAATGTTCTTCACCTGACTAATAGCAGCAGCAGAAGTGTGAATTTGAATTCACTCTACACTCCTTAGGTGTTAACATTGCCTAAATATGAAAATTAAGTAGCACTGCTTTCTCTCACTTAAAAAAAAAAAATTAAATAAAACAAAATAAATTATGTATATACGGAAAATTTCAGAGACACAATTAAGGTTATGGAAAACATTCACAGAAGAAAGCTACTACTATTTGAAAATCTTAATTTTCTTTACAATTTAGTGAGATTTCATTTGTAATAGTGAAGTTGCATTCACATTTATTTTTCGCTTTCTGACCCAGGTAGCATTTAAATTGGTTGGTTGGAGCCTGGCATTAATGAGATCATAGTCAGGGGCTCAGTTCCCTGTCTTCCTGTCAGAATTAGTTAGATCAACACAAGAGAAGGCTGTTCTGTGATCACTGACTCTACCACGATTGTGGTTATTTGTCCCATGTGTGTGGCCATTTGTTTACAAAGTAGAGGCTTCATTCTTGCATTCAATTCAACAATATTTACTGAACTTTTTTTTTTTTAATTTTTTTTTTTATGTTTATTTATTTTTGAGACAGAGAGAGATAGAGCATGATGAACGGGGGAGGGTCAGAGAGAGAGGGAGACACAGAATGGGAAACAGGCTCCAGGCTCTGAGCTGTCAGCACAGGGCCCGACGCGGGGCTTGAACTCACGGACCGTGAGATCATGACCTGAGCCGAAGTCGGCCGCTTAACCGACTGAGCCACCCAGGCGCCCCAATATTTACTGAACTTTTAATACTATTCCCTCAATTCTAAGATACCACTGCTGAAAAGGTGCACTATTACTTTAATATTAGGAATAAAAGATACCTTAATTCATTAAGTAAAGCCATGGATTATAATATATAGAAATTTAAAATATGAGAAAATGTATTTGTTTTACGATTTGGAAAATATGGCTTTGAGTATAATCCCTTGCCATTACTAGAAAACAACACAGAAGTGTATATTTTGTATTTTTGATGGTTACATCTTTAATTTAATGCCTCTTATATTAGATCTAAAACTTGTTCTCTGAGATTAAACTTCTTGACCTATATACTGAGATACAAATATATCTATGTATGTTACTTAAAAAATATATTATATCTCTATATCACTATAAAATATATTATATCTAATATGGATATATTAATAATTATAACATTGTATTTAAATATGTTTATATAACTACTTATAAAATATGTAACCGTATATTATAAATTTTTAGATATATTTTATATATAACTAAAAACATACAGTTATATATAAATATATATTCATACATACAAACGTATGCATAAATATGCAAATACAGAAAAATCTATTTGTGTTATTATTTATTCATATCATTTGTGCATTCATTCAGCAATATCTATGGAGCATCAAGTACTAAGTGTGGTAAAATATTAAGAAATAAGATAAGGTCCCGGTGTTTATGAAATAGTAGGGAGAAACATTAAATCTAAAATTAAAATAAAAGATAGTAATAAGACCACAAAATGTAAAACAGGACAATCTATTAACAAGTGTCTGGGAAGAGAAGCAGTCTACTTTGGAGCTGGTCAAGGAAACCTCTGGGAAAGTTACAGTTGGGCTCAGATCCTAAAGATGAGATGCAGCAAACAGCATGAAACCATGGGGCAGAATGTTTCAGGCAGAGAACAGAGCAGGGATTCCAAGGTGGAAAGGAAACCGGTATATCTGAACAACAACTACAATAACAACTAAACTCAAAGAGTCTGGAGCTAGAGAGCCATGAGAAGATGATATGATATGAACTCAGGATGGTAGGAAGGGTAGAGTTAATAGAGTGGCTTATAAGCTATGGAAAAGAGCTTTTATTTTATTCTGTGATCAGTGGGAAGCATTGAAGGGATAAACAGAATCACAGTATGTTTTGTTTTGTATTAAAAAAAAATATTGATAGTTATGTCAGTCCTTAAGGGGGCAGGAATGGAGGTGGGAAGATCAGTTTAGAGGTTATTGTATGATAGAGAGAATAGTAGCTTGACAAGGGTGACAGCAGTGATGATAGGTAGCACTGGACAGATTCAGGCTGTTTTGGAGACAGGTGCCAGAACTTACTTATGGCTTGTTTCTGGAGTGGGAAAAAAAGAACCAAATACAGTCTGACTTAACCAACAAGGTGGGTTGATACTACTTTCTGAGATTGGGAAAGAATAGCTTTTTTTGGCAGTAGGGAGAAGTCAAGTCTCCTGTTTTGACCATGATAGTCTTGAGAAAAGCCTATGACACCTTTAAATAGAGATCCCATTAGTCACGGAAACAACATAAAGTCAACTGGTAACATAAAATTGCTAGTTTTATGTCACTTTTGAAAATGTGAGATATTTAAATTGAAGAAACTGAGGTTATTGAGACTCAGAAGTTGATCCTGGAAAACCATCATGTCTGAACTCTGAATTCTTATCTTTAATAATAGTTCAGTGAAGAATACTGTTCTGTATTGATGGGGCATTATACGGTAAGACATACCTTAAAGACATATTTTAAGAAATGTTTGTAACATAGTTGTAGGAAATTACAGAGGAAACGATTTCTTTCTGTAATAATGGCATTTGAGCTACTGTCTGCAGACCAAAGGGTATTCCAAGCACTGAATCCAACTAAAGAATGATGGGGAAAAAATAATAGATTCTACTCTGGCAAATATTCGCAGGAGTACATGATGCACAAGAAGTTCTTTCTAAAACATGTTAGATTATGGTGCAGACAGAATATCCCATATTCTTTGGAATTCTTGCAGGTGTATTATATTTTGTTACCGTAAAAATAGCTTTAGACTTATTTAGAATAATGAACCACAAGGCTCAGTAACCTGGTCTTGTTTATAATATCAAAAGTATGTGGTATTCAAATGTATGCAACTGGGGATACCAAAGCTTTTATTTTTATAGTGCTGTAAATGTACAGCAGACTTTATAATAGATTGAACTGTGTGCCCCAAACCAAAAAAGAAGCCAATCATTATAATTTGGGTTCCATGGGAAGCTGACTCTGCAATGGCGATGTGTGTGCATCTGGTTTATTGGGACTGGTCTTGGGAGTGACAATTTTGATGGGAAGAGTGAAACTGGAATGCGTAGCAGGAGAAGTTGAACTGCAATGCAGTTGTAACAGAGCCCTCAGCCAAACTCATGTGGACTTCCCAAGCTGGGATGACTCTTTTGAGATATCTTGGGTTGAAGCAAGGAGTCCCAGCTTTTGTTAACTGCTCATTGACTAGCGATTTAGTGTGGCTGTAACCTTGGAGGAAGCAGCTCCCCACAGCTGAGGGGAATTCCTGAGGAGGGACTTAACTGAGGGCTATCATCAGACAATACAAGCAGCAGATGGGAAATCAGTGCCTCAGTTGTGAAAGGGGATGCCAGAGTTCACCTTTGGTACTACTTGGATCCATATGCCTTGCATAATAGGTACACCCTATCTAGGAATGTCTCCTCTAGGATTCTAGTTGATCTCTTTTCCTGGAGAAACTTACTACAGTAAGACTTGCAAGATAAACCATAGCCACCACCACAGCCTCAGGGCTGCAGCTTGCTATCATCTCCCTCCTTTACTACCCCTTCTAGATTTATTTTAGCCTCAACAGGCACCTCAGCTAATCTAGGTGGTTTATCTGGTGGGATGATTTAGACCTTAACTCTAGAATGGTCACCACACCCTTCTCGGGTCAGAACTGGTATACCATTTCCAAATAAATGACTCCTTGAGGAAAGTGGTTCCTTTCCTTACTTGCTGGTCCCTTGCTTCAAGGGGCCCAGAGTGCCTGGGCAGTGACTTAAAATATGGTGTGAATCTTGCTATCTCCATTCATGGAAGAATTCTATTTCAATCAATTCTAGGCAAGATGAACAGCTGCCAGCAACAGAGACCAACACTGAACTCTTGATATGGCACAGTCCCTTGGGGAAACCAAACATTTTTCCATGGCAAGGCTATTATTACATTGGATCTCTGTCATCTTGGAATTAACTATATTATACTGTTTCAGGACAGAAGGGGTCCATTGTAAACTGACTCACCACCATGTGATGTTTTATTTCTGTAAGGGAGGATGCCATAGTGGGGGCTTGATTTTGTTCTTATTAATGGCAGATTGTCCGTTTGGAAGCAGAGTAACTAGATAAGCCTTAGTGAGTGGGGAGTCCATGCTGTTTGGACCATCATAGCCCCCATTCCACCTGTGTGGCTACTCTACAAATACCCATGCAAATATTGTTCTGACACTGGGGTGGCTGACAACATAAGCTGTGTAATAGCCTCTACTCAATCACCTTGTCTACTTTGTTCATTAGTACCTCTTGTAAGATGGGTGATCTCCAGTGGCATTAGCACATGATAAAAAGATCTTTAGACTTTGTGCCCACTCTTCTCTCCACATAACTCTTTGCCTCATTGTCCTTATCTTTCCATCTTTGTCCTTCCAGGCTCCTGACCAACCAGCCAAGCCATGTGCTACTTTGGGTAATACACTTGCTTCAGGCCACTTCATTTTTCACACAAAGTGGATGCTAGTTGCACCACCTGAAACTCCACTGGGGGAATTTCCTTAATGATGTTTTTCAGGGCCACTCTGAAAGTGAATTGGCAGACCATTTTTGGCTTGCATCTGCATACTAAGCTAAACCAACATGATATTCTTCTTCATGAGCTGGTCCTAAGGGGACACCCTACTTTCCAAGCAGTCACAGGTGTGAGATGAGGGAGAGATGCTGTAATAGTGCTAGATGCCCTCTAAGGAGGTATGGAAAGTAGGGTTGGGCAGAGGGAGAAGTTGAACTGCTGATTCAGTTGCAAGGGAGCCTTCATTAGACTCCATAGGGATCTGGAAAGCTAGTAGGGCTCATTAAATACATATTGAATCTCAAATTGAAGCCAGAGGTTAGACCTTTGTATTCTTGTGTGGATCAGTCACTGGATGTGGACTGCCTCTATGGAGAGAAAGTAAACCTTGAGTAAGGCACTTCCCTTCAATTTAGGGGAATTCCTGGAGTGGAGCTAAGCTGTGAGTCCTTCAAGCAATACTCCAGATAGCAGGAGGAGTAAGCACACAATTCTTGAAGTGGGAGATCTTGGTGACACACCAAAAATCAATTATATCAACCCTAAACCAGCAAATTTTCCAAGGATAATTTGTAGCATCTGAACAAATAAGATAAATACTGGACCAGCTGGAGCCAAAATAATATACAAGCAACACTTTGAATTTGGGGGACTATTGGGCATCTCAATCCTCTCAGTAATTAGAGCTTACACAGGTAAATGAGGAGAACTAAAAGGCAGAAAAGGAGGATCAGAGTATTGGGGTCAGAGTGAAATGTGTTATCTATGTCCATCTGAAGTCTGAGCCACCTCCCCTCATTTTCAAACTCAGTGAAAAGCACTGAGAGAGGCACCCCCATATATGCAGTCACAGGAGACAAAAACCTGGATGCCATCTTTGACTCTTTTCTCACCTCCACATTAGTTCAATCATCACACCCTGTGGATAGGCACACTGTGGTTTCTCTCGAACTCACCCACTCCTCTTTACATATATTGCTTTAGTTCAGGCTCTAACCAATTTTACCTGGATCATAAAGATAGTTTGTTTCCCTGCGTTGAACCTCACAGCTTCCCTGGGCTTTCTAAAATACATTGTACTACTTTAGCTAGAATGAGTTTTCTAGAAGGTAAATCTGATGATGTTATGTCCCTGTTTAAAATTCACAAATGACTACTTCTTACCGACCTCATAAATCCCAGTTCCTTAAATGGAATATAAAGCTTTTCCTGACCTAGTCTCTGCCTGCCCCATTGAATCCTCACTCACTACTTGTTCCCTGCCTTGTTCCCTTTTGTTTTAGCTTTATAAACTTGGGGTTTCACTCACACTTACTATTCTCTGTGCCCACTGGGCTTTTTCTTGGCTATTGCCTTTGCCTGGAACTCTCCCTTAGAAGTCAGAACAGTGGTTCCCCAAAGACATCTTCCTGGTAGTTCCTGCAACCTATGAATATGTTACCTTAAATGGTAAAAGGGACTTTGCAGTTGTGATTAAGTCAAGAATTGTGAGATGCAAAGAGTAGCCTGGATCACCCAAATGGGACCAATGCAATCACTGGTTCCTTATAGTAAGGAGGGTCAGAGTCAGGGAGGTTAAGATGTTGAAAGAAGCAGAAGTCAGAGTGAGGTTATTGACAAGAAGGGGTCTGTGGACCAAGGAATGTTGTGGCCTCTAGAAGCAAAAAACAGATTTCTTCTTAGAACCCCCAGAAGCAACGCAGCTCTGCTGATGCTTGATTTTAGCCTAGGAAGACTCAGTTCAGATTTCTGACCCCCAGATTGTAGAATAATAAATTTCTGTTGTTTTAACCCACTGAATTTGTTGTAATTTTATACAGCAGCAGAAGGAAACTAATACACCTCCCCTGTGGTTAAATTATATTAATTATTTAAGACTCAGCTGAAGCAGTAATTCTGGTATAAGAGATTCTCCCCTATGTTTCAAAAGCTACCACAACATTCCTTCCACTCTTTGTAGTTATCTATTGCCCCTCTCCCAAGCTCCCCTTTTCAACCTCTTACACCTACTTAAGAGCTTTAATTGCATCTGATGATTTTTTGGTCCCAGGAAGCAAACTGCCGAGCACATGGGCACAGTGAGGTTGTAATGTGTCTCCTACCACTGTCATTTTGTTCCCAGGTTTCCCTCTAGGCTTTGATGCCAACAATGCCTCCTGGCTGTAGGCCACCTTGTTTTCTGTTTTGAGGGCTCATGCTTGTTTGGGATTTGTGTAAAAGGAGAGGAGAGTCAGCTCAGATGAGCTTAGAAAGTCCCAGGCAGAGAGACAGGTCCTTTTGTGGAGGGTTCATGGGGATGCACAGGAGGCTGCTGAACGGAAGTCTTCACTTCACTGCATCACAAAGAATATTCCACATGACTCTTTCTCCCAGTTTTTGTGCTGTGCTCCTGGAATCCTGAGAGGTGGCCTTTAAGTTTCCATGAGGCCCCTGGCACTGGCCAAAGCAGTTCTCTACAGTTCATGGTGACCTCTTCCTTTCTGGGGGCTCCAGGCTTGTCCTGCCTCAACCTCCATCCTGCATGTTTCTCCATTCCTCTATTCTTTCACCTGTTCTATTTTTATGGCTTGAACCTATTTACTTCCCTCAGGCCTTCTCTTCTGAGCCTCTAGAGACTATTTTAGAAATTAAAAACAAATATCCAAAATTGACTTCTCCTCAAGGCTATGTGCTTGCCTCTGGCTGACTAGGGGGAAAGTCACAGGAGTTCAGAAGAAAAACACAATGTTCGAAAAAAATATAACTTGCTACATTCCAGTTTCATTATAAATAAATATTTGTGAAAGGAATGAGTAGTGAGAGGGAATGTAAGAGAGTATCAAGGTTTTGGTTGGGGAAGTATTTTTCAACTCTAGGTTTTCTTCTGGATTCCACCTGTGGTCCTTATGCCACTGGTTAATAACCACTGTTTTAGAAAGCCTTCAGGCTGAACATTTTGGCTAGAAATTGTAGAACTTGGAAGATGCTGTCAAACCTTCACCAGAGTGAAGAAGGCTCTGGTTTCTAGGTAATCAGATGAGAGAAGATTTAGCATAGGTAATCCAACCATCTACCTCTTCTATATTCTCTTTCATGGGTCACATTTTTCCATATGATGGGAAAGAGGATGGTTTTTGTCTTGGTTTTTCTGTCTTCCTCAGCACCAAGAGCCCTCTCTGTCACTTCCCTTTCCTCTAGGCCAAGACTTCCTTTGCTGTGGTTACCCCCTTGAACCCTAAATCAGGTCTCATGGTAACTGGATGACGACATGCTCTTTGCCAAGAGAGCCTGGCTGTGGAAAGGCCACATGTCTCATACCTTCATATTCCACACCACTGCCATACTAGGAGTAGAGGTGACTAAGGTAAATATGGACTGAGTTAACTAAAGGCAGTAACAACACAGCACGGGAAGTGTGAAGCTGCTGTATATACAGTTCCCATAGTCCCTCAAGGAGGTCATTTTATATCAACATTTGTGATCTTACTTTCTTCAGGCCTTTTGGTGAAACCGAGGGCATATTTATATGTCCATCCGGAGTCACTCCACTAGCTTTCAGGGAATACCTACCCTGTATTTGTAAGGTTTGGTCTGATCTCAGAGTCCATCTTCCTCCTTCCACCCCCTTCCCTTCTGTAAGGCAAAGATCCATTCCCATGACTTTGAAATGACAGCCCATCAAGATTTCATTACATTCTTAATCTGGGGCCCCCCGTGTCCCAATCTGTCTCTGGGGAAGCAAGGGGGAAAATTCAGTCCTCCAGCTACATTTGTCTCATCTGTAGATGGCAGAAAATCCATGGTCATTGCCAAACCTCTGTTTAATGGTTTTTAGTGGGTGATAGCTGAAGTTTTCAAAGGATTTCTCATCATTACACTGGAGGGAAGAAGGTGAAAAGTAGAACACAAAAACTGTGTTTTATACTGGTGAAATCTTTATCCTGAGTTGGGAGGGAGGGGTCTTTCTTTCTATTGCTCAGGTGGGGCACTTTTATTCTGACAGTTGTCTAGCTTTGTTCCCACAGTGAATTTCTCTTGCTGTCTTTAAAGATGATAAGATTAGATGTAGAGTGACCCTCTCACCTCCTTTCCTTTCCCTTCCCCTACTGCTCAGAAGCTTGGTATTTCACCTAGTAATGTGTCCCTGGTGAGGAAAAGTCACAGTTTTATTGATTAAAATCTTAGTATAACATCCATAATTGGAGTTTTGCTGTAATTTGGTGCCAGGTTGCCTCACCATTTTCTCTAGGGACTATATATCAAATGCTATTTTTCACGCTCCTGTTTGCTGATAAGGGCTTGATAAAACCACTAGTTTGACCTGATATTAGATTTCCGGAGATGAAAGCACTGGTACAGATTGCCAAGTGTCCTCAAATACACTGACAAACCATTCCAATATTTTAAAAATGACTCAGGGAAAAAAAAATCTTTAGGCTATCGTGTGTGTTTATGTTTTCATTCCCTGCCTTCAGCATGTATTTTTATCCATTGCAAACAATTTTCAATCAATAATTAAAATTGGTAAACAGATCTACAGGGGGAAAATCTTTCAGTTTGAGTTTAATAGATTGCCTCTCAAAGTCACTCCCTGACACAGCAAGTTGCTGAGGGAGTTTGTGCCAGTAAATAGGCAAGAATGGGGTTGATTAAAAAGTGAAACAACACAAAACCTGACATCCTGTTGTGAGTTTAAAAATAAAGCAAAATGACTATTAACAACCCACGTTGATTTCTGTCAAACTATCTTTACCTGTGCAGTAAAACAAAGGAGTAACACAGGGCTTCTTGTCAGAGTAACTTGGGGCTTTATGGGAATTGGTGATTTTTTTACCCTCAGACTTCTGTCTTTTTGTTTTGTTAGGATGTTTCTCCTGTGGAGACTCGTGAGACACCTATTAGTAGTCTGGAGCCTACAGGTAGTATGTGAGTTGCTGCAGGAGGAGAAATGGGATGTCTTTCGGCTTTCCTTTCGTGTAGATTTGTTGCATGTTTACCAAGGTGAAAGGATTAGTGCCCTGGAGATCATTTGCTTTCATAAGCTTTAAACTAGAGCAGCAAAAGTTTCATGCCTTGATTCTCTTCCAACAACTCTTTCTCTCAGCAAGGCATAGAGGAGCAAGCTGAGACCTACAGATTGCCAGCAGACTTTTCCAACAAAATTGCCCTGTCTCAATCAGTTAGACTGGGTGGGAAGGGAGAGCCTCCGCCAGTTTTCTCCCATCTCATCCACCATGTGGAGAGACACCCGAAGCATTCCACAGGGCTTTATAATCAAGATGAAATTCTCCAGATTTCCAAGTCTCAGTAATACCCAAACCCCAGACCATATGTAGGGATAATTCACGTACTTGCTAACCTTTGCGTTTTGCATATAACCTCCCTGTCAAACATTGGTTTTCTAGAGATTCATATAGATAGAATTAAAAGTTAAGAAGCAAACTGAAGCTAAGCACTATTTGCGTTGAATGTAAAAAAAAAAAAAAAGTTGGTATAGAAACTAAAATTTTTGTACTCTAGCAATTTATAGCAGGTGCTTTCCCATATGACTGGCATCTAAAAGGTAATGATTTCAAATGTTGGTTTTGAAACAGAATATAACAGAAGCTAGAATGACAGCTGCAAAACAAACAATAACCCCAAAGCTGGATTGCAACAAATTCAAAACCAGGTAAATGCGAGCAGGCCCTATTCCTGGATTACTTTACTTAAGAAATACAATAAGGAAAGAAAAGCAAAAAGAGAGAAATTAATTTATACTCTTCATAGTGACCCGTCCCACCTCTCCCCCTCGAACATAGGGTGTGGCAGCAGGAGTGATGATGCCCTTTTACAGATGTATTTATGTGGTAATGGACATCACACTCCTTTCTACAACACAGTGATCTAATTCCCAAATGAACTGATTAAATGGCCGGCTCCATTTTGAGCACTGGAAACAAAGAAACTGTAGGAAAAAGTAAAATAAATTTCCACTGTGAATTCCTCTAAGTGCTAACTAACCTCCCATTGGGGTCTGATTAAAGTTAACTTACATACACATATAAATCACACTACTTATCCTGAAAATTTTTAAAGTATATCGGTACCTAGTTGTCTAATAGTTGTCTCTTCTCCCTGTTTCTCAGCTCCTTCACCATTTACAGCTCAATCCACTTTCAGCTGGCTTTTATGTCCATGTCCAATGAACTGGTTTTCTCTAAGGTCATTAATAACCTTACTGTCAAAAAATCCAGGGGATGTATTTCACTCCTCATTTCACTTAACTTCTGGTTGCATTTAGCACTGCTGGTCACTTCCACTTTCTAAATACTGTATTCTATAGGTTTTCTCCCTGCCCCACTAAGCTGTCTTAGCTTCCTTGGCTGGCTCCCCAGGCAAAGAAGATGGAAAAGGAGCCAAATGGTTCATTTCTCCTGGACAACTTCCCTAGCTCACCTCATAATTATTATCTACTGCTCCCACCAGATGATAAAAGAACTCAGAACTGAGCTCTGGAGTGTTCCAAAATCCAAGGTCAACTAGATGCCTAGGAACCAAGAAAGGAGTCTGAGAAGGGCTGGTCAAGGAGGTATGAAGAAAACCACTACAGAGTGGAGACCAGGGAGCATGTTTCAAGAACAGAGAAAACAGACAACCACATTAAATGCTACTGAGAACCCAATTAAGATGAAGTCAGAGAAGTGTTCAAATAATTAACAAGGTGGAGCTTGTTGCTGGCATGGTTGTGATAGCAATGATCAGTGCAGTGGTGGGACAGAAAACAAATGTCTGGGGGCAATATATGGGAGATAAGAATGTGAGAATTTCTTTTGAAAACATTGTCTGTAAATTGGAGCAAAGAAATGGAGGGATACATAGAGGGGGATATGGGGTCAATGGGTGAATTTTCTTTTTTAAACATAAGCAAAATTGGAGCATGCTTGTATGCTGATGAGAAACAGCTAATACAAAGGAAGAAACTAATGACATAGTAAGAAGAGTGTTAAATCTTAGAGGGGATGAAGGAAGGCACTTCTTATAACACTAGTAGAGTGACTGGCTCCTGATAGCAACACAACAGTTCTTCAAATGTAGTAAGAGTAAAGAGAGAAATGAGTGAAATTGGTAATTTTAGAGGTCAGATAAATGTGGATCTAGTAATTTTTAAAACTATTGGGATCTTCAAATAGCTAGAAGGAGGAAGAGTTTTGCCTTCTGTCAAAATTAGGTATAGATAACTTGTCAGAATGCTGGGGGTGGGTTGCTACGTGTGACCTTGGACAAAGACTTTCCTTATAATGTATGAAACTATGACAAAGAATATCAGTGGTGTGTGTGTGTATTGTTTGCGAGGATGTGAGATACTGTAGATTATGTACTTTGATATGACTGGGTTAAGATAGGCATGTTTCCTTTATTAAAAACTTATGTTTTACTGTATGATTTGAAAGGTAACTGTTTCAGTGGAAAGTAATAGTAACAAATAACTTTTGAGTCAATAAAGTCACTTTCTTAACTGCGAGGTCAAATGACAACAATGGTGATACCACGTTGATTGACTGACAACCTCCTGTCCACAGAAGAAAAACCGTGGCAGCTAAGTGGAGGCTGGCTTTATAAGAGGAGTGTGCCTTGCTCTCTGCCTCTAAGAACTTCAACTCAAAAAGATGAAGTGTAGTATTTTGCGAGTTTATAAACAAGTGGTTTTGCTACAAAGTTTACTGCTGTCATCACACAGGACTCTCTTGAGGGAATGCGTTTTTGAAGAGAAATTAAAAACACCAACCATAATTGGCCACTCCACTGGTTAAACAGTCTCAGGCAGCATCTTGCTCTCAACTTTTTCTTCATTTTCCCTTTAAGTAGGAACAATTAACTTACTTGAATTTTCCAAAAACATGGGGTTTTTACTACCATTTGGGAGAAACAGAGCCAGTGTTTAGATTGTCATGCATGAACTTCCACTAAAGTATTTTCCCTCAAAGGTAACTAGATATTCATGTTACTACTGCTTTTCCTTACAAACAGAAGTCTCTCAATCATAATTATAGGCTTAGAGCAAAGGAAACAGTAGAGAAGAAACCCAGAGCTCTATAAACATTACTGAAGAACCATGCCAAATATATATGTAAGTTCAGGTATGGGGTAACTCTGGGGTTAGCATTCTCAAAATGATATTTGAAGAGTGTTTCAAACATAGAAGTTTTAGAAGGGCTTTAAAAAAATTTTTTTTTGTTTTTAAAGGAAGTTTTAGCCTATCTGGTTGTGCAGATAATCTTCCCTCCCTAAATCAGTGCCTTGCTGTTTTGTTAAGTCCAGGGCCCAGCAGACTGAAACAAAAGGTGTGAAGTTCTTCTCATCCATCTTAATGGGGTGTTAATGACTGTAGAGGATGACTGTGACCATTTAAATGTGAGTACTATTAATCACCTAGAAAAAACACAAACACCCAGCTTAAGCCACTGAAATGTAATTGCAAGGGACAGTAGGGCCCAATTTTGCTTTTGAATGAAGACTTGTATTAAGGAAAAATGAGCTGCCCCCATGCCAGCTTGGCAGATTTAAAGCTAAGAACAGGCAAAGGCCTTCTAACCTCTCATTGAGATTTAAAGAGCTGGTTTCTCCCAGGAACTTGCAGTTTAGCTGTTGTGCAACCAGTGAATAACTTTTGCCAGTGGTGTAAAAGCAGTGTTTCTGCCAGACAGTCACTTGCCAAATTATATCTCCTTAAGAGAACTTTACACATTATCTTTTGATTTGAAAGTGTGTGTGTGTGTGTGTGTGTGTGTGTGTGTGTGTGTGAAATGTTTCAAGGATATTTAATTCAAAGTTTTAAACAATTTTATTTCTACAACTAGTTTGCTCTGACTCTTCCTGCAGTGTGCCTGTTTTTGAACTGTTATTTTTTTTCAGTTATTTTTTTTTAAGAGGGGGAAATCATGACTTTATCACTGGCAAAGTTGACAATATTTGCAGGACTCTGAATTTACATCTGGAAGAGAATGTCTTTTATTGTTGCTGTTCTGCAGGGTGGGCTAATAAATTCTAATTTATAGAAAATCAGAGGCTTCTATTTCTGTTAGTATTTCTGTTGACATGTTAAATTAAGAGAAGTATGAGTGGAACAAGTTTTCTGCCGGGAAATGGGCAGTTCGGAGTGTGCCATCTGACTTGTACCTTGCCTGAAGTTTGAGATTAGTCATCAAGGGGAGATTTATGTTTATGTTTCTACAGATAGCCTTAAGACTGTAGTCTTAAGACTATGCCAAAGTGCACCATCTGGCTTCAGGGAACCGGGCTATGGGAGGCAAGGGGCCATATTTGGTCCGATGTGACACTATGCCTCTGTAGCAATAACAACCAGTGGGAGTGATGGCGGGGCCTGGCCTAATCTGACCCTGCTTCAGATACAAGATGCAAGTTTGGAGGGTATTTATCTCAACTGCTGGACATATTGTTGATTTTTATTTTTTGACAGGAACAGCCAAGCCACGTTTTGTTTCACCACGTCTTAAATTCGCCCCTTGCTTGTTGCCTAGGGCAAAAGGCGCTTGGAAAGTTCACAAAGGAAATAAAATACTTCATTTGCCTCTAAAGTTAAATAAAATACTCATCTAGGGGTTAGATGAGAGAGGCAGAAAAGCTGTGGATTTTAGTAAGGCTAACATTCTAGGTTTGGAAAAGGTCAAGTGACCACGAATGTCTTTTGATAAAGTATTTTTTTTTCAGTACAATATTTGAATTTTAAAAAATGATATTTAAAGCAGTTACTTTTCAGAAGTTCACTAACTTCTAATGAGTAGGTTCTAAGGGGCTAAAAATGCCCCGCTGTCTCCAAGAGTTGTCATTGATGCTGCCATTGAGACTTCCGTGGGAGCCGGGGGGGGGGGGGGGGGTAGGTAGGGATCTGGAATTTAACACATTTGAGATATTGCTAGCCCCTTCCCCAATAGTTGGTGGGGATGGGAAGGGAAGAGAAGGCAATTTGAGCTGGGACCAAGTAACAACATGCACAGAAAGTACAAGTTATAGATTGTTGTTTGTCTTCATCAGTTCTCCATTCTGAAAGCTAGGTGGGTCTTTGGAAAAACTATGAATGTGGCCCTCATCCTCTTTTCCTCCTCCTGTCCTATTGCGGGTTACTAGTTAGACTTGCTCAGGTTTCTGAGTTGGAGTATTTAGAAGATTTCACATGATTCTACTACTTCTAAGTTGATTTTTAAAACTTCTGAAGTTCCTTCACTAATATTCGTTTGGAGGCAGAGTGGGGGAAATGGACTGATTCACTTTTTCCACCAGGAGCCCTGGATTCAAATATTTGTTGGCTTCGTGGTTCTGCATCTGTCTCACTGTGTGGTCTTGGCAAGATGTTACGTTTTTGTCTCAGTTTCCCTACCTGTACAAAAGGGAATAATTACACTAGCTTACTCAGTAGGTTGTAGCCTTGGACAAAAAATGATTGCAAAGTATTTAAATCTACAAGAGAAAGGAGAAATTCTAAGTGTTAGCCTTATTCTCTTACACAGGGTGATAAAGTAAAAGGTTTAATTAGTTAATATAAGCAAATTGAAATTCCCAGATGAAAGGCACTGGAGAAGTTCAAAGTCATTTTATTATTATTAATAATAGGTGTTTTACCTCTTTCTTTCACTTCCCTCATCTAATCAGCATACATTCCTTGGTTTAAAGGGAGTGTTCGCTCTCCAAATGACTTTTATCTACAGTGTTGAGACATTCCTTATCCTGTTTTATGGATATGGAGTTTTAAATGACTATAAACAACTCCCTTTTTCATAAGCTCTTTTTTTCTTTTAAAGAAGAGGTAAATTGGCTCTTGGTTCACCTCTGTAAGCATGTGAAAACATTTATATGAGCCTCTTTTACAGATTCTGTTCCTCCTTGGGATACTAAAAAACCTCCTCGCCTGCAGGCCCGTGTTGTTCACCACATGGACACTCTCAGGCAAGCTTCCCTCTGTCTACATGGAGAAATCCACCTTTTAAAATATAGTATTTTATTTATATATCTACATATATATGTAGACAGTCTCAAAGTGTACCTCTAATTTTAACACCAAATCTCTAGGTCAGAATAATAAGTAGGGGGCATACACACTTTAAGAACCTGTAAGAGTACAAAGTCAAAATTCCTCAGGTGAAAGTAGCTTCATGGATCTCTGACAAATGTAAGCCTCACCTGGCTGAGGGGATGAGAAGCTATGGAGCCAGCACTGGCTTCAGTCAGAGTGAGAATTGGCAAATATAAATGCTTGGCTTCCAAACATTGTAGTTCTGAGTCTTTCACATGCCTGGTGAAAACCATATTGAATAAGTATGAAACATTTATTTGCCCAAAAGAGTAAACAGTGCCTTATTCACGTAGTATCTCATAGAAGTTCACTGGCTCTTTTATTCAAAACACCAAAAAGATCTGTTTTATCACATTGACTAATGCTTGGATTATGAAGAACAGAAGTTTATTTAAAACCTAATGAATAGGGGCACCTGGGCAGCTCAGTCTGTTAAGTGTCTGACTTTGGCTCAAGTCATGATCTCACAGTTTGAGGGTTCGAGCCCCGCGTTGGACTCTGTGCTGACCGCTCAGAGCCTGGAGCCTGCTTCAGATTCTGTGTCTCCCTCTCTCTCTGTTCCTCCCCAGCTCACGCTGTGTCTCTTTCTCTCAAAAAATAAATAAACATGAAAAAAATAAAATAAAATCTAATGAATACAACCTATCTAATGAATCCAAGAGATAGTGCGACCATTTAGATGACTAGAGTTAAATAATGACAGAAGTGTTCCAAAAGCAGATGATTAAATGTCACAGGAGAGTGGCAGATAATGAACGCTCTGGACCTGACCTGGAACACTGTAGGTATTCAAGAAATCCTTTTGAATGAGTTCACAGGAAGTAAATGTCATTGAGGGTAGGATGGCTGCAAAGTCTTGGTGGCAGATGTAATAGTTGAGCTGACTCTTGCTTCAGGCTTAGAAACTGAGGTGGAGAGAGGATTTTTAAAAGGCTTTCTAAACTTTCCTTTAGATGAATCAGTTCTGGAGATTTAAGGTCAGCATGGTGACTATAGTTAATAATATACTGTGTGGGATACTTGAAATTTGCTAAAGAGTAGATCTTAAGTGTTCTCATTGTGTGCATACACGCACACACACAGAAATGGTAACTATGTGAGGTGATGAGTATATTAATTTTGTTAATCATTTTACATGTATACATATATCAAATCATCGTATTGTGCCCTTTAAATACATACAATTTTATTGGTCAATTATTTTTCAATAGAGCTGTAGGGGGAAGGCATTCGCAATTGGAGGATGGTGGGAAGTAGTTATAAGGAGGCATGGTTACTGTGTGTTCATGAAAAATGAGTAAATCTGTGACTTTAGCGAAGGCGCTAAAACTCTTAACAAAGAAACACTGCAGTGTGGACACTATCCATGGAATTGTACGGTTTCTAAGTACTTTATAATTTCCCATTAGTTGCTCAAGCCTAAAAACCTATAGAATGGGCTGGAATAATTGTCTTTTGGGGCACTGAAGCTATGTGGCTGGCACTTAGCAGAGATGCAGTCTGGGGACTCCTCTCCAGAGAAGTGATAGCTAATAATATGCAAGTGTTGGTACTTAAACAGGAATTGAAGCCTTAAGCTAAATACATTTCTCTTCTAAGGTTGTTGGTTTTTTTTTTTTTTTTAAATTTGAGAGAGAGAGGAGGCAGAGAGGGGAAGAGGGAGAGAATCCTAAGCAAGCTCCACACTTGGCAACGGGGAGCCCACCACGAGCTGGATACCACAACCTCGGGATCATGACCTGAGTCAAAATCAACAGTTGGATGCTTGAGTGTCCAGAGCCACCCAGGTTCCCTTCTGAGGCCGATTTTTCAGCAACTCTAAGAGCATGCAAGCGAGCAAAGCAAAGTCGTGGTGGAAGAGGCAAGGACTTTAAGGACTTCTTAACTTCGCTGTGACTAAAATCATACCATAGTTAACTTCCTACATTTTTAGGGATATAGAACCTTGCCTCACAGCCTCTGCATGAATGAAAGGAAATTGGGGGAATGGCTGATAACTGGGATCTGAAACCAGAATGAAGAATGGCTTTTCAGGGTCCAGCTCTGTATATCTGTTCTGAGTTGATTTTTACTAACTGAAGTTTCATAATCTCATTAATGATTTGTTAAAAACAGTGGCCTGAAAAACACTGCCTTGTTTTCTTTCATAGTTCTGTGGAAATGCAGCTGCCATTTAACCAGTGCCTGTTACTTCATGCTCTGCATACGTGCTTTCGGGTATTATCTCCAATCCTTCCAAAAATCTCCAAAGGAATGTTGCGACTCTCCTTTTACAGCAGGAAAACTAGGAAAATGAGCCTCAGAGAGGTTGAACAACTTCCTCACAGTTACCCAGCCAGGATTCAAAACTATGTAAGCCCAAGTCTGTACTCTCTTTGCCACTCTGATTATTCACTGTGTAAAAATTAATTTTAAAATGTATTCTTACTTCTCTAAAATCTGAAAATAACATTATCTAGAGTACCACAGGACTATTATTATTTTTTTAATTCCTGTTATTTATTTACCCGTATGTAAGTCTCAGGCAGTTTCACACGAAAAGACTAAATGCACTTATAGCCTGCACTTTATATTTATCCAATCTTAAGTTGTTCTGTAGGTGGAGATTTAGAGTAGAGCCACGCACAAAGAATCCCGTGCCCCTCTCCTTGCTGCCTCTGCTTCCCCCAGCCTGTTGCACTGAACAGAGGCTGCCAGAACCCATGTGTCCATGCAGATATCAGTCTTTAACACAGAAGTTGGCAACGCTTGAAGAACAGAAACGGCTGCAGATGTTGAGGGCTGGGGAGTTCAAAAGAAGCCTTGCTATGTGGAATCCCACATTTGAGACTCTTTCTTTTGGTTGGGAAACTAATAACCCTCCAGTTTTGAGTTAAAACATTGTGCTTCTATCAGCAGAAATATAAAAGAGCACTTGCCTTCTCTGCCTAGGCTGAGGCAGCCCTACCCTTTGTGGCTCATGAACCTTGTGCTTCAGCCTTGGCCCCAGATTCACACCTCCTCCTTGTGACTGGCACTGGTTGAAAGGAAGGATTATGGCCAAGATGTGATCTGGCTGAAGAGAAGGGTGTGGTGCCAGCATGGAGCCCCTCTCTCATCTCCAGCCTCCATCACTTCATCAGACATAAGCTATTTCTTTGGCTTCCAATTCTTCCATTATTGTTTTCTTTCCCAGACTTGGCATTTTTAAACTCAACAGCATCCTCATTATTTATTAAGTACAATTCCTCAAATATGAAAACATCAATAGACTGTCTATTTTCCACCTTGTTCCTTTTTCCCTCTACTGCCACTCCCTTATCCCTCAGGAAGAATTCATGATCCAAAACCAATTGAACAAAACTCGATCCTGTTGTACTTTCCAGCACACCCACATGTTCCCTTGAAAATTCTTTCTCTTAATTAGCTGTTGGCCAGGTATATGTACTGTCTTTGTGGAACCTCAGGCCCTGTGCCTGTATGCATATACATCTCAGGCTGGTCACCCAGATCAATCTCTCATCTGGGTGTCAATACATTAACCACACCACCCACTCATCCATTTTTGAGTTTCAGTCTTTCATTTCTCAATTTCTCATTTATGTTCAACTGCTCATATGACTCAATGAATAATTCCTTTTGTCTCTCTTCTCAATCACCTTTTGTCCCAGGAATAAAATTGGAGGCTGTGACTTGGCCCTTGAACAAGCTTCAGGGCCATGTGGTAGAATTAGATGAGACCTATGGAATGAGAGTCTGGAGACAAGAGTACTTTTCCTAGTTCAGCAACTTGGGACTTTGAACATGCCAGTTTGCCTTCTGAACCTCAGTTCCCTCTTCTAAAAGGGGGCTGGATGATTCATCTCTAATGTCTATTAATTCATTCAAGGAGTGGTTAACGAGTGCCTACTTTATGTCTGCCCTGAGCTAGGTGCTGCAGATACAAGGGCAAGAACAAAGACATAGTTTCTGCCCTTATGGAGCTCGCAGTGTATGGGGGTATCAGCTGTCAATGAATAATTCCATAAATAAGCATGGATTTATCAACCATTATAAATGCTATGAAGGATAAGCATAGCGTGTCACAGGAACACTTAATAAGAGGCAGTGGGAGTAGAGGTGGGGAATGTATCAGGAGAATAGGGGGAGGTGTGAGGGGGATGGTGCAAGGATTAATTAGACAAGGAAGAAGAGACAGAAGAGTCCACGCTGAGGAAATAGCAAATGTAAACTCCCTATAGCAGATGGGAGCAAAGTATGGGAAGAAATGAATAAGACCAGCAAGGCTGACAGAGACCACAATGGGATCAGGAGTTTAAAATGAGGCGGCAACAGCTCCTGGGTGTCTCAGTCAGTTAAATGTCTGACTCTTGATTATGGTTCAGGTCATGATCTCACAGTCATGATCTCATGGTCATAGGATCAAGCCCTGTGTCGGGCTCTATGCCAAGGGTTGAGCCTGCTTAATATTCTCTCTCTCTCCCTTTGCCCCTTGAACAAGTTCTCTCTCTTTCTCTCTCTAAGAAAAAAAACCAAACCAACACACAAACAAAAAACTGGGGCACCTGGGTGTCTCAGTTGATTGAGCATCCATCCAATTTCGGCCAGGTCATGATCTCATGGTTTGTGGGTTCGAGCCCCACGTCTAGTTCAATACTGACAGCTCACAGCCTGAAACCTGCTTCAGATTCTGTGTCTCCCTCTCTTTCTGCCTCTACCCCCCCCCCCCACTCTCTCTCTCAAAAACAAATAAACATTAAAACAAAACAAAACAGAACTGAAGCTGCAGAGGTAGTGAGGCCAAGGTGAAGCCTTGTAAGTCAAGTTAAGAACCTTGAACTACATGCTAAGTATAATTAGAGAGTCCGGAACAGTGGAGAAGCATGAGACTTGCATTTTAAAAGGTCACCCTACCCCTCTGAGAAGGGAATTGATAGGAGGCAGTGGAAACACAAGTAGGGCATCTTTAGGATTTCTAGACAAGAAAAGAGTAGAGCTTAGTGGGTGTGGGTGTGGCAGAGCATGGAAGTAGACCATCCTTCCAAGCTTGACTCTGATGCCTTTCCTTGTGACCCTATCCTTCCAGTCACCCTGGAGGTGATCCTGACTCTTCCTGCACTCAGTCTTTATTTTAACCTCACATATGGCACATGTTTATTCTACTTTGTCTTGGTTATTCCTTGTTTTATTTTCCCCATTGGGTTGGAAGCCTTATAGTAATTATATCTTTTTTTTTTTTTTCCCAAGGGACTTCCCCTTCCACAGATGCATGTGCCCAATGGATGTGACCCTTCCAGACTCATGTAGTGGAGACCCTGTTACCTCTCCTTGGACCTACATCTTGCTTATCTTTTTATCCTCTAAAAAAACCTAGCCTTAGGTATGATAGGTGCACAGTGAGTGTTCAGGTGGAGTCTATGCTTTTCTTCATGGACAGCTTTGTAAGCTGGTGTGACACCAACCCCAGAGGGAAAGCCAAGGGATTCCTTGGCAGGCCTGAGTGGTCTTTAGCCTCCGTATCAGTTAAATTTTCTCTGCCTTGGGGCAGCGGGGTGGCTCAATTGGTTAAGGATCTGACTTTGGCTCAGGTCATGATCTCCTGGTGCATGAATTCAAACCCCATGTCGGGCTCTGTGTTGACAGCTCAGAGCCTGGAGCCTACTTCGGATTTTGTGTCTCCTCCTCTCTCTTTACCCCTCCCCTGCTCATGCTCTGTTTCTCTCTGTCAAAAATAAACAAACATTGAAAAGAGAATTTTTTTCTCTGCCTTCTCTGAGAAAACAGAGAAAGGGGAGGGGCTGTGGTAGGGAGAAGAGGAAAGAGAAGTTCTTTCAAGATCATATTTCAGAGTCATATTCTTCCCAGCTTCATGTTCTCCTGTGGTGTGCCGGCCTACGGAATTCTCACACACACAGTTGCATGGTTGTTTCATTTCAAGTGTTGTACAACAGGGGGAGAAAATTCTGGACTGTCAGGATGATAGGCTGAGGCAGATGAAGCTCCCTTATCTGGTGCTGAGTTAAATGTTCAGTTCCTTCTAGGAGGTTATTACTCACTCTCTGAGCTTCAAGATACTGTCCCTCATGGTTAGGGGTCCTGTAGGCAATCTATTCACATTGTTCCTCTCCTCTCCTCCAAGGCTAAGGTACCTTCTTTAGCTCCTTCATGGTCTTTGGTAGAGCACAGTCCTTTCTTATTTGGATCCCAGATCTAGCCCTTTGGTGTCAGGTTGAAGTTCTTGTTTAAGCCGCCAGTTTCTTCAAAAATTAGAGTTCTGTGTTGGATTCTCCTTCCATCAATTCCGTTTGCTTTAAGTTTCTTCTCTTTTGTATTCCTAGGGATATATATTAGCCATTCCCCCAAGTTCTGGGACTTCAGAACAGTTCATCATAATTTTTTTCCCTTTCCTCAACTGCTTTGTTAAAAAAAAGAAAAAGGAGGAGAAACATTAGCTTTCCTTAGCACCCTTCCTTTTTCCTCAGAGCCCACTTCTGATGCCCTCTACTATATTCCTTTTATAGGGCTCTGTAACAGATGATAATATGCTAAAAGAACTGTCTGTAAGACTCTGGGAAGTCCTTATTGTCTTCAATTAGAGTCTTTATTATTCTTAAGATCCCCACCCCCCAGGCACATTTAAACTTAGAAACCTTGCCTGAGATTACCCTTTCTTCCATATTTATTTTCTGATGAGAGTGATATTTTTCTCTGGCTGATAGTTTTTCAGTCCAGAATTAGAAAATACTAGCATTAGAAGTAACCTTAGAGACCATCTAAATTCTTATCCACACTCTCATTCTATTGTTGAGAAATCCAAAGGCCTGGTGAGTCAAGCAGTTTGCCCTAAGTCATTTCATTATTTAGTACTAATGACTAGAATCTTTGTCTTCAAAGGCCTAATTCTCTACCCCGTGCTTTATAATTCCCTTCTTTAATGCTCTACAGAAAGTCATCCAGCACAACAAAGACAATGTGTACTCACAGGGCAGTGCATCATTCTCTCAATCCTTCACCAAGTATTTATTGAACACTCATATTAGCATGACACTGTGCTCATACACAACTATTTCACATAAAGAGCCTGATTTAAATGTAAACGACATATGATTAATTTCATATATTTTAAGTTCTTTTCTTAGAAACTGAAGAAGTTAGAAACAAAAGAAAATTTTGTAAGTTCTATTACATACAGAGTGTCATTTTAGGAAAGACAAGGAGAATTCCATCTGTTTATTGTACTGAGTTATAGATTTCTTGTGTTTTATGTAAATGTTTTGGTAAAAGAAGACGAGTTTCAGTGTCTGTTAAAAATAATAGTGGAATTAAGGCCATTCTCAGAACAGTTACATGGTGGAGAAGAGCCTAGGAAAATTGAGATTTAGAAGGAGACTGCTAAAATGTTAGTTCTCCCTGAGAACTGTGATCAGGTTGTCTATTTGTTTAATTATTTTACAGGGAGCTTAGTACCGTAGCTTGAAAAAAGTAGTTATCTGAGCACTGTCTGAAATTGCTCTTGACTTCATTGGAGGGAATATAGAAAGATGGACGTCTTTCTCAGCATTCTCCTTATTAACTGCTCCCTTCAGATTTTGCTGTCTGTGGTCATTTTATATAGCAAGCATCGGAGACAATAACCAAGTTTGACAGTAATTGTAAAGGTGGAAGCAACTGTGCCCAAACCACAACCTAGGGTCAAAAGGACCTTCATCCTTCTGAAGATAAGAATTATGATATGATGCTGAAAGAGCACTGGTGTGAAGTCAGAAGTCTGGGTGCTCTCTAGTTCCAGCTCTTTACCACCATGTGACACGGGCAGGCTACCTAACTTGGTGAACACTCTCCTCTGGAGTGTGGATGAAAACTCCTATCCTTCCATGACATGGTGTTGTTTTGAGGATCAACTAAGATCACTAATATAAAAGTGCTTTGAAAACTCAGAGACCTTTAGAAATATAAGACAGTTTTATTCCAAAACTCCAGAATTTTGACGACTGACAGAAGTATTTGCCTTGAAAAAATTAATGTTTCCTTCTTTTGTGTGTAATGGGAGTCTGCATGCATATTTTACCCTGTTGAGGGGACTTGTTACCCTTCCTCTGAAACTGGCAGGAGACAGTCTCAGTGCTGGTGGAGAGCAGGCTTCTCTTATCCCTTCAAAGAACCGAGAACAAGACTGATATTTATTAGGGAGGTTTAATCCAATGGACTTGCTTGAGGTGGCAGCCATTGACTGCCACTAGTCATCTCCCATTCCCACAGTCATGAGAACACTTTGCAGACAACTGATGTGAGGTTCTGAGTTGTATTTGCAATGTTTCCAGGTGGCGGCTGAAAGCAAGTATTTTTTGCCAAGTCTGTTGTATCATAGTAGAAAGGATTAAAAATCCCTTTGTGATACTGGATTGCAAAGAACATGCTTTTTCACATTCCATTGGTTCATTCAATGAAAATTCGTTGACTGGGCACCATGCTGGGTGCTAGAGATACAGGCCAGTGTGGTTGGGAAGTTGCCATGGAATAATTACATCACATAGCGATACAGTTCTGGGCTGAGGTAGTTAGAGTTGGAATATATCCTCCATACCTGTGTCCTCTTACCTGGCAATTTTATGTGTCCCAGAGAGTACAGCCACAAGATGGTGGAGACTCTGTTAGCCTGACCCCTGTAGAACACATTTTCCACCCCCACTCCACCCTGCTTCTGGTCAGCATCCAGCATTGTGAAGATAACAGAAGTGAGGACTGGGGCGCCTGGGTGGCGCAGTCGGTTAAGCGGCTGACTTCAGCCAGGTCACGATCTCGCGGTCCGTGAGTTTGAGCCCCGCGTCAAGCTCTGGGCTGATGGCTCGGAGCCTGGAGCCTGTTTCCGATTCTGTGTCTCCCTCTCTCTCTGCCCCTCCCCCGTTCATGCTCTGTCTCTCTCTCTGTCCCAAAAAAAAAAAAAAAAAAAAAAAAGAAGTGAGGACTAAACTTGGGGGTTGCCTGAGGTATCAGCAAACAGTTAATTATCTCAATACATTTATTTGGAAAATATATAATAAGCAAGATCTCTGTCCTCAATGAGCTTAAATTCTAGCTAGGGACACAATGGTCACACAATATAGAAACTCCTAACATGGGACAGCAGTTTTATTGTAAAGGACCTGCAATAATACACCAAATATAGTCTGAACAAATGATATCCTTGTACATATATATGCTACCCTTCTGTAAATGTAGGAGTTTTTGTGATTAATAAAATACAAAAGTATTTTGTATTTTAGTAAAAGTTACCAAATTCATTGTCCCTTTATCATTTTGTATTTTACTTTTGCCTGTGTGATTCTTTTATTACATGTCTCTCCTCACCAGAATGTAGGCTCCAGGAATCTGTATTTATACTCCATCAAGTCCCTGGGTACTCAAAGAACGTTTGTTAAATGTTGATTAACTATATTTTCTCAACTAACAGGTTGAGGAATTACAAATATCATGTGCTGCCCCTTGAAATTTTATAATGTTAAAAAGGTGCCCTCCTTTGGGTTGAGGTTGAGACTCTGAGGGTGGGTCAATAAATGAAAGATAAATAAGATACAGAAAAAAGACCTAGATAGAAGGGGCAGGGGACAAAGACATAAAACTAATGGGTCAGAGATAGTTAGCTATAGGATGTTATCTCTGCCTTCATCTCTCATTGTCTTGTATTGATCCATACTTTTTATATTTCTAAAAATTCTGACAAATATTGCCTCAGATAAGCATTACAATAACACACCAGGCGAGAAGTGGGGGTAGAATGGCTGCTGCGGTTCTTTTCTCTTAAGACTTTACAAAGCTGCTTATGCTTGGAAGAACAGAGCTGGCAAGGACTGAAGAGATGATCATACCCTACAAGCGTCATTTCACACTGAGGACACAGAATTCCCCAATCACTGAGGTTCCTGTCCAAGGTCATACAGCTAGATGGTGGCAGAGGCAGGACCAGAATCTAGTCTGACTCATACTCCTTCCACCACACATTGCTGTCTCTTGGTCGGGGTTAGGTTCATCACCACTCAAACGTTTGATTTGGGAGGAAAATGTGATACAAGTTATGAATTAAGGAAGTATGGATTCTAATTTATAGTTTATGTCATTGGCCTTCTATTTTCACTCAGTCTTTTAACATATATGCTCCACAAAGCTAGCAACAGCTGAAGAGTCCGCCAAAAATACAACTTTGATTGTATTAAAGTTAACATTTATCTAATTCTATAGAAGATCATAATATTTAAATGAGTATGTATTTATTCTGTTAATTCATTGTAAATATGCTACTTGCCTTAATAAGAGTGAGTAAATCTGTTCTTTCTTCATCGTTTGGGCATTCTTTCTATACAATAACTCCTTTCTGAAGCCAATATCATTGCTAATTCTGCAGTAAAAAAGATAAAGACATAAAGCACAATGTTACAATAAATATCTGGCTAGCCACAGAGACACTATTTTAAAGGAAAATTGTCTCAAGACACTTTAATGCTTTCTATTGCTATGGTTGCAGAATTACTTGAGGGCACATTGCTAAGGGGACCTCTATTACATCTATTAGTGAGATTTATAAGAACACTAACAGGTAAATCCAAACCTAGCTCCATCAATAGTGATGCAGATTAATGTAATTCCTACTTTTCAACTCAGGGTTATAAATATTTAGGCAAGTTGTCTGTTATAATAAACACAGATCGTGCATGTTCTAAATATGTGTGCAAATATATGTTGCCATCATAACAAAAAGCAAACTATCACCCACAGAATAAATATTCTGATCTCAATGAAACCTATAACTTCTAGTGACATATGTGCTCTTATTGGTGAAGAAGTATACACTACCAACTAGATTTAAGGACAGACAGTACAAATACTTTCCAAGAACCTTCAATGTCATTGACCCATAGTCTTTGTTATGACCTGAGTAGTACTTATAAGACCATCTGCTGGGTTCAGAGGAGCATCCGTCATTTAGTGAATGTTCCAAGTCAGAATAATTAGGAGAATATATTATATTTTCCAGGTTTATTAAAGAACCAAGTTATTAATCATATGCTTTTAAGAATTTTAAAATTATGGAATAGCTTCTTTTTCCTTTCTCTATGGACTATTTTAAATATAATTTAAAAATCCCATTTTATGTTATTATTAAGGTGATTCATGCTTGGGGTGCCTGGATGACTCAGTTGGTTAAGTGTCTGACTCTTGATCTTGGCTCAGGTCATGATCTGGTGGTTTGCGGGTTCGAGCCCGGTGTCGGGCTCTGCACTGACAGTGTGGAGCCTGCCTGTGATTCTCTCTTTCTGCCTCTCCTGCACACTCTTCATTCACTCTTTCTCTCAAAATAAATAAACTTAAAAAGAGAGAGAGGGAGAGAGAGAGACAGACAGAGAGAGAGAGATGTGATTCAGGCTTGTTCAATGCTTTGGTCTGTGTTTTACCCCCAATAGCCCAATCTCACATGGCATTTTGATTTCAAAGATAGCCAGTGGTCTTGATGTTGTATGAACACACTCAAGAAAAGCCACGTTGGACTTGCAAATAAACACTCTTAAATAATCACTTGATCTGTGATCATTTTATGTGTGTTTGTATTTTTTTGTATGCACCATTAATTTCTTTTTATTTTATATATTTTAAATATCTTGTCTTTATCTCTTTCATGTTGCTTCTTAAAATGTCTTAGTTTATCTAGTTCTCCATCAAGGGTATCTTGCTTTAAAATCTAGCTAATATTATGTGTACATAATATTATGTGTACATAATATTATGTGTACTTTTACTCCAGAGGGTTTCCAACCCAGGAAAGGCATCTTTCTCTACTCATGACAATATTCCTTGCAATTCTAATCCACAAGTATCTGCAAACCAGATATTTATGAATTTAGCCAGACTACCTAAATGTTAGAAAGAGATATAAGGAAATGAAGGATAGCCAACTAGTTAAATCTTTTCTTACCCTTAGATTTTCCACACCTAATAATCACCACTGTCAGTTTAAATAAATTTGACTACAAAATGGATAATAAAGAAGTTCTTTCTCCAGAGTTCTTTCAAAGTATGTCTTTTTAGTTTTAAAAATATATACATCGTGCAAAAACAGCAGCAGCAGTTCCAAACCAGAAAAAATTTTAGAAGAGGAATAATGAGATATAGTGAAAGAATCCCAAATCAGTACCAGCTGCTGAACAATTAGGTTCAACTGCTAACAGGTGTGTGGAAGAGCCCATGTACAATGTTACCTTCTGTCAATGTGCCTTCCAAAAGGACTTTTGGTTGTTAAATTCCCAGAGTATTTGGACTGTTTAGAACAAATGCTTTGTGTGCATATGTGTATGTGGTTATCCATCTAAGACAAAGCTTATTTTCTTTATAGACCTCTTTTTATATTGAATAGAAATCAAATATCTATATCATATAGGTCATGGAGTCATGGGGTAGGGAGCAGAGGGAGGGGTAGAATTCACAACCTGTGGTCCTTGGTTCTGCAGGTTTGCATGGAAGCCTTTTGGTATGAGAAATCCTTCAAAATACACGTAAAAAAATCTTTTGTGTTAATTCGTGGATGAGGTTTCAAAGCTTTCATCAATTTTCAAAAATGTGATTCCCCTTGTCCAGTTTAAACTGGTGGAATTAAAAATATAAGAACTTTTAATTAGCCCTGTCTTAGAATCTTGGCATATTACTTGACCTTTCTGAACACATATCTTCATTTATAAAATGGGGATAGTGTCACTGACCTTTTTTGCTTTCTGGTTACTTAAGGCAGTGTTTTTCCAACTTGTGTATGCATATTAACCACTTGGGAGCTTGTTAAAATGAATATTGTTTCAGTAGGTCTGGGGTGGCACATGAAATTCTGCATGGCCAAGAAACATCTAGATGATGTTGACGCTGTTGGTCTGCATACCACACTTTAAGCGATAAAGATTTCAAACACCACTTCTCAAATTTGACTGCACACTGGAATCACCTGGGAAGTTAAAAAAACAAATAAACAATGATATGTGGGCTTTACCTCCAAAGTTTCTGATTTAATTGCCATGGGGTGCGCCTGCGCCTCAGGACTTTTTTAAAGCTTCCCAGATGCTTTGAATGTGCATTGAAGTTTGAGAATCACTGACTTAAATCAGTGATTTACAGCGCCTGACTCATGTTACATGCTCCACAATCATTAGTTTCCTTAAGAGGGTCCTCAATTATTGGGGTAGGGTAATGAAAAATAAAACACTGACATATTCTTTTCAGTGGCATAAGAATTGAAAAGATTGCTAGTGACTGGGGAAGTTGAATCCAATTCTGCAGGAAATGGGCTCTGAGACCAGGGGTGTGGTTTCTTATCGTTTCTGTGTTTCTTACATTTAAACAATTGGGAGGAAAGGGATAATTATACTTTAACCTCACATATTTGTTGGGAAAATTAATGTTTATAAAATACTTTGAGACTCGTGGATGAAAGGGTATTCAAGACATTTAAAATATACAAAGGGAAAGAATGGATACTCTCTACAAATTTTCAGTAATTCGTCAAAACAAGGGTACAGAGTATTGGAGCAATAAAGGACAGTGGTGAAGGGGATGTTGACCTTGGCCGTGTTTTCTTTAGATATTTGGAGAAGCGACACACAAAAAGTTTATATTGGTTCATTTTACTGACCCTGATAATTTTTAAAGACTTTGTTTTCTAGTAGAAGCCTAAATTTCAACTCAAAATCTAGGTTTCTAAAGTCTTCTTATCCAGGCACAGGCTGTGGGGAGCCACCTTTGACTAAGCTGTTGTTATTACCATTCCTTGCCAGAAAGAACTCCCAGCCTTTCATAAGAGACCCTTTGGGAGTACTTTAAGCAAATGCTTTGAAATTTGTAAGTGTTGATCTCATTTATGAGTGTCCAAATTCCTTGAGAGTTAAGTTCTTTGTCATTACTATAAAACATCAAATATTTGGAAAGGCCATTTATTGAGGTGGGGTCCAACATGGTGTGTGTAAAAGGGAGTGAGCTCTTCTGTGCACCGGACTCAAGTTGATGGAATGTAAAGATAGGGATGCCAGGCCAGACATCTTCTATTCTCCCTCCAGATCAAGACTCCACTCTGCTTTACCCTGCTCTTAGACCTGGAGGCTGACCTATGTGGGTTCGTGAGTGGTTCCCTTGCCTTCTGGCCTCAGGTTGGATTTGGTCAATGGGGTGTCCTGACAGAAGAGACACAGAGAGCAAGGAGAGAAAATTGGGAGCTATTATTCCTCTGACTCCATTCCTGATTATCCCCTTGGGCTGACTGAATTTCTTGACTAAAACTCACAGCTTCTGTCAAGGTGGCCTGGCCCTCTCTATAGGGCACTCTCCTTCTTGGTTCTAGTATCTTTCCCTTTACCTGCTCCTTGAGATCTATGAAGATCTAATAATAGCTGTAAATTAATGGACCCAGAGTACTGCACTATTCCTTACAGCTTCCCTTCATTCTGCCTATGACTTTGTAAACAGCCTTCTATTAAACCCTCTTTAGATTACTCTTATTTGCCACAAACAGAAATGCTGTGAGAGCAGGGATCTCTTCTCTCTCATTTGCTGTTGTATATTTATTGGTATTTCCTGAAGGAACAAATAAATATGTTTGAGCCTCTTCTTCATTGGCTGCATTTGTACACTTGACTTAAGGGTATTGATTAGTTAGTTATCAAGGGAGCAGCTCTGTGAGCAATGGTAGTCTCCCTGAAGTTAAATTTATCTAAGAATTAAGACCATATATAGAACTTCTTCATGTTCCTTTTATTTATACTTGTTTTTAAATTCTAAAAATTATATGGAGTGGGGCGCCTGTGTAGCTCAGTTGGTAAAGTGTAGGACTCTTGATTTTGGCTCAGGTCATGATCTCGTGGTTTGTGAGACTGAGCTCTGTGTCGGGCTCTGCACTGATGGTGTGGAGCCTGTTTGTGATTCTCTCTCTCCTCTCTCTGCCCCTCTCCTCCTCTCTCTTTCTCTCTCTCTTAATCCTTAAAACAATTAAGGTATATGGAGTTTTGAAATTCTCATGATTATAGGAATTGTGCTAAAACAAATACTTGTTTTTAACATTCCTCTCACACACTTACTTCAGTAGGTTACCCTCAGACACAAGCAGAACCTTCAACAAAATCTGCTACACAGCATCATTCAAGTAAGCAGTGGGACCACATCTCTTAAGCCCCATTTTTCTTAGTTGCCTTTTCAGCTTCTCCACTTCTTACTTTTTTTCTCCTTTAGCAATAAAAGTTTTATTTGCATTCTGAGATGATGATTGGCATGCTTCACTCACCCATCTTGAGATAAAGACAAGTCACATTTTCTTTGGTGCTCAAATTGAACCTCCATTTGTTTGAGTTAACCAGAAATTCTAATGTTTTCTAGTAACTCTCTTCTTAAATTTTTCTAAGGAGCAGGTTAAGCAAGTTTGTAAGTCAGGGCTCCTCCAAAGGAGCTTTGAGGCACTTGTAGGGTCAAGTATCTGTGGCTGCTGGATTTTGGAGAGCCCCCTCCCTACTGTTGCTTGCCTCCTCTTAGCACCTCCTTGCTGTTGTCGCCACAAAAAGATTGGTTGTCCATTGCTGGAACCTGGTCTTAGGTAATTCTGTTCTAACATTTGAAGATAGCCCAGTATTATGAACTGGATTATGTGTGCCTGAATTCATCTGTTGAAGGCCTAATCCTCAGTTCCTCAGAATGTGATTATATTTGCAGAAAAGGCCTTTAAGTGGTATTTAAGGTAAAATGAGGTACGGGTGGGCCCTAAACCAATAACTGGTGTTCTTATATAAGAAGAGGAGATTGGGACACAGATGTGTACAAAGACTGTGTGAAGACAAAGAGAGAAGATGGCCATCTATAAGGCAAGGAGGGAGGCCCGAAAAGAAACCAACCCTGCTAATACCTTTATCTTGGACTTCTACCCACCAGAACTGTGAGGAAATACATTTCTGTTGTTTAAGCCACTCAGTGTTTGGCACTTGGTTATGGAAGCCCTAGAAAACTAATACATCCAGTATTTTTAAGCCCCCATGATCACAGCCAATTCACTAAGACTTAGATGGCCCTTGCAGGAATAAAATGTATACCAAGTTACTCCTTAGGCAGAGAACTCTAGAACCCAACTACTATGGACCAGCCACTTTAGTTCACGTAGGTGAATTTTATAAGGCACTCATAAGAGCTTTTAGCATTAGGCATCTGTTGTGCCTACTCCTGACATGGCCTTTGTCCTTGGGTGAGAACACAGGTCCACCAATGTTCAAAATACCAGTGGGACTAGAACTTAGATATGACTCCTTGAAGATGGGGACTTAATTCACCAACTAGTTTTTTTTTTTTTTTTTTTTTTCCCCCTGTTGCCATTACTAATATTGTTAAGCTTCTATTTCTTGGACTCTAGATCCCAAACAGAAATATGTTCTTTCTCCCCCAGCCTTAAGGCCTGCCCTATTTTCTGCTCTAGGGTTTATCATTAGCCATGATGACAGTGTGAGTGCATCCATGTTCTTCAGGGAAAACTCTCACTCATCAAAGTATGATTGTTTGATACCAGTGTAGTTCCTAAGGTATATACCTGTCATAGACTTTAAATTCCACATTTAAAGGTCCTTAGGGTCCACAGTGAAAAAGCATAAAATCCTGCATTTTGCCCTACTTTTAATCTGGGAAATCTAATCTAATATTTCCAATTTTTGAAACTGATGCTTTTAATGGGTCCCAGATACATTAATTAAGAAACATTCTTAGTTATTCTATCTTTGCACGCTACTTCTCTACCATGTACTTTCTTCTTATCCTATGGAATTTCTATCAGATGATTGTTTAGATTCTCAATTTATGCACCCTAGAAGTTAACTGCTCTTTTTCTTGCATTTTCACATTCTGAGTGAACTCCTCAACAATGTCTTGTAATTTATTATTTTTTTGAAACTTTCTAGAGTATAACAAGACCATTGATTTTCTTGTTTTAATAACTATAATGTTCATTTCTAGGAATTTTTGTTTTATATTCATTTGTTCACTTTCATATCTTTTTTTAATCAAGGAGAATGTTCCTTATCTCTTTAAGTTTTCTAAAATATCTCTATTTTAAAATTGTTTTCAGATTGCTCTCTTATTTTAATTTGGTATTGAAATTTTCAATTGGTGATGTGGTTGGCTTCATTTTTTGTATTATTTTTTTGCTATATGGTTTGCACCTTGGGTGTGCAGGCTAATCGTGAATGGGATTCTCACCCCCACCCCCACCCTCTTCTCTCTGGACATCCCTATCCCTGTCTAGTGATTGTGTGGGTGTGTCCAACCAGCTTCGTAGGAACCTGTTTCCTCTAGCTAAGACCCCAGATCCATACAACGTAACGGCTAGTACACATTCTGTGGCTGACTAATGGACAGCTTGACTTGGAGCCTGACTATGAGGCTGCGTTTGTGTCACTCTGCCTTCCTAGTCGTTGTATTATTTTGTGAGGGCTGTGATAAAAAAGAACTGCAGATAAGGTGGTTTAAACAACAGCAATTTATTTCCTCACAGTTCTAGAGGTTAGGATTCCAAAATCAAGTTATCAGCAGGGTTGGTTTCTTCTAAAGGCCTCTCCCCTTGGCTTGTAGACAGCCATCCTCACCAAATGTTTTCACATGGTCTTCCCTAGTGAGTGTGTCTGTGTCCTAATCTCTTCTTCTTATAAAGATAATAGTCATATTGGATTATAGTCTATCCCAATGATCTCATTTAAACTTAATTATCTTTTCAAAGACCCCATCTCCAATCATAGTATGAGGTACTGGGCGTTAGGCCTTCATCATATGAGTTTTGGGAGAACACACTCAGCCCAGAACAGGCAAGATCCTTTACATAAGCTGTAAGCTCAGAAAATATTAGGTTTCAGCTCTTTTCAGCTTCCTTTCATGGGCGTGGAAACCTATATTGGCTCTGTTTTCAAGCAAAGAGACAGACTTCAACCCCCACATCCAAATGGATTTAGTTTCATTATTCTGTGGGTACCAAAGTCCTGGTTGTCCCTGGCCTGTTTCTACATATAGAATCTACTGTGACTGCCACTTTTGCCCCACTGCCTTCTTTGTGCTTAGCTCATTTTGCTTTGTTTTGACCTTAGCTATAATTTTTTATCTTTCTCTTATTATATCTTATCTATCATTTTTGTAATTTTGGATTGTGGCAAAGAGTTGTCAAAGCATGACTTAATAGTATTATTATAATGGGGCACCCGGGTGGCTCAGTTGGTTAAGCATTTGACTCTTGATCTCAGCTGAGGTCATGATCTCATGGTTTGTGAGTTCGAACCCCACATCGGGCTCCATGCTGACAGTGTGGAGCCTGCTTGAGATTCCCTCTCTCTCTCTCTCTCTCTCTCTCTGCCGCTCCTGTGAGCACACACTCACTCTCTCTCTCTCTCTCTCTCTCAAAATAATTATATAAAAACTTAAAAAAAATAGTACTATCATAATGGTTCTCAAAATTATTTTTTAAAGAGAAAAAATCTTTTTGAATCCAAACATTCACAGGAAATACAAATGTGACTATTTGATCAAGTCTGTAGTTATATGTATATTGAGATATTTCACCAAACCAACATGATTATTAATAAACATTAGAAGATTAACTTGAATCCAACAGTTTTCTTCCAGATATATATCCAGTTTGTCTACATAAACAGTAGTGCAATTTAAAATTTTCAAGCATAGCCCAATTTTAAAACATTGCATAATGTAGTCAGTTATTTTACAATTTGAACAACTGGGGCACAAGTCATTTTGGAAAGTTTGAATTATTTATGCTAATGGGGGGAACACTGACAAGGGTAATGCAAGAATGGTAAATTGCAAATAATTTATATTTTGTTCTGCTCTGTATTTCTGTACTCTATTTAATCCAGGTGTTTGATGTGTTGGGAGTTTATACCATTTCCATTCAAATGATGAAAACACACTCTGAATATCTGATTTGAAAAATTCCCCAGCTTCCTATCCTGTTTTATCATTTGCCAAAGTCTTTCTTGTTACTGATTCCATGCTCAAGAGAGATGCTGGATTGGTTCTGACTGATTCACAACATCTGGAGCTCACCTTATCTTTTTCTAAGCTCATCCATGGTCTGACTCACATCATCCTTAAGGAGCATATTGGAAGGTAATGATGTGTTTTGGCTTCCATGGTTTTATGCAATGTCTGACTCTAGGAGGAAAAGAGAGAAATGTTCTAAAATCCTGCAGAGGCTATATGTAAACTACTAAGTCAGTAGAACATAAAGCTTATTGTGTCCTCTGTGAATAATCCACAAAGGGGCTAATTCATGTATAGATATGACTGCTAAATTGCTGAGAGTTTATTGTGATGCTTTTGACAAAGACTTTAAATTATTGTCAACCTGCTTCAGTTCACCTGCACAATGAAAGGAAAAAGACAAGTGAATAAAACCATACTCAGAATTACTATGATGACCCCAAACATTATATAACATCTTGACATGATTTACCACTTTCTGATCACAAACCACTGACAGGCACCTTCTTGGACATAGAAGAATGACTCTACCTGACTCTCTCAAACAGTGCATAATCTTTGACCTTGATCTACAAAAATTTACCAATATAATGTATACTCTTACAAATACATATTGAGCTCTTATTATTTCTCAGAACTATTCTAGGCACTGAGATACAGTAAGTGATGAATAAAACCAGACTTCTGTCTGGGAGGTGCTCAGAGCTTGATGTTTATGTTTTCGAACTGAAATATGACCAATCATTTGGAACCATTAATAAAAAAAGCAACCTATACAATGCTTTTCTATAAAAATGCTTATTAAGTGCTTTCAGATCTGAATTTTTGAATTCTAGCTGAACTACTCTGATGTATATGTAGATGAGTTATGGTCAATTTTTCTGACAGAATTTTATGATTCTGATATTTTTCTGTAACACATAGGTCAAGTCAGTAATAGATATAATGATTGTGTAAGTTAGAGAATCAAAGAAATTACCCAGACAAGTTAGAAGAAAAAGATATAAGGAAAATCAGATCTCCTTACTCAAACTCAAGGGTCCATTACTCAGATTCACAGAAAATTATATAAATTTTCATTTTGCTTTATGCATATGGAAAAACCTGGGAGAAAAAATTGACAAGACAGAGGACAATGAGTTTTAAATTTTTCTAATGTAAATAACTACTTTTTAATAACCTTATTAGTTTTATTATTCAACACTATGCCAATAATTTACCATAGTAAATTTGTGCCATAAAAACAGTCCACGTGGACATTGGTTTCTGAAGTTAAAAATGTTCAGCCAAATTTAAGAATGGGCTGACCAAAGTTTGCATGGAAATTCTATGTGGTTCTGAAATTGTGTATGTGGATTTAGAATTTGACTTGCAATTAGTACTTTTTAGGATATTATGTATGTAAAAACTTGCTGAAAAATATCATATATAGCTTTGCAGACCATAAAGTTTCTCCAATTATTTGGAATTAAACCTTAACTCAATGTTTCTCAAACTGATTTTTAACTCTTCTGCTTCAGAATCATTTGGCCAGATGCCTAGGTTCCACATCAGACTGAACCCTGGAATCTATATTTGAAATAAACTATCCTGATGATTCTAATGCATACTAAAGTTTAACCTCATCATTTCATAAGGCACTTATTTTTTGAAATTGTCTTCTGGCTTATATGTAACTTATATTGTTTTATTCATTAAAAATGTTAACTTCCATTTAGGCAATTGAAAAACATCAAAGAAAATGTTCATTATTGAAGGACTTTTTACATATTAAAGAACAGTTCACTTGTGAAAAAAGGCTGCCTAACCTCATCCATATTTTACCAATGCTGGCTAATTCTTATTTTCATTATTTTTTAAATGTTTATTTACGTTTGAGAGAGAAAGACAGAGAGAGAGAGAGAGAGAGAGAGAGAGAGAGTGTGTGTATGTGTGTGTGAGAGAGAGAGGGGGAGGGGCAAAGAAAGAGGGAGACACAGAATCTGAAGCAGGCTCCAGGCTCTGAGCTGTCAGCACAGAGCCTGACTTGGGGCTTGAACCCAGGAGCCCCGTGATCATGACCTGAGCTGAAGTCAGACACTTAACCAACTGAGTCACCCAGGCACCCCAAGGTTGACTAATTCTAATAATTTAATTTGTAAAATATGACTTTCTAAACTAATATTAGAATTAACCTCTTAAAACATGGGAGTATTTTCCTTTGACTTGTGTAATAAAAGGGAAATGATCTTTAATATGTACATTTGACTAGAGTGATTAACGTTATAACTCATTTGTTTTTCAATTACATTCCTTTGTTACCCAAATAAATCTTGCAGCCTCAGTTGACACAATTTCCAAAGAATCAAATATTTTTTTTAAGAAGTATCCAGCCAACAGAGACAACTAAAGAATTCCAATGTCTACCTACTTCCTTCATAGTATTTTGAAGAGAATTTCTTAATTAGGTTTCTAAAAAGTCCTTCCTAAATTCTCCAGTTCTCTTGCTACCCTGAAGTTGTTACTGAACATCCCACATTACGAATTTGAAACCAACAAACATAATTATCTTCTCCTCCTTCCTGATTCTTTCTATTATTTACATAGATATAGTCTCTGCAAATATTCTTTTTCTCCTCACTTGTATATCATGATTATTGTCAGTCAGAAGATCTGAGGACCTGGCTGATAGATGCTCTCTATTACTTACTTCTAATACTTACTTCTAATGTGAATAAGAACTGACTGAAAATATGATTATACACCTGGAAGGTTTGATGGTGGTTTGAGATTTAAAAATTCCATTTCTATCAATATGCCCTTAATATTACTGTTATCAAGAGAAACTAGCTGTGTGAATTCTCTGAAATAAAAAATATATTTTTAAAATGTTTTTTAATGTTTATTTATTTTTGAGAGAGAGAGAGACAGACAGACAGACAGACTGTGAATGGGGGAGGGGTAGAGAGAGAGGGAGGCACAGAATCTGAAGCCGGCTCCAGGCTCAGAAGCTGACAGCACAGAGCCTGATGTGGGGCTCGAACCCACTAAACATGAGATCATGACCTGAGCCGAAGTTGGACGCCCAACCAACTGAGCCACCCAGGGGCCCCAGAAAAACATTTTAACATTTGTAATTTTGGCACCTAGTAATATAAAATTTTGTGGTGTATAATTTCAAAATCTACTATGATATATGATGTGTAATTAAATATGAAATGCTACACAGTACGTATTCATTGTTGATTCCAGACCACCGCAAAAATCTTTTCATGTTAATGTTGGTACTTTCACAGTTAAATGTGATCGAAGTACCATGAAACCATATATGGACTTCAGATTTTTGCCACAGGGAAATTTTTATTACATGTTTTGCCTTCAATTTACTGTAATAACATTTAATAATAAAATATTGCATTATGTAGCACCTTTTAGCCAAGGATCCCAAAGCACAATATAAACATTAATTCTTAAAACTTTCTAGAAGATTAGTAAGTATTTTTAAACTCATTAAAATTTTAATAAAAATATAAACACATGCTATAGCTGAAGCTAACATATTAAATGACTTAGTTTGCTAGAGAATAGAAGCTTTACAGTTTTAGCTCCTGGATTTTGAAATTCATTGTTTGTTAAAAATAAAACAAAAGGGTTTTTTTTCTTAGTACAATGTAATACATATTCATTGCAGAAAAATTTAGAAAGTACTTACAAAATATGAAAAAGAATTTAAAATTACCCACTCTACAACATAGAGGTAAGCACTCTTAATATTTGGTATACTGTCTACAAAACCTCTTTACATGCACATGTACAAATATACTTTTAACATCATATTATCATTAAACATATGTGTGCATTTTCCCACCTAATATTTATAGCATTTTCTAACATTTTGAAGTATTTTTGAATTTATGATTTTTCAATGACCACATAATAAACATTAGGCGAATACATAATGATTTATTCAACCATTCACATACCTTTGGATGTTTAGGCTATTCCAGGTTTCCAAGATTATCAGTAATCTGGTAAGGGCCATCCCTATGCAAAACATCTTTATCTTCCCCTCTGTTTATTTCTTTAGAGTATATTTTACAAGTGGAATTATTGTGTCAAATGGCATTAAAATAACCTTAGCTATTTGTGTGTGTTACGAATTCAGTTTCCAGAAAGATTTTACTCTTTTACTTAACTATTTGTTAAATCTTTTACTTACAAAGTTAAAACTGGGTTTAAAACTCATGATAATGGGCGCCTAGGTGGCTCAGTAGGTTCATCATCTGACTCTTGATTTTGGCTCTGGTATAGTGAGATGGAGAGCCCTGTGTTGGGCTCTGACCTACGTATGGAGCCTGCTTGGGAATCTCTCTCTCTCTACTTCCCCCAGTTCGCATTCTCTCTCTCTCAAAAATAAATAAATAAATATTTAAAAATTAAAAAAAAAAAAAAGATCGCTTGATAAAATAATCTGAAGCTAAAGAAAAATAAGATAAAAGCACAATGATTAAGAGAGTTGGCTTTGGAGTCAGTCATTCTGAGGTTTGAATTTAACCTGTGTGGCTTCCGGCAAAATAATTAATTTTTAAGTCCAATTCTACATCTGTAAATTGGGGATTATAATGCCTATTTTATGGAGTTGCTATAAACTTTAAATAAAATGAGATATACAAAGCAATTAGAACAATTCTGGAAATTTCTCACTAGTTAAATGTCTCTTCTACTCCCATGGATGTTAAAATTTACTTATATGCTGACAAATCATAACGATACAACCCCAGGTCACTATTTTCTGAGTTGCATATCCAGTTCCCTACTTGACATCTTCATTTGAATGTCTCATAGGCATCCCAGTCATAAAACCTCTAAAACTCTAATATTTGATATATTTTTTACAAGTCTTACTTAATGCATATAGGCAAATGTATTTTGTTTTACAATATCAGGTCATTATGAACTGTATTTTCAGGATTCTCCAAAGAAACAGAGAAATCTATGTCTATAGAGTGAGAGAGAGAGAGATTTTTAAAAATTGGTTCATGTGATTGTAGGGCTGCCTAGCCCAATATGTGCAGAGCAGTTTGGCAGCCTGGAGACACAGGGAAGAACCAAAGTTGTGGGTTGAGTCTGCTGGCAGAATTTCCTTTTCCTCAGAGCTCGCAGTCTCTTTCTCTTAAAGCCTTCAGTTAGATTAGATGAGAGACTCAATTACATTATAGAGGATAATCTGCTTTGTTCAAAGTCTTCTAATTTAAATGTAGGGAGATGGTGGAGCATGAGGACCCTAAGCTCATCTCCTTCCATGGATACAACTAACATCCACATCAGTGTAAATAACCCAGAAAACAACCTGAATACTGGCAGAGCAGACTCTCCACAACCAAATGTAGAGAAGAAGCCACATCAAAGAGGGTAGGAAAGGTGGAGTTCTGACCCACCAGACTGTCTGCTGAAGGGAGGGATACCAGGGTCCTGGAGAGGGGAAAGAGACAGACTCATACCCTGGAACAGGAAACCCAGCATTTGGTTCTGAAACCAAACCAAGTTCTTACAATCTGTGGGGCTTAACACCTGGAACTTTAAAAATCAGCAGGCTCAGCTCTGAGAAAGCCAGGTGGGTGAAAGGAAACCAAGTCCCTGCCCTTAAAGAGATAGCACAACAAGCAATACAGAAGAGATACAGCATAGAAGCAGCAGTTTGAAAAATGTCCAATGTATATGGGAGGGAGATTTGTTTACTAATCTCAGTGCATGTGCTGGAGATCTTTGGGAGACTTCTCTAAGAACAAAAGAGCTGTCTGGAGCCATTTCCCTCCCCTGCCTCCCAGCCTAGAAGCATAGACACCTGTGGGAACAGTGCAGTGCCGACACTCTCTATCTGACTTGCTAACAGGGAGCCCTGTGTTCACTGCCCATGTGTTCTCCTGTGGACACGCCCCCCTCCAATATGCCTTTGGCCAGAGCCCATCTTGCATGGTGGCACAAGCCTGGCAATGTGTAAGCAGCCTGACAGGAGCCAGCACCACCTCAAAGTGATTTCTGCCCCAGGGAAAGGGGAAGATAACCACACACACCAATCTGATTGCAGTCCCAGCAGTGGGCTGGGGGCAGACATTTGGTTTGACTGCAGGCCCTATCGACCAACAAAAGCTTCTTAGGGGACAACACAAGGGAAGCACCCTCCAGTTTGGTGTTATCTCATCTCTGGCAAATGCCTGGTCTGACTCAACTCAAGCTCAAGGTGGCCCAAGACTGGCCCACTAACAACACAGGGACCAAACTCTGTCCAAAATAGGCAAAAAGAACCATTGCAGCCAATGGGACTGAAAGCAAAAGCATCTCAGTCACAACAGCAGAGCATACATAACACAGAAAGGAGACATACCTGAAGCACCAGCTCCTGGTGAATAGGGGATATAGCGCTGTAGGGCACTACCGGACCTCTTCTTCAAAAGGCCATTACTTTTAAGAGCAAGAGATGTAGCTGACTTTCCTAACATAAAGAAACAAACACAGAGAGTTAGACAAAATGAGGAGACAGAAGAATATGTCCCAAATGAAAGAACAGGACAAAATCACAGCAAGGGAACTAAATGAAATGGAGATAAGGAATGTGTCTGATAGAAAATTTAAAGTAATGGTCATAAAGATACTCACTGAACTTGAGAAAAGAGTGGAGGACCTCAGTGAGACCTTTAACAAAGAGAGAACAAACATAAAAAAGAACCAATCAGCCATGAAAAACTCAATGAATGAAATGAAAAATGAACTAAATGGAATAACTGGTAGACTTGAGGAAACAGAAGAATGGGTTAGTGACCTGGAGGAGAGAGTAATGGAAAACAGTCAAGCTGAACATGAGAAAGAAAAAAAAAAAAAGAAAAATGGAAATTGACTTAGGGACTCAGTAACACCATCAAGCATAATAACATTTGCATTATGGGGATGCCAGAAGGGGAAGACAAATGAGAAAATTTATTTGAAGAAACAATAGCTGAAAACATCCTGAATCTGGGGAAGGAAACAGATATCTAGATCCAGGATGCACAAAGAGCCCACAACAAAATCAACCCAAGGAGTTACACACCAAGACACAGTAACTAAAATGGCAGAAAGTAGTGATAAAGAGAGAATTTTAAAAGCAGCAAAATAAAACAGTTACATAAAAGAGAAACCCTGTAAGGATGACAGCTGATTTTTCAGCAGAAATTTTCAGGCCAGAAAGGAGTGGCATGATATATTTAAAGTGCTGAAAGAGAAACAAAACAACTTGTAGCCAAGATTACTCTATCCAGTAAGGCAATCATTCACAAAGAGATAAAGGGTTTCCAGACAAACAAAAGTTAAAGGCATTCATGACCACTAAACCAGCCCTACAAGACATGTTAAAGGGGACTCTTTGAATGGAAAGGAAAGATCATAAGCAGGAGTAAGAAAAGTAGGAAGCACAAAAGCAGTAAAATTAAGTATATCTATAAAATTCAGTCAAGGGATTCACAAAATAAAAGGATGTAAAGTATGACATCATATACCTAAAAGGTGGACAGGGAAAGGAATAAAGAATGGGTTCAACTTTAAGTGACCATCAACTTAATATGGACTGCTATATGCATTAGATATTGTATACAAACCTATTACAACCTACCACAAATAAAAAACCAGTAACAGATATGCAAAAAATAAAAAGAAAGGAATCAAGTATACCACTAAAAAAAGCCAGCAAATCATGAGAAAAGGGAGCAAGAGATGAGAGAACAGAGAACTACAAAAACAACCATAAAACAAGTAACAGAGTGGCAATAAGCACATACCTATCAATAAGTATTTTGAATGGACTAAATGTTCCAATGAAAAGACACAGGATGACAGAATGGCTAAAAAGCAAGTCCCATCTATATGCTGCCTACAAGAGACTAATTTCAGACCAAAAGACACATGCAGATTGAAACTGAAGGGGTGGAAAAGCATTTATCATGCAAATGGAAGTGAAAAGAAAGCCAGGGTAGCAATGCTTATATTAGAAAAAAATAGACTTTAAAATAAAGACTGTAACAAGAGACAAAAAAAGACACTACATAATCATTAAGGGGACAATCCAACAAGGAGAGATAACAATGCAAGAGTGTTTCAATATTCACAATATTCACAAATCAATCCATGTGACACATCACATCAACAAGAGAAAGGATAAAAACCATTTGGTCATTTCGATAGATGCAGAAAAACGTTTGACAAAATACAACACCCATTCATGATAAAAATTCTCAACAAAGTAGGTTTAGAGGAAACATACCTCAATATAATAAAGGCCATATATGAAAAACCCACAGCTAACATCACATTCAATGCTGAAAAACAGAGCTTTCTGCCTAATATCAGGAACAAGACAAGGATATGCACTCTCACCAGTTTTATTCAACATAGTACTGGAAGTCCTGGCCACCACACTCAGACAAGAAAATGAAATAACAGGCATCCAAATTGGTAAGGAAAAAGTAAAACTTTCACTATTTGCAGATGACACGATACTATATATATATAAAACCCTAAAGACTCCACCAAAAAACTACTAGAACTAATAAATGAATTCTGTAAGGTCACAGGACACAAAATCAATATACATAAATTTGTTACATTTCTATACATTAACAATTAATTAGTAGAGAGAAGAATTAAGAAAACAATCCTATTTATGATTGCATCAGAAATAATAAAATACCTAGGAATAAACTTAAACAAGGAGGTGAAAGACCTCTACTCTGAAAACTATTAAGCACTGATGAGAGAAATTAAAGATCACTCAAACAAATGGAAAGATATTCCATGCTCATGGATTGGAAGAACAAATATTGTTAAAATGTCCATACTACACAAAGCAACCTACAGATTTAATATAATCCCCATCAAAATACCAACAGTATTTTTCACAAAACTAAAGCAAACAATGGTAAAATTTGTATGGAACCACAAAAGGTCTAAAATAGGCAAAGCAATTCTGAAAATGAAAAACAAAACTGGAGTTATCACAATTCCATACTTCAAGGTATATTACAAATCTGTAATGATCAAAACAGCATTGTACTGGCATAAAAATATACACATAGATCAAAGGAACAGAATATAAACCTATACTATATGGTCAATTAATCTTTTACAAAGAAGGCAAGAATATGCAATGAGAAAAAGACATTCTTTTTTTTTAAGCTTTATTTATTTAATTTTGAGAGAGACAGAAAAAGCACAAGTAGGGAAGGGGCAGAGAGAGACGTAGAGAGAGAATCCCAAGCAGGCTCTACACTTCCAGTGCCAAGCCCAATGTGGGGCTCAAACTCATGAGGTCATGACCTGAGCCGAAACAAAGAGTCAGACGCTTAACTGACTGATCCACCCAGGCACCCTGAGAAAGATGATGTTTTTAATGGTACTGGGAAAACTGGTCACCTACATGCAAAAGCAAGAAACTAGACCACCTTCTTAAATGATACAAAAAAATTAAACTTAAAATGGACTAAGGACCTCAATGTGAGTCCTAAAACTATAAAATTCCTAGAAGAGAGCACAGGCAGTAATTTCTCTGACATAAGTGGAAGCAACATTTTTCTAGATATGTCTCCTGAGGTAAGGGAAATAAAAACAAAAATGAACTATTGGGACTACATCAAAATAAAAAGCTTCCACTCAACAAAGGAAACAAATTAACGAAACTAAAAGACAACCTACTTAATTGGAGAAGGTATTTTCAAATGACATATCCACTAAAGGGTTAGTATCCAAAATAAATAAAGAACTGATAGAATTCAACACCCCAAAACCAAGTAATCCAATTAAAAAATGGGCAGAAGACATGAACAGATGTTTCTCCAAAGAAGACATACAGATGCACAACACCATTCATCACCAGGGAAATGCAAATCAAAACTATAATGCACTATCACCTCATAGTTGTCAAAATGGCTAAAATAAAAAAAAAAATTCAAGAAACAAGTACTGTCAAGCATGTAGGGAAAAGGGAATGCTTGTACACTGTTGGTGGGAATGCAAAATGGTGTAGTCACTGTGGAGAATAGTATGGAAATTCCTCAAATGATTAAAAATAGAACTACCATATGAAGCAGTAATTTCACTACTAGGTATTTACCCAAACAATACAAAAACAGTAATTTGAAAAGATACATGCACCTCTATGTTTACTGAAACATTATTTACGATTGCCAAATTATGGAACCAGCCCAGTATCGATCCATAGATGAATGGATAAAGAAAATGCGGTGTATATACATACACACACACACACACGCATGCACACACACACACAAATGGAATACTACCCAGCCATAAAAAAGAATGAAATCTTGACAATTGCAACAACATGGGTGGTTCTAGAATACAAATAAGTCAGTCAGAGAAAGACAAATATCATACAGTTGCTCTCATATGTGGAATTTAAGGAACAGAACAAACGAGCTAAGGAAGAAAAGGAGAGAGAGACAGACTGAGAAACCAAGAACCAGACTTTTAACTCTAGAGAACAAAGTGATGGTTACAAGAGGGGAGGTGAGTGGGGGGATGGATGAAATAGGTGAAGGGAGTTAAGAGTACACTTACTGTGATGAGCACCGTGTAATGTACAGAATTGTTGAATCACTATATATATAACACTATACTGGAATATATGTATATAATTATATAATATGTTATATATTATAATATATAACATATTATATAATTATATATATAATATATAACATATTATATAATTATATACATAATATATACCTATACTGGAATAAAATAAAATAAATAATAAAATAAAATAAAAAAGAAAAGGAATACCCTCATAGAGAAATGATTCTATGACACCAACAGGCAAACCACAGAAGAAATATAAATGGATAATAAATGTATTAAAATATTCAATCTCACTAATCAAATAAATGTTAATATGCCATTTTCATCCCCCCCCCAAAAAAAAAAAAACCTTCATAGCTATATCTAAACTGATTTGGTCACCGCCAAGTATCTTGGCACCATAGTCTAGCCAAGCTGACACATAAAATTAACCATCATACTAAATGTATGCATACTAATTACTAATTAAATGACTCCTTATTCCCTAATCTTATGCTTTTGCAGTTTTCACCAACTCACTATAGCCTCTCAGCATTTATCTACCTGTACAAGTCAGCATACCTAGAGCTGATGGTCTTCTCCCTTATAACCGTATCAAATCTTTTATCAGGTTTTATGTATTTCACTTTCTTTTCTTTATTGTTTTTTAAAATTTTTAAAAATGTTTAATTTTTGAGAAAGAGACAGAGTACGAGTAGGGTAGGGGAAGAGAGAGAGAGAGGGAGGCACAGAATCCAAAGCAGGCTCCAGGCTCTGAGCTGTCAGCACAGAGCCCAACCTGGGACTCGAACTCGTGAACCATGAGATGATCATGACCTGAGCCGAAGTTGGACACCCAACCGACTGAACCACCCAGGCACTCCATATGTATTTCACTTTCTAAATGTCACTCCAATCTAGTTCCTTTTGTCATCCACTGCTACTGTCCTTGTCCAAGCCACCACTGTCTCTAGTCTAGACTACTGCACTGTTGCCCTACCCAGTCAATTTTCAACCTGGCAAGCCAATCATCTTTAAAATTCCATGTTTTTATTTAAAAAACATCTTCAAAAGTTTATATAAGAATAAAAATTTGATTCTTTACCATTACCTACAAGGCTATTCATGCTCTGGTTCCTGTCAACTCCTCTGAACACATCTCTTGCCTTCCCCCTAAACTCATCCACTCATTCTCCAGTACTGCTGTCTGCTTTAGTTCCTGGAAATTGTCTCACTCTTTATTGCTTGAAGGCCTTTGCATAAGTTATTTCTTCTGCAAGTTCCCTTGCTCCTTAATTCTTTGCATGCCTAGGTCTTTCAAATTCCAAAGTCTTAGTTTAAATCTTACACTAAAAGCAGCTTTCCCTGGATATTCTACCTACAGCTATCCTTCGTACAGTACCTTATTCTTTTTCTCATTTAAGTGGCCACAGTATGTTGTGTTTAAATATAAGTTTAGTTGTTTACTGGATGTCATTTATATTAGTCTTTAACTTCCATGAAGGCAGTATGGACCATGGCTTCTTGATTCACTGTGGTACATCCAATGCCTAAAATGCTGCATGAAGAAGGCATTTGTTCAAAATTAACTAGATGAAATAACGAATATAGACTTACTTAGTAGGTAAAAGCTGTGAATTTTGTGAATATTACTTTATTTGGAAAAAAGATTTTTGCGATGTAACTGAGACTCTCAGGATGAGATCACCCTGCGTTATCCAAGTGGACTCCAAATCCAGTGACAAGTGTCCTTATAAGAGATAGAAGAGGAAAAGACACAGACACACAGACGAGAAGTTCATGTGAAAATGGAGGCAAAGACTGCAGCAATGCAGTCACAAGGAATGCCAACAGCTACCAGAAACTGGAAGAGGCAAAGGACTCTCCCTCAGAAGCTCCAAAGGGAGTATGGCACTGCTGACACCTTGACTTTGGACTTCTGGCCTCCAGAACTATGAGAGAATAAATTTCTGTTGTTTTAAGCTACTCAGTTTGTAGTAATTTGTTACAGCAGCCCGGAGAAACTAATGCAGTGGTGAAGAGTCTGTTATTAAAGACTGAAAGTTTCTACATTCTGGAAGACTAGCATTTTTAAATTTTCAGCAACCTTTTAATATGAGAATGTTCATAGCATTAAAGCCATTAGGGGGCAGCTGGGTGGCTCAGTTGGTTAAGTGTCCAACTTTGGCTCGGGTCATGATCTCATAGTCCATCAGTTCGAGCCCTGCATCAGGCTCTGCGCTGACAGCATTAAAGCCATTAGAAGTGTTACATGTGTAAAATTCTGACATTCCTAATTCAGAATATAAACCACTGTATTGTAATAGTCATTATCATCACCACACACACAATATTACTACCTATTAGCTGAGATGAAGGCATGTTGGCATTTTTATCTCTTTATATCACTGATGCCTACTTTTATAGACTTTTCTTCCCTAAAATAAATGCATCAAATATAATTATAAAATGGGTTCCCTTTTTCACAGTGCATACAGGGAGGCTTAAATAGATTTAGCCATAAGTTGTAATGAAACAATAATCATCGCTATTTAATACTTATCAGAATCTAATTTTTGCTAATTGTACAAGTAAGAAAGCAGAGGTTCACAGAGATCCACAGCACTACTAGTCAGTAGACAGTGGCACTTGGACAGGGGTCAACCTAACTATTCTGTGTTCCAAGACAGCATAATCCATGTAGTGGATGCTATGTCTCTTCTATAAGTCATTTGAAGTGACTTGAAAAATCCATTCATTTTATTTTGTTAGAAATTCAATGTAATAGTTCCTCAAAGGACACATTCTGATTTGAAAGAATACCTAAGCACTAATAGCAAAACTTCTTATATGGGAAGATATTTTTAGGACATTCCTATTGAATTAAAGCCAATCTAGGATATGAAATTGCTTACTGTGCACATATATAAGGTTGACCCTGAATCTGTAGGATGTGACTCACTTGAAACAGATGGAAAATTGAAATCTGGGCTGACTGTACAGTTTTATTCCACTAATCAGCTTCATATATATTTGTGTGGAACATCATCTGTTCTATTCAGGGGGAGGAGCTTAGAGACATTGTGTCTATATTATAATGTGGGCTGCCAAAGACGCTTATGTGATCTGTGGCTGCACTGATTAATGCCGCATAGCTCAGTGATGGGAGTGTGAGAGCCTTCTACGCTTCCAACCATTGATGTTCTCTTAATCAGTATATTTTTCTAATGGTTGAAGCAATAACCTCACCTTGCCAATCCAAAATCTTATTCGTAAAAAAAAAATATATGATTTGTGTTCAAATTTTCACTTTGTTACTTACCAGCAGTATAACTTGAGCAGATGAACCAACTTCTTGAATTTTGGTTCCCTTATTGTTAGCATACTGATGAAAAAATATCCTGGTGTTGTTAAAAAAGGCGGGGGGGAGGCCCAAACACACATGCATTGCCTAATATGTATTATGTATTCAATTCATGTTAATTTTATTTCTTGAACCATTCAACAAATATTTTTTGAAAACCTGCTATGTGCCAGTCAGAAAGAAAGGATCATTGATCAACTTGATGTGGGTGATGTGGAAATCTAATCAAAAACTTTTAGATGTACCTATCCTTTCTGTTGCTATCTCTAACAACCCAGCTCTGGGGAAGGTGGAGAAAATTAACTGGATTTCAATGGTTTCAGTGGAAGACTGGCCCAGTAGGCTGCCATCAGAAGCCCCAATGCCCTCTCTTTGCCAAGCCATCAGTGGGCACTGCTCTGGAGACCAACTAATGAAGAGTGTTCAACGTCACTTTGTCAGTAATGCTTTTTGACAGCTGTCAGTTCTTTGAGAAGTCTGAATGGACAAGAAATTGTCTGTGTAGGCCAAATTATGTGGGATCAGAGACAGAGTTGTAAATGACACCTCAAATCACCTACCCATGTCAATGTAATGAAACTGGAAATGGTACTAAAAGATGTTGGCTGGCTTTATGTTCCGATAGCAGTTTTTGCTTTAATGTTCTTCTTTGGTCAATGTTTTGGCTAGCTATAATTCCAACCCTCTATTTTGACTAAATCATATGATTATATCTTCTTTAGTTACATACATAACTTGGCCAAAACAAAAATATTTACATAAATTACTAAAATTGCTCTGTGACAATGGGAAGCTCAAAACTGACAAACCCCAATAGGTATACATTACTAGAAGGTGTAGAGTTGGCTTGTCAAGAATATCAATTGAATGAGTAGGGCATACATTTAACGAAAGAAGAAATAAGAAGTCTGGTTCCTCTGGGAGCTTGCAACATAACACTGGCATGAGGAAAGTCCCATAAACATATACATAGCCAATGATAACTTTTTCAAGGGTAATGAGTGTTATTAGAAGGATAGGATAAAAGCAATGTGAATCTGGGAAGGCTTCATGGAAAATGTGAGTTTTGAATTAGGGTTTGAATGTTTTGAAGGGATAAGGCTTGGCAGAAAAATTGTTTTGGGCAACATAGGCAATGAAAATGTCGTAGGCAATCTCTTCTCATTTTACACCCTTTCTGCATCCCTAGGATACATCATGATTTCAAGCACTTCTTACATATTGAATATTTCCAAATTTGCACATATAACGCAGTAGATCCAACTGCCTACGGATATATTTACTTGCCTTCTCCAGAACATTCCTAAAGGCAACCTATTTAAAACAAAACTTATCAGTATCCCCCTCCCTATTCCACTTCCATATTGCCTCTCTCAGCGAGGGGCATTACTATCCATCTATTGGCCTAAATTTATGGCCTAAATCTATAGGCCATCTATTGGCCTAAATTTATGACTCATTCTTGACACATCTATTCCCTCACTTCTACTTTCAATCAGTGGGCAAAGTCTATCAACTTTACTGCAGAACTACTTCTATTAATTACCTACCTTTCTCCACCCTCACAGCCATGCTACTAGTCCAAGCCACCAGCAAGAACCTCCAAATTTGTCTTTATGTAATCACTCTTGTCCCTTCCAATTCATTTTTTAGCTTTTACCCAGAGTGATCTATAAATGCAAATCTGATCACATTTTCCTGCTGCCTAAAATTTTCACCGTCTTTCCATTTTTAATAGGTTAATACCCAAACTTCTAAGGACTTACAAGGTTGCTTCACAATATGGCCTCACTGTCCTCTTCACACTCATTTAGTGCCACGCTACCTCTCATTCTCTTGTCTCAGTTATAACAGATTCCTTCCAATGTCACAAACAGGCCATCATCTTTACCTTCTCTGATTTTTCACAAAATCTTACTTGGAAATACAATTGGGAATATTTATTCATTTAGAAGTAAATACAAACCATGATGAGGGCAATAAAAGAAAAGGGTGTGATAAGGGAATCTAATGAGAATGGAGACTGGAGGAAGCTGCTGAGTATGTATTTGCTAGTGTGGGATAAAGAACATTCCGGAAAAAGTGACAAAATGTTCAAAGGTTCTGATGTAGAAAGAGCATGTCAAGTTAGAGGGTATGTAGGGAAGAAAAAGGATAGTGAATGAGAAGGCAAGTGGGATGAGAGTTGAGGCTGAAGTAGCTGTGGGCCAGATAATAAAGGATCTCCTGATCATGTTGAAGATTTTAGGTATGGGAAAATATAAGTTGTTCCTGTGTGATTGGTAGTTGGGATAAGGAGAATCTGGAAATACAGACATTTGTTTGTAGGGTCCCAGTATTAATGGTGACAGTTGTCATTCAGTTAGGGAAACAAAGAGGTGGAGGTATGACCACATGAAACCCAACTTAGGAAGGATGAATTGGTAGAATTGGTGCTGGGCTTTGGGAGCATGTGAGAGAAGAGGGACTGAAGAGGATGCCGCAGTTCTGTTTCTAGTGTCTAGGTGGGTAAGGGTGCCCCTTGACCATAGCAGACAAGTTGAAGTGAGGCTAGGGTTCGAGGGAAAGGATGCTGGTTCAATTTTGTCACAGTTTTAGATCTTGGCAGATAACGAAAGTTATTTTGTAGACAGCACAAAATATGTCATGAGAAAGAGGATGAGGGGTCAAGACTTGAGGTATTGATCTAAGAGCCATCTGTGGTCAGTGAGGAGTAGTGATGTTGCTTTGCAGTAAGCAAGAAAATGTGACAATATAGAATTTATTAGACCAGGTCAGCTGGGTTCCTGGGTTTTCATTAACGGTGCTTAGTTGCATCAGCATGGGGCACAAGTATGGACAGCAGTGCTTACAAGGGAAAGGCAAAGCTGAAGGAGGGGAAGGTTAAAGAGAATAAAAACCATACACAAACCCAGTGTTCACTGCCAAGGATCAGCTTTAGGGAACAGCTAAAGAGAAAATTGGGTTCATATCAACATTTAAGAAAGCCATGGGCACCTGGGTCCCCATTTGGTTAAGCTACTGACTTCAGCTCAGGCCATGATCTTGCAGTTTGGGGGTTCGAGCCCCATGTCAGGCTCTGTGCTGACAGCTCAGAGCCTGGAGCCTGCTTCAGATTCTGCGTCACCCTCTCTCTCTGTCCCTCCCCTGCTTGCGCCTTTTCTCTCTTTCAAAAAAAATGAATAAAAAACATTTAGGAGAGCCTTCAATAATAACAGAAAGAATGACAAGATCAGAACAGGAGAGCACATGGGTGGAAAAGTGTATGCAAGTGGGAATAATGGGCTGATAATCAGACTTTGAGCCCTGATAATATGTTGATTTTATAGTAGGGCTATGTGTATATGTTTGAAGTATTACAGGTGTCTCTTCCTTCTTAGCCTTTTTTTTTTTTTTTTTTTTTGAGTGAGAATCTTGCCAAGACATTTGTTAGCCTGGTGATCTTGGGGAAGTCACTTAATCTTTTATATTTAAGCTCCATGCGTTTTAAATTAAAGAATGCTATTCTATTAGGTGGCTATGGTCTCTAAGTGAGCCAGTGTATGACAAAGTGACCAGCAGTGTGCCTGCTCCATTCTGTCCCTCCTAGTTCCAGCAGGTCACTAAGGGAATAAGATCACTGCTTCTAGTTTCTACTCCTGCTGCTTGTTGCTATTGGAGCCCTTATACTATTTTACAAGGCTTCTTCATTTAGGAGGAAATCAGATGCCATCTGCTTGACAACTTCTTAGATCTATTTCCATGAAAGAGATTATTGCCACAATTTTTGAATTCATGAGGATTTCATCAATGCAGCAATGAGCATCAGTGTCCTTGATGACTCTTTCATCTCTAGGTTACACAGAATAAGACGGCACCTGTAAACTCATTGTAATTTGCAGAGCGGCACATACCTTTGAAAAATGATTTGTAATTCTCATGGCTAGCTCTCAAAGTATTTTTTAAATGACTGTGAGCTGAACAAGGACAAGACAACCATGTAAGGCTTTAAAGAGGCACCTGACAGACACAGATATCACACATCTGTTTTGATAGTCACTGGAACACTGGGAAGAGGTCTAATTCCACTGATCACAAATATATTTCACAAGGACTTATATGTGGATTTTTTTCATGTCCCTCATATATTCTATAAAAATGTGTTACTTTTTTAGTATTTTGCTTGCTTTAACTTAAGGGAAAAAAATAAGTTACAAGATGATCTTAGGTCTTTTTTTTTTTTTTTTTTTTTTAAGACTGGCACTGGATGCCAAAAACACTTATAAGCATAATAACAATGCAAACAGAGATAATGTTATGAGGCTTGCTATGGATGGATGCTCACTTATTTCTGACTACAGCCAAAAGATACCAACTATTAATTCCCAAATGGCTTTGCCATCAAAAGTTTATTTATTTATTTTTTCTGGGAACATTTAGAGTTTCTACATTAGGATGTCCCAAAATACATCTTATTTTTTTTGAATTTGAGATCAGAGCAAAAACATACGTAAATGACAAAACCTACATCCTTGAATTATCAGGACACATGTAGCATTCCAGTAGGAGTTACTGGAGAATTTGTTCTTACGGAGGGGAAGAGATGGGAATGTTTGATAGCCATGTTTGTGCCAAGGCCAGGGGCTGTACCTGACCTTGTGAGGTCAGGCCTGGGTAGGGAGTGGGAGTCAAAAAATCTTAAACCTCACCTTACTATAAACAATTACCCTTAAACTTTTTTTTTTTTTTAATGTTTATTTGTTTTTAAGAGAGAGAGAGAGAAACAGATCATGAGCAGGGGAGGGACAGACAGAGAGGGAGACAAAAGGACTCCAGGGGGGCTCCGGTCTGCACTGTCAGCACAGAGCCCGATGTGGGGCTCAAACTCGTGGAGATCCTGACCTGAGTCAGTGTGGGACCCTTAACCGACTGAGCCATCCAGATGCCCCCAAACAATTAATTCACAAAACTGGCTCGTGTACTTCTTCAGTGAAGCCTCAGGCAGCAGATACAGGCTTTGTTCATATTTTATTTGAGGTGGTCCCTCATCAGTATTGCACTCTGGGTTCTCTTATGTAAAAATGTTGGAAGGATGATGAGAATTAGTAACAATTAACTGTCAGCTTTAAAACAAACAAGATTTTTGTCTTGAATATTGTATTCATTCTCAGCAAGAAACTGTAATCATTTTACCTGAAAAATATGAATTGATCACTATTGTCTCACTCTCCAAGTGATAACTTTGGAGTTACTAATAATTCGTAGCAATAGCCATAGTACAAAATGATAAGAAACACAAGAAGGTAACTCACATAAAGTATTCCTTATTATTAGCTTATAGGTTTTAGCTGATTAAAAGTCATTTTGCTCCTAAAGATTCTTTGACTAGCTCTTTTTTTTTTTTCCATTGTCTTCTTCTGTAATCTGTTTTCTTGTTGCTAAGTAATCTTTTAAAGTATAGTATTACTTAAAGAATATGATATTAGCATGATTTGCTCTGAGGGTGTTAACCTAATTTAAGAAAAATTTAAATTCAGTTTTAATATCTCAGTGGTATTATGCTTTGTTAAAATTGCATTTCTGGAAAAACTCACTCATCTGTAACAGTTTAAACATGAACCCGTTACCTATATACTATATTAGCTGAGTAAAAAATGAATTTCCTTTTTACTGTTTTTCTTTTCAATACATCTTGTGAAATCATAAGAGAATTCTGCAATTTATATAGGGAAATTTGGCTGCCATTTGCTTGGACTGTGACATATGACTATAATTTGTAACTTTCCTTCTAACACTTGGTTATTTGTTATCTGAATATCTGAGTTTCAGTAGTATGAATTAGTGCATGAACAATGGAAAAGGAAAAAAAGGTACTCTATAATTCTCAGGGGTATGGTGTGCTACCGTACTTAGAAATATGGGCTGAGAAACACATTTAGGTACAGAATTTGTATTCAGCTTATCTGGATGATTTACATGGCTCTGTGTGACTTGCATCTTCATTTGATATTTACATTTTTTTATTTGTATGCTATTCATTCTGTTTTGTGTTTGGGATTGTGCATGTCTTTGGCTTTTCCAATTGTCTTTGAAACTTTATCAAAACCACAACCTTATTTCCAGGGTGCATTTGAAAGAAAAATATTATTAAAGACATATAGGTCTTATAGCATGGTGCATTTATTCCTTTAACAAACATTTATCAAGGAGCTGCTATGTGTCTGTTGCTGTTCTTGGCACTGGGAACTCCAAGGCAGACGTGGTCCTACCTCAAAAGGAATGGTTTAGTGGATGTTACAAAGGAGCACACAGGTGACTACAAACATGATGTGGTAAGGGATAGATGACAGCACTAAGGCACATAGGAGGGGTACCTGTCCCAGAACTGGTAAGTAAGGGCGGGATTCTGGGAGAAAGTGACTCCAACCTGATACTTGAAGGGTGAGTAAGAATTAGCCAGACAAAAGGAGTTTAGGGTTTGGAATAGGGGTAACGGATGGGAGGATAGTGTACTAGTCAGAAGGATAGCTTTGTTATACAAGAGACTAGAGGCAACAAAGAGCACCTTCATGCTTCTGAAATATTAAGATCAGTTCACTTTGATTGTGGCAGTAGAGTACTAGGGATACAGTTGTTAGATATTTGAGAAGTAATGTTTAACAGAAATGGTAATTATTGATTGGATGTGGGCCTGGGAGGGGTAAAAATGAAGGGTGATGCCCTAATTTATTGTTTGAGCAACTGGATGACTTAAGAAGAATAGGTTAACTGGGAACAAGACAGGTAAAACTAGTTTGGACATAATAAACTTTGGCAACATTGAAAAAAAACATAAAGCCACTGGGATATCTAGGTGGAGATGGTTTAGACAGACATGAAATTGAGACAGGGCTGGACTGAGATGGCTGAAATTCCTTAGTATATAGATGGTATTCGAAGTCATGGAAAGTCAGCATAGTTCAATAGCATTTAAGCCTGGATAATAATGTATAAGAGAACTGGTTCAGAATCCTCCCAAACAACTGAAGTTCATGTTTTATGGGGCCATGCCTTGAAGAGTTAGAGTAAGTTGTCATCAAAGAGCACATAAGAAGAACAGAGGTCCTCTGATGTCTCCTGCTTAAAGATCCACATGAACAGGAATGCTACAGCAATATAGCTTTAGCTTTGGTTTATGCTACAGAGAAAAACTGTCCTCAAAGATGGAGATATAAGTATGATTTGAATCGAAGTCCAGAGATCCTATTGGACAGGTCCATCAGAGTGCCTGCCATACCAATAGCTTCTTTCTAAGGGAAAGTGACTTACCCACAAGTGGGCTGTGGGAGCTGCCTTGGGTGGCCATGAGTTCCCTTCTTACTGACCCATCTCACTGGACCAGGGTGGTCTTACCCCTAACCAATGCCTAGGCTGGGCAGTGTCCTATGAGATGGTTTGGCATGAAAAACTGCCCAAACAGGCAAAATGGTGATTAGTTGGGTCAGATGTTCTGGCTCAGGATTTGAACTAGGGCATCTGGGGAAGGAGTCAATTAGTTGGTTTGGGGAGGGAATATAAGCTTAAAAGAACCACAAAAAGAGGACTTGTGGCAGTAAGAAAGATGAGTAAACTGATGGCGTAAGTAAACAGAATTTATGAGTAAGCAGAAACTGAAACAGAAATGACAGAGAGTAGAGGGTAAGGTGGCTAACTGATACCAGTGGGAGGAACAGTTGCAGTCAGAAAGGAGATGAGTCGCCACTAGAAAGGCGAGAGATAAACAAAGTCCTGCTAATAAGGGCCAATAAGGTAGCCACTGGAACCATGTTGGATTTTTATTATCAAATATTCTCATCCTTAAGGGTGTCTGATTGATACTTTTTGTGCCCTTGAATATACTTATAATAAGTTCTTGTTAATTAAGGTAACCAGAGTGAGTATTTATTTATTGGAAACAAGTTGCTTTACTAACAGAATCCTTCAACCCCAAAATTTCTTGCAGGCTTGCCTGACACACAGCATGATGAAATGCACCATTAGAAATGCATTCCTTTGGGCTAAGAAATTGGGGGCTCAAGATTCTTTAGTAAAATGTAAATGTTACTGAGTGGTATAATGTAGAAAGCCATTTTTCAACATAAAGAGCAACTGTTGAACATCTATTAGGCATTGAGTATTGTGTGTGTGTGTGTGTGTGTGTGTGTGTATGCATGTGCCTGCATGCACCACGCTTTTGGGAGCATTCTCACATTGGGATGAGACGGTGATAGAAGCAGAAAGCACTGAGAAATATTAAGTACGCATAAAATAAAGTCCTTTTCTTTAGAAGTTTACAGTTCAGTTAGGGATATACTCAGGACTGGGAAGAACTTGAAAGATAATCTCTGGACTAGTGATGGTAAACTCACAGGTCCACAGGTATCAGGTTAGTAGAGTTGAATGAAGTGGGTGAAGAGGGAGTCATGGTGAACTGCAGGATGGGCTATTCACACAATGGTCTCTGGGCAGAAGGCCTGCCCTGTGTTTATGCATCAAAAGTTTCAAAAGAGGCTCAATTTTTATATAGAATACCCTAAATTATAAATGTTGGTGTGTACTTCAAGTACAAAACAAAAAAAAACAAAACAAAACAAAAAAGTCTTTGTAGCCAAACAAAAAAACTCTGCAAGGCAGGATTTGGACCATGGGTCAGTAGTTTATGGTTTTTGTTTTAGTGGGTTTCAAAATGTTTAGATTTAGGACCAGCCTGCAGAAGAAATATTATGCCTAAATCTAACACATAAAAACAGAGAAGCAGAAGTACTGGGGTTCAAATTGGGTGAGGAGACAAAGCTTTGCTACCCTCATCTTTCTTTCTTTCTTTTTTTTTTTTTTTAAATTTTTTAATGTTTATTTTTGAGAGAGAGAGAGTGAGCAGGGAGGGGCAGAGAGAGAGAGGGAGACAGGGAATCCAAAGCAGGCTTCAGGCTCTGAGCTGTCAGCACAAAGCCCCATGTGGGGCCCGAACTCATGAACAGCAAGAGCATGACCTGAGCTGAAGTCAGATGCTTCCCGGGCACCCCTCACTTTTTACTTCCACCCTAATCAGGCCCAAAAAGACCTTGACTAAATCTTGAAAACCACTAAGATAGTTCAATCCTTTAGTTTTACAGATGAGGGACAGGGAGGATCCAAGAATCACTGGCTTAAGGCAACAGCGTTTTGAAGATAATGCAGATAATGTCCGTTTTTACACAATGGAGTGTAAGCTGCTGTATGGTGGTTAAGTGTTACAGTCCTAGAGCTACACTGCTTGGATCTGAACCTGCTTCTCAGGAGCAAATTTAAGAAAGTGGCATTCAATCACTCTAACTTTCCATATCTATTAGATGGGAATGAGAAATAATATTACTAACCTCATTAAGCTGTTGAAAAGATTACATGAAATAATACATGCACCGCATGTAGTGTAGTCCCTGGCATACCATAAGTGTTCAATAAATGTTAGCTATTTTTACTGTAGAGTATCTTTGCCAGTCATTAACATCATAGCAAGATTTATTGCATGTGACAATCAGCTGTCACCTACAAAACAATCTTGGAGGAAGGACATGAGTTTTGATGAGGCCACTTTATTTATGGAGCATGGGGATCTTACAGAGAGGACAGGTACTGGTGGGTGGCTTCCACGCAGGAGGGTTTTTTTTTTTTTTCTTCTTTTTCCTCTGTAGCTCTGGTCCTTCCAACTCCTTAGACTTGAAGACTTTATAGGTTACTGGTAGGCTTCTGACATTCATATGAACACACAACTCATCACTGATCTAAAGGGCTACAAAGGTACCCAGAATCAGAACTGATAAGCTGAGCAAGGAGCTTAAATATTTGGGGATTAAATCTTTATAAATAAACAGTATGCAGTTTAACCTAATTTGTGGGTCCACCCCCCTTCTCCGCCCCATAATGGCACACATGGTCCATGATACCCCTTGTCAAGTACCTGCGAAAGAGAGTTGTAATTGTCTACCAGTCCAGTTTAGAAGCCTTTCTCGGTAGAGGTTGTCTCTATTGGTAGCCAGCCTCCTTGGGATAATACCCAGTGTGGACATTCAATAAGTGATTCCTGAATACCTTCCATCTGCCCAACTTTAGGGTTCAATTGTTTCATTGTTTCCCAGTCAAGATGGCTGTGTCAGCCCCTAGTTGATCTGGAAGGTAATTCCAGGGTCCAGCAGGCACCACCCTGCACCACCACCCCTCTGCAGTGCGTAGTCATTTTCACGGCAGTCATGTTAGGGGCATCTGGTCAAAGAAGAGATTGGAGTTTCTTGGCAGAAGGAAGCCTAACAAACACCATAAAAGGATTTTCTAAATATGTCCACAATCCAATATAACCCTCGGTAATTTGATTTGTAGGAAATGGAGAGCAGAACATTACACACAGAGTGCTTATCTATAATTCATAATAATTACTGTAATGGGGAATCTATTGTATAGATAGATGTAGGAACACAAGTTACACCCCCATAAGAATGCACTGCTGGCTGACACAGCCCTTCACACCCTCCTAATCTGCCTACCTTGTAGTGCACATCACTTAGTTGCCCAGAAGATTTAAAGCTTTGGGGGGTACCTGTTGAAAGATGAAGAGTTTCTCCTTTTGATTAGAGAGATCACGGACCCATTTTGGAGGAACTTAAGCACTTCCTTAGCCTGGTTTTTCTCTAGTATTCTGGGTTTTGAGCAATTACAACCTAACATTTGAGAACTTATTTATTCGTTATATTTGTGATCTAGTGTTATGACAGGGACAGTTTCCCTTCAGTGGGAGTGATGGGGCCTCTTCAGTTCCTTGTGCCCCTGAAGGCTCAAATTCAATCAGGCTGAAGGCTGATATGCCTTTAGGGGATGTGGCTCCTTGAAAAGGGGCTGCAGGGAAAAACAAATTTGTGAAGAACAATACAAAAAAAATGGAAAGAGGTAAACTTTGTTTTGAATGCAGACTTTAGAATTGCATATTCTTTTACCATAGAAGTCTGTTTATCTTTGTTGGATTGTAAGATATCTATGCCTATCTATAAATAAATACATATTTCCTGAAAGTAAGGGTAGAGTATGCTACATATTTCACAAGAAAATAATTGTGGTATCTTTGTTCTTTTACTTTAAGCATTATTTTCATAACGGACATCTCCCTTTCCCAGATGTCCCTTCTGACCCTCGAATTCCACCCCAAAGGGCTTTCTGTTAGCTGCTACTTCAAACACTGATAATAGTCTCTTTTAGTTGTTCTTTTTACAGTTTATAATTGTCCATCATCATTTGCTTTTGGTCTGTCTAGGAGACATTCAAAATCTGGCCAGTACTTTATTTTTAGTGGCAGAGCGTGTCTACTCCTCAGCTGTTGGGAATGCTGGTCCTGGCTGCGAATCTTGTTTGCTTTAAGTTGCAATGCTTTTGCCCCATGTGTTTTAGTTTTTGGAAGCAGCTGTATCGGTAAAGCTTCTGGCTGAATTACCGGACAAAGCCCACATTATAAAAATCCTCAACTTGTTTGCTCTTCACTTCAAAAAGGCTGTGGGCTGCCAGCTTGTCATACTCATATTACCCACATGCCTGTTTAAGTTTTCACCAGCAGGCATGAATCTCTTGGTCTCTTTTTTTTTTTTTTTTTTTTTTTTGGCAATTGGTTGGCCTATAGCTATTTGGTTTGATACTGATCTGTCAAAGACAAACCATGAAGTGGTTGGCACAAGACAGCTGGCAGTCTGCGGCTCTCCTATTAGCAAGGAGAGGGTTTTGGATGGAGGATTTTACTTTTTCCTCTGGTCATCGTCTTCTGAATAGAGCTAAAACTGGCACAGAAGACTTTTGCTGGTTTTTGCAAAGCTAATTTCTCAGTCCTTAAACTCAAAATGCGTGTGGGGTAAGGGTGAGTCTGTTTGTCAGCATCAGGGACTCTAAGGCAGTAAAGCAGGATATGGTAGGAAACAGTCTTATGTGACTAGACATCGAAAGGAGGAGGAAGTTTCAGTTGGTTGGTGGCCCATAAAAGCACTGGCTTCCATGCTATGTAGTTGTTCAATTGCTTAAATTGCCACCATCTCACTGCTTTCATTGCCCCTAAACTAATCCTTCTGTTTCTCTAAATCTCATAATGCTTACTGGGCCTTTGCTGCCATTTCTGATTTTTATTATCACCACAACCTGTCTTTCATCTTTCCTTATGATTGTTTTCTGTCTTGGAGAACTTCTGGATAGCTGAAGAGTTTAGTGGATGGAAGTTGAATTGATCTGCAGTTGGTTATTGGTATTTATATCAGATATCATGGATTCCATCCTCCAGTGTTCAAGATAAATGATAGGTGACAAGAGAATTAGCTTCCTTTGGGTCTTTACAGAGTCTGGTTCTGACAAGGGATGTCAGTGCAGACTTAAATAGCAGACCTCTGGATTTAGCTTTTGGAAGTGTTCTCAGCATCAAAACCTTAGTTTAAATAGTAGTAAATCTTGTGCTTGAATTAAAAGCAGAAAAAAAAATTTCTGAGCACTGCCAAGACTAGAGGTGCAAACTCTCAGCCTTTAGAGCTGATCTGGTTCGCAGATGAGATTTTGTTTAGCCTGAACGTTTATACTCCACCAAATGACTGTTTTTTTCCCCCCTCTTTGAGCTGAGTTTATTGTCATCACTCACAAACTTAAAAATTGGGAGAATTCACATAAAAATCTTAATTTCCAGCTTCTTGGGAAACTGCAAATTCTGGCAATACTGGGCTTATATTCTTTCCTGCAAAACAACTGATGAAGCTTCATAGCTGCTGTCCTTTTAAATCAACAAGTTCAGCCCAGGCTCCAAGAATCCCTGTGAATTCTCTGTTACTGAGACCAGTGTTAATTGCCACTCATCCTGTTTGCAATTTTGCTATTTTAAAGATAGTGTTAGAAATCTTTAACATTGTGCCTGTGTCACTTTGCTTTCTTCTCCCATTGTATTTACTTTCTTAGCCCCTAAAAATATTTGCCTTTGTGGTGTCTGCCTTCATCTCTCTATGAGGAATAGAAAATACAGAGCAAAGAATGACAGGTCCTCTTATCAAGACACTCACAAAATGGGTCTGTTGGATTTATTTTGTGTGGTTTGTTTTTGTAAAATTCTGGTGTCTGAATACTGTGGTGTCAGGAATAATGTCTAAGGCAGATGCAAAAGAGACTTTGTTATCTCTGTTAGATATAAGTGATTCAGGATGGCAGTAATACACCGGGTGAGGAGGGAGTCTGAGAGGTCACAGGGCTGTGGAAAGCTTAAGTATAATGAACTGTGAATCCTTTGAAGAAAAACAAGCCTTTCTTATCCTTCTCTATGCTTGAGATTACAAAAGAAAACTCAGGCTTGAACCCTACCAGACTGCATCAAATAAGGAAATGTGAGAGCCATTGTGTATTGTCTTGAGGCTCACTGTATGTAGTGCAGACTTCCCAGCTGAGTTCTATGTGTGTGTGTAAAGAGGACCGTGGATGGAAGAACCTGCTAAGAATTCATTCACTATACCACGTGACCCTTGGATTTGGGGTATTCAATGCCCATGGAGCCTCATCATGGGAAGGGGCACATCAAGGAGAAATCACATAAAATATCCTCTGGGTGCTTGATAAATATTTCAAAATGAATGTGTAGCACAATGTTTGTTTGTTTGTTTGTTTTTAATAAGGAACTCAGAACAAAAAGTGATCAGCTCCTGGCTTTTTAAAGATTGGCTCCTTAGGAAGACATTGCCATTTGAAATTACTTAACATTTTTACCCCAACATAAATGCTTAAGGCAAGAACTAGATTTTATACCTAGCAAATAGCAATGTAAATGTCAAAGAACATATTCCAGAGCATTACACTTACAGCTCTTAAAATGGCATCTTAGAACGGTATTAATCACTGTCAGTTTTGCATACAACGTTTCATCAATTAAATAGCAGGAGGACCTGTCCTTCCATGGAAAGCAAATAACACATATGGATTTCCTCTTAGCAATTAGCTGAACATTCTGCATTTCCTTCTTGCTTGCAAAAAGGGTTTGGACTGAAACCATCAACATGTTTGTGTTCTTCATCGGTAAAGCAAAGCAGATGTGTAACAGCTTCAGTAGAATCCAGATTCATTTATAAAGTATCTTGTGAAACATCTTGATGTGGAAGCATTTCTGTATCGTTAGATCTTTTAGAGTTGGATAGAGGGTGACACCCTATAAAAGTTGTGAAGTGCTTTAAACTTTGTCGTGTCTTGAGCTGAGGTTTTCAAGACTGTGTCACTGTGTGTATGTAGAGGGGATTTTAAAACTTTCAAGCTTAATGTGAAAAATTTGTTTCCAGCAGGGACTAGTTTCAGCTAGGTCTATGGATTTATAAAATGATGAGGCAATTTTATGCAGCAGAGACTGATGATAGAAATGCAGTTTACATAAATGGCAATGGATTAGCACTTAAACCACTCTCCACGTATGTTTAAACAATCTTCCACGACCCTCAAAAATCTCCTTTTATAAACTTCATCATTTATCTGGGATTAAAAGGGCAATGTTTTGACAACACTGTTGATTTACATGTAACTCATCATTTGTTTATCATTTATCTGAGATGATTAGTGCCTGAACTTCATACGCCTGGAATGTGTATTACACTTGTTTACATTTTTGGTAGCTGATGCCCTTTTTAATGTACTTTTTAGGGCTCAGGACAGCTTGGTGTGACTTTGATGATCCTTCTAGAAATCAGTCCCATCTAAGCCTGAGGGAAGTTTAAGATTTATAACTTTTCAGCAAGGTTGAGTTTTAGTGATAATCCATCAAAGTTCTTAGTATTCTTCTCAGACCCTAGTCTCAGACCTACTCCGACAAGATGCATTGGTCACTGAAAATTGGCCCTCAAGGCCATGAAATCCTGTAGAGGGTCAGGAATACAGCACCAGGCATAAGTATTCTCAAATGTGAAGATGTAAGTGAACAAACAGAAATGTGGAAGAGATACAGGAATAGAAACTCTGTATTGGTAAAATACACGTACATAAACATACACACACACGCACACACACATACATATATTCTAGGTAAGATATATTATTATACTTCAATTATCATCTGCTCATCTAAAATAGCTTTTGCATTCATTTGTATTTCCAATGATAGAGATTGCCTGTTGCCAACTATTTGTTCTTATCTTTCCCCCATCTAGGACCATCTTAAATTGATACTGTAGCTTAAAATAAGGAGACATTCAGAGGAAGTGACTGAAAATAATTTCTATTTGTAGAACAATTTCAGTGGCTAGGTGAATGACTGTATACTTCACAAACTTAAAGTTTAACAAGGTGGCAAATTTGTATTTTTATTCAACAAGATCCCTGTGAAAGCTATTATGAGCAAAAGCATTCTGAGCAGAAGACAAACTCTGCTCCACGGGTACTGCAAAAGGTATGGGGATTCACATGTTGGGAGCTCTAGACATGTCAACTATGCTGGGCAGAGTAAGAAGGAGAAGAACATGGCAGGAGGTGAGCATGGAGAGATAGATAGATAGATAGATAGAGGAAGAGGCAACTCCCATGAGAGGGAGAACTACAGTGAAAGACATCCAAAAATAATTTTTAGGAAGAATTCCTGTGACATTTGTGTAAATTCTCCACATTACCTATTAAAGGTAATTCACAATCAAGATTTATGTAATACTTTAGCCCTTCTGTGGCTAGAGTGCTGTTTCATTTAATGTAATCCTATTCAGAGAGCAGTCCAAGTGGGAGTCAGCTATATATCTAGGCTATATATGGGGTTTTGGAAATAAATCATTACCCTAGAAATAGGTTAAAAGTGCATCTTCACTATGATCATTTATGTTTTGTTATTATATGGAAGTAAATATTATACAATTTGGACTGTATAGTTATTTCAAGTAAACAAAATACAGACATATAGGAATGTTCCTTCTCTTGTGTTATATATCTGCCTATAGAAATATATCTGTAATAGGGAAAGGTAGATGCAGAGATTTTGGAGAGATTTAGGAGTAAGACATATAGTTCTAGAACTGGATCAAAAACATGAAGAAGTGAGCTGTATCAATACACACAATGTCCAGGTAGGACTTAGAGTCAACGGTACTTTCTTAGATGATGTATTAGCAAAATTATCCAGAGAAGAGGAGCTGACTGAAAGGACTCCGTCTCTATCTTTTAGGAGATAAGAGTCTCTGGATGAGAAGGTCATGAGACAGCAATAAGAAAACGGTAAAGTAAAATATCCAACAGCTAGAACTTAAAGTCACAGGGATAGAGTGGTGAATTGCTGGTGGAGACGGGAGGTAAGAAGGGAGAGAGAACAATTTCCTTATATTATTATGTATAAGCCGGATCATTCATTCACTGTGCCATTGATTCTTGGGCAGATTCTAATCAGTTAAGGATTGCTCTTAGAGATAAAGCTCTTAGACGGGATAAAGTTACGGTAGTTCATGTAATGGCTACAGTTTAAGAGCGAAGATGGCTGTTGCATCTGGCTTGCTTAGGAACAGTCCTCTGGTTGGGCTGGATCTGGTGCTATTAGTCTGTGTTCCATAGCATGTTGGTTGGTTTGAGATTAATGGCTGAGAATCAACAGAGAAAGCCTTAAAAATTCCCTTGTGAACAAACAAGCTAAAAATTGATTTTTAACTTAGATTCAGTGGACATCCATTTACTGAGAAAATTGGAGTTGCTCTTGGGAAGGAAGAAGAGGTCAGTGACAGCCATGCTTGGGCTTGTTCAATGCTTTTGAGTTACCTCAGTTGACGAGAACAAATCCCTGGGGACTTGGCTGTAACCGTGGGACTGGAATTAAGCAGGCTTTGAACCCCCCCCACCCCCGCCCCCAGTTGAGATCAACTCTCTTAGAAACTTGAGAAATTAGTAGGAGGTGCTATGCCAGGCACTGGAGTAAAGGTCTCTAAATGTAGTTAGAGAAGCCACTAAAATAGAACAAAGACAAATAGCCCCAGAGCAGGGAAATGCCACCGACTAAGTGAGAGTCTACAGTCTTTCAGGTTATCCAGAGATGCAAACTCACCAGGCACTGCCCCAGAGAAGAGCTGAAATTCACATTTTGAATTGACAACTATGAATCAGTGAGACCTCAGTGTTCAGACTGAAGCAACTGGAACTGCAGGCCATCCACCAGGGGGCAGTAATTTGAAGCAGGCATGGTCAATTTGACTCTTGAAGCAGATTTACTATTCAATAGGCAACTTGTTTGGATTTTATTACCAAATCAAGGAGCCATCACAATTTTTCCTGGAGGAAAAAGAGGCAACTCTAGCAAACCTCCAGGAACACAAAGGCCTGAGATGCTGACATGATTTGGGAAGCTGGAATGATACACTTAATGCTTTAGTTTCATAGAGTCTGATTCCCCACAAATAAGGTCTACTTGGGCCTGGACAAGCAGATTGCAAACCCTGAAGAGGCTGGTTATGATCAGGTTTGAGATTTGCCTCCTTGTTTGTTTCAGGACAGGCACGGTGATAATAAACAAAGTTGCTTTGCTTCTCTAGCCATCCACTCCTCAGGGTTTTTCAGACCTTAGGGCACAGAGGTTGCTCAGAAATTTGGGCTGGGGCAGGACAAGAGATGATCCTATCTTTGTTTTTGTTGTTTTAGAAAAAGCTTTGAGTGGCTGTCAGCTCCCCAAGGGAATGAGTTAAGTGAATACACCTTTTTCCTTCTATTAACTAGCAACACTGACTCTGCAGGAGGGTTGGACTTCCTCAGAAAGCTGACAAGTTTTGCTTCTGGACATGCTAAGAGGAGCTTCAAAGGGTCACAGTGCCCGAGAGGAATCATGAACAGCTCAGGAAAGGAAGGGGAATCCAGAAACTGAGTGTGAGATTTCATAATGTGAATAGGAAGAGTCCCAGGGTAGCACATACAGAGATTGGGATAGTCTTTGCAGAATACTACCATGATACAACCAGAGAGATGCTGTAACACTACATACTAACCAACGCTTATTTTGCATCTGCCATGTGATGGGCACTGTTTTAAATGCTTACATATGATGATTTATTTAATCTACACAATAACCCTAGGGTGAGATACCATCATGACTACATTTTGTAGATGGAGAAACTGAGGCACAGAGACGTAAAGATCTCCCAAAGCAGGGCTCAGTGACTCAGCCTGTGCTTTTAGTATGCTGTTCTGCTTCACAAATATGGCAGACAATTTCTTCATCAGGGTTTCAGGGGGGCAGAGTGCCAGAGTTGATTATTATGAGAAAGGTAGTTGTGGGGCACGTGGGTGGCTCAGTCTGTTAAGCATCCAACTTCAGCTCAGCTCATGATCTCACAGTTCATGAGTTCAAGCCCATGCTGGGCTCTGTGCTGACAGCTCAAAGCCTGGAGCCTGCTTCGGATTCTGTGTGTCTCTCTCTCTGTCCCTCCCCCACTCACGCTCTGTCTTTCTCTCTCTCAAAAATAAATAAACATTAAAAGCAAGCAAGCAAGGAAGCAAGCAAGAAAGAAAGACAGGAAGAAAGGTAGTTATAAATTTGAGGTACAGGGAAACTCATCAAATAAGGTATTTAGAAAGCATTTTATGTTGAATGCTATGTATCCCCTGTCTCTGACACCCCTATACTTCAGTTTTAAGAAATTATGACTAAAAAAATCTGTATTATTTTTCAATATTTCTGGGATTGAATTTCTCTTTGAATGTAGCACTGTGTAAAAAAATGGGTCCATGACTCAGGTTGCAATGGTTGGTCTAATTTAGAAAAAATTCTGTCACTAGTTATGCAGTTGCCATTTTTCCTTCTTTTGTGTAAGTATTTTACTCAAAATCATTAAAAGCCCTTTAAAAGTTGGAACTTCAGAATAATAAAGACTGCAGCGTGAGGTGGCACTACTGTGGCATAATGGTTCCAAGCACAGTGCGGTGTCTTATCCTGTTTTGTGTCCCAGGTCCTCTTCTGAATAGTTGTGTGACCTCAGGAAAATCACAAGAACTATCTGAGCCTTAGGATCTCTTCTGTAAAAAGCAGGAAATAATCTTTACTTAAAAGTGTTTTTGAGAACATTGAATGAGGTTGTGATTGTAAAATGGTAAAATGCCTGGCAAATAGTGAGAATATAGTGTAATATATTACTCTTGTTATTCTTAGCACTTCTCTTTTTTGATTGCTGATATCATCTTTAGTCTGAACTTCAGAAACACATCAACTTAGGCTGGATACCAGGTGATCTGACCGTAGTCACCTACTGCTGTACCTGGTCATTAACAGTTATCAACAGAACCAGACATTGATAACCCTCCATTTTTTGAAATAAGTTTTGCACCTGGCTTCTGATATTCCTCCTACCATAGTGGTCACTTATCTCACACCTAATTCCTGTTCATCTTCCCATCTTCTTAATATCAAAGTATGCCAAGGCTTCGTTCTTGGAACTCTCCTTTATCTGCACTCCCTTTGTCTCTTGTTTTTTAATATGAATATCTTTAAAAAAATGGATTAATTAATTAAATCCCAGTATAATGAAAGTACAGTGTTGTATTAGTTTCAGGTGCACAATATAGTGGTTCAGCAATTCTGTACATTACTCAGTGCTCATCATGATAAGTGTACTCTTAATCCTCTTCACCTATTTCCTACCCACTGTCCCTCTGGTAACCATCAGTTTGTCCTCTATAATTAGGAGTTGTTGTTTTTTTGTCTCCTTTTTTTCTTTGTACTTTGTTTTGTTTCTTAAATTCCACATAGGAGTGAAATAATACAGTATTTGTCTTTCTTTCTCTAACTTATTTCCCTTAGCATTATACCCTCTAGGTCCATCCATGTTGTTGCAAATATCAAGATATTACTTTTTTATGGTTGAGTAATATTTCATTGTATATACATACCACATCTTCTTATCCAGTTATCTGTTTATGGACACTTGAGTTGCTTCCATAACTTGGCTATTGCAAATAATGCTGCAATATATATAGGTGTGCATACTCAAATTAGTGTTTTGTTTTCTTTGGGGAAATACTCCATAGTGGAATTACTGGATCATATGGCAATTCTATTTTTAATTTTGTGAGGAACCTCCATACTGTTTTCCACAGTGGTTGAACCAACTTTCCTACCAATAATGCATGAGGATTTCTTTTTCTCCACATCCTGCCAACAGTTATTCTTTCTTGTGTTTTTGATTTTAGCCAATCTGACAGGTGCAAGGTGATATTTTGTGGTTTCGATTTGCATTTCTCTGATGATGAGTGAAGTTGAGAATCTTTTCATGTCTGTTGGCCATCTGTATGTCTTCTTTGGGGAAAAATGTCTGCTCATGTCTTGTATCCAATTTTTACTGGATTATTTGTTTTTTTGGTGTTGAGTTGTGTAAGTAATTTGAGTATCTTTTTAATGTCACATTCACATTGACTGCTCCCAACTTTATATCTCCCAAGTAAAACTCAATTTAGACTCACATATTCAATTGCTTATTAACATGTCTACTCAGATGCGTAATACACACAACACACTAATCATGCAAAACACTTGACTTCCCTCGAAAACTCATTCTATCCACACTCTTCCCTATCTCTAGTTTCTAAAAAAAACAAACAAAAACAAATAAGAAAAAAAAACACACCAGAAAACCTGAAATTATTCTTGGTTCCCCTTTTTCCTCATGTACTACATTCATGCTATTCCATCAGAAAACCCTACTGACTTCATCTTCAAAATATTTCCAGAACCCAACTACTTCTTGCTCAGTACCTCTTCTGATGCCATCCAGGTCCAAGCTACCATCATCTCTTGTCTTCATTTTTGCAAATGCCTCCTAACTGGCTTTATTGCTCCTACCCCTGCCTCCCTTAGTCTATCCTCAACACAGTATTCCAAGTAATCCACTTAAAACTTAACTAAGATGCCGTTATGCCTCTGTTCACATCCAGTGTCACTCAAACGGAAGCCAAAGTTGAGGCCACTTTCCTCTCTAACTTCTTGGACTTTTTTCTATTGCACACTCGTTCACTAGCCATACTGGTGCCCTTGATTTTCCTTGAGTATGTTAAGCTCACTCCTTTCTCAGGGCATTTGCACTGGCTTTTCTCTCTGCCCGAATACTTTGCTTACAAATATTGGTAAAACACCCTCTCACCTCACTTCGACCACTCTATTTACAATGGTAATCCCTCCTTATCTCTATCTCCTTCACAAAGGTAAACTTGACTAAGACATTTGACTGTACTCTTTTTTGCAAACCAATTAGCACCTATTAATAGGCTCTGTATTTTATTATTGATTTTGTCTATTGTCTGATTCCTCAATTTGAATATTTCAGCTCCACCAGACCACCAGTCCACTGCTGTATTCTGAGTGCTAAGAATAACAGTTTTGGTAAATGGTAACAACAGCCCTGAGTGACACGTTAGACATTCAATCGGCACTGGTTGAATAAAGGAACAATTTGTTTATTCCTTATGAATTAGACAGTGTTTTGGCACCTCATTGCACCGATTACTGGAGTCAACAGGTATGGCTGCATACTATATAAATTTCCGTTCCTTTACAAGGCTGATTTCAAATATTTGGCATGAAAATGCATAGATCTTGGTCTCTGTCATCTTAAATGTTTACAGTAACATTTCCTTCTGGGGTGTGTAGTTATGAAAATCATCTTGGTTCTCATTCCCTGTTCTCCACCAAAAAGAATGGAGAATTGCTCAGCTGAGAGAAAAAAAAATAGTATGTATTTTTTTTAATCTTCTCTTTAGTGTTTAGAATTCTATTCTTTTCATTCTCACTTGTGACACCACTGGTATTTCAAACAATAGAACCCAATACTAAAATTTTCCTGCCATTTGGAATTCAGGCAATAGCTGCCTTGATCCCTGCTCTTCTCTTGCCAACAATTGGAGGAGCTATTACATTGCATGCATGGACTGTCCAATGAACAGCAGGCCAGGTGTCACTTTGAGTGACAGCCTTCCAGTTTCCAAAAACTGTAATTCTGTTCATTCAATTGAGTGATTGTGTGGCTGTATGTCACTTTGCCTTCAAAATATCTCCTCTTAACTTGCACTGTTTTGACTGCATTCTGGAGCTGATGCTGTAAGGAGAGGGTGGTATAATGCAGAGAGCACTGACAGTTTGAAGCATGTGCAAGCTGGAACATATCTCCTGCTGCAATGTTTATATCTTTGGCTAATAGTGATATAATTCCTCTTTCCTTTTTAAGTGACAGGTAGTTGGGATTTGTGCTTTTGTTCTTCTATAAAAGGAAAAGCAGGTTCGTGTGGTCTGTAAGAGTAGGATTCATCTAGTTTTAAGATTTGGATCTAATTCCTCAACAACATTCTTAGATTAACTTAGTTGAATGGAAATAATAAAACTATGGCTGTGCTAACTGATTCTGTCATCTTACTCAAAATGGAGATCATTGTGTGGTTGATTTAGCTGCAGTTGTTCTCATTTGATGTTACTGTCAAGATAGCCACAATGATGAGCTTGGAAACTAAGTGGTCTGTTTAATTGGCCACAGGTGATAGTCAACTGACTGGTGTTTTTCTTAGCAGCATTTAGCAGGGCTGTTTTTTCTCAAGTGTTCTGTGATGTTAAGTAAAAACATCTATATTGCCACTGACCCAGGCAGCAGTATAGTTGCTTTAGTTAGATGAACAATTTCCTAAAAATTGGGAAGACTTACCATTCTTCAGAGTCAGACCTTGAGTGGGAAGAAAAGCACCTCTCTTTGTGGCAATCTGTTCTTTATCCAAACAACAGCAGCATCATATTATGAAGGTCTGGACCTTTAGGATGGGGACTGAGACTTCATACTTTCAGAGAAGACTTTTCTCTGGTCTGAGTTCTGTTTTAGAGATGAATGTGTCAGAGACTGCTATGCATTGCCAAAATTCATTTTCTGCTCTTTCTGGGGAAACAGCTAGACTTATTTCCAGTCTTTCTTTGGCTATGTGAAGGTATAGGATAAGAGTTTTGGCCAGTGAAAACTTGAGTAGAAGTGATCTGTGTCATTTCTTTGTCAAAGTGGTAAAGATGCAGATGTGTCTTCCCTATCTGCTGGCTGAATGGAGGCACTCCATGGACCTAGATATGGGTGGGACCATGAGAGAGAAAGATCCTGAATTCCTGAATGGAGACTGCTTGAGTAGAAACACCTGTGTTGCAGAGTAACATGCGAGTGTACAGGAGTTTTCAGTCATTGAGATTTTAGGATTTACTTGCAAACAACAGCTAGCATTACTGTCCTAATTAGCCTGTCGGCCAAAGGCTGAATGAAGAGGGAAGATTCTGGAGTAAATAGGACCAGTTGGACTGCTCTTGTAATTCCGCCTAATTCTACAGTTGATGCAAGCAAGAAAAAAAAGAATTTTGAATAAATATTTATTAGGCTACAACATAAATGACAAATTAAAAGGGACAAAGATAACCGCAATATTTTAAGCTGAGAAACTGGAGCAGTAGGTACCTCAAAGAGTGACATTGGAAGAAGAGCTGAAGTGGGGATAATGATTATGAAGTGGATGCAGTGAATGTTGTTTGGCATATGAACAATATGAAGAGTTGGAAATACAAAATGGGAGACTAGGTGAGAGGTTAGAGTGCAGCTTTAGATTTATGAGTCATTAACGTCTGCAAAGAAACTGAGAGGAATGGTAGATAAGAAGTATAATGGTAGCATAGATGAGGATCCTACTGTTAAAAGAGAAATAGGAATAGGTAAAGAAGGCAGAAAAATAACCACTAGAGACGTATAAATGAAAGACAAATGAAAGAGCAATATAATATAAAAGCAGAGAAGAGTTTGCTAAGTAACTTTGCTTTGACTTTTTAAGGCTCCTTCCTGTAGACATACCTTTGCATGACTGTGAAGGATTTATATACCTATATATTGCTACTTTGCAATTTTTTTTTTAAATTTTTTTTTTCAACGTTTTTTATTTATTTTTGGGACAGAGAGAGAGACAGAGCATGAATGGGGGAGGGGCAGAGAGAGAGGGAGACACAGAATCGGAAACAGGCTCCAGGCTCCGAGCCATCAGCCCAGAGCCTGACGCGGGGCTCGAACTCACGGACCGCGAGATCGTGACCTGGCTGAAGTCGGACGCTTAACCGACTGCGCCACCCAGGCGCCCCTACTACTTTGCAATTTTTAAGGGATGGTCACTGGACCGGCCTACTGTAAGCCTAGGGCAAAAGAAGCATGGAAAGGCATAGGGCACATTTTGGGTTAGGTATATATTTCAACATCTATCACATATTTGTTGAGCATCTTTGATATGCTAAGCATTAAACAAAATGGGTAAAATGGGAGATGGTCATACTACTAGCCATAACACAGAGTCATAGGTGCCCTGATGTGCTCTGGGGATGCAAGGCTGGGGTTGATGAATTTCTTTCCCCTGAGACGATATGTCAGAAGGTGATATCAAAGCAAAGTAAATTTCAAACAGAGAGTGCACAATGAGCAAAGGCAAATAAGCACATAGATGGGAAAGAACTGAGGAATGGTGAGAGGTCATGTTTGGCTACTGGGTGATGAGGCTGGAAAAGGGAGGGCCTTTTGGACTTGTTCTGTAGCACTGTAGCTCTACTGAGGATTTTAAAAAGAGGAGAGACAAAGATCTCTGCTCTGGAAACATGGTTCTGGTAGACTTGAGGAGGCAGAATTAGATAAATATGGGAGAAACAGGAAACATGGAGAACCATTAAAAGACTATTGCAATTGTCAGGTAAGAAATAATGAGAGCTCAGTAAGTAGAGTGGTAGGCATGGGAAGGAAGGAGGGAACATATATGAACATGTTTTAGAATTGGAAATGGTAGAGTTTTCTGACAGACTAGATGGAGAAATGAGTGGAAACCTTAAGAAAATTCAACACTGCTCCCTAAATTTGAGAAGCCATTAAAGGTGTAGGGCGTGAGAAATTGGTATTATATATTTTGATTATTATCCACTACATCTAATCTGGGGGAAAAATTGCCTTCAGCTTCAAGGAATATCCAGAATCCAACTGCTTCTCATCATTTCCTCCTCTATTACTCTAGAGCAAGCTACTCTTCTCTTTTGCCTGGATTATTACAATGTCTTCTAGTGTCCCTGAATCTACCCTTGGCTTTTGATAGTCTATTCTCGATGCAATAGGCAAAATTATCCTGCTAAAATATAAGGGCAAGCATCTCCTCTTCTCAATATCATTCACTAGCTTTCTACCTTCCTCAGAGTAAAACCAAAATGCTCATATAATCTACAAAGAATTGTCCAATCTGCCATCCTTTATGTTCCCCTCTCATTCACACATCCACAACCACACATCCATTATCTGCCATCTGGCTCCCTTAGCTACAGCTTCATTGGCTTCCTTGTGATTCCTATAATAGAACAGGTATATTTCTGCCTCAGGTCCTTTGCACTTGCTTTTGTCCCTGTTGGGAATGCTCTCTCTTGGAAACTTGTATGGTTCTGCGGTTTCACTTTTTTTCAGGTCTTTACTCAAATGTCATGTTTGCAGAGAGGCCTTCCCTTGTTATTCTACTTCAAATGTAAGCATGCCTTTCTTCCCCTTCTCTACTTAATTTTGATTCTTAGCACTTCATTGTTTAACATTCCTGATTTTTACTTAATTACACCTTGTTTAATAGGCTTCATGAAGGTGGGATTAAAAACAATTTTTTTCACTCTAGCAGGCAACAATGTTATTCATTAGAATTTCTCCAAAACACTTTCAACAATATTCAAGATACATTACATAAATAATAAAGTAACAACAAAATTATTATTGCTTTTAAATGTTGAAACTGGGATTGTAGAAAGAGTTTTGAGGACATGTATTATAAAAAGCATGGTCGGGAAATGTGTCTCTTAAATGAGGTAAGGAGTTGAGGCAGAGATCAGCCATGCCATCTCTGTGAATTCCAGATCTGCATTGGGAGGCTGGATGTACATGGTTGGTGAGAGGGCTGTAAGTCATTGAAGGACTCAAAGATCTCCTTATATTTATATGTCTTTGAGACAGTAAGAAGGAATTAATTCTTGCCTGTTCTCCACTCTAAGCCATGACACTGAAAATCATATGGCAACATACATCATCACTCTCCTAACATCTCCAAACAATTCACCAATGATGTAACTATAAGCTGTCAGCCTTGGAGAAATGTGTTTTAGACAACAATGGAAGTGTATGTGGAGAACATTATAATTACGTAACAACCGAACTAAAGAAATCTAATAGTGAAGAAGGTGAAGATAATAAACACTTGGCCGTGCAGATATCACGATCACAAAAGTGGTTCTCTCAGGGTGAGGCTCATCAATTGCACTTCAGGCTGTGCTGACCTCTGCAATTTCCCCAAATGTGGGAAACTTGAATGCATAATCTGTTAGTAGGAGACTGCGTTTGTGCTCCTTAAGTAAACAAAAACAAAAACAAAAACAAACAAAAAAACAGGTGAAGATAATAAAGTCAGTCTTATGAACTGCATGATTGATTCATCCATTTGTCAACACTGATTGAATCTGTCCTTTGTGCTAGGCACTGTTGGGCAGATAGGGATGCAAGATTAACAAAAAATAATGCTCATTGAAGATAAAGCTCACACTGTAATTAGCATCACAGGCAGGAAAATGAATAATTATTTCACTGTATAAAACACTATGACAGAGTTATACAAAAGATGCTATGGGAGGCAATAAGAAGAAAATGTCTGATCACAAAGTCTTTTGTTTGCAGAGATCCAGGATGCAACTTTGAGGAGAAAAGCAGTATACAAGGTTTTGTGCATATACTTATAGTAATAATAAATGTAAAAATAAATATAAGGAAGCATAAGGTTAAACTATTTTTTATTAGTCAAATTGATAGTTGAATTTAAAGATGATGCAGCATTTTTATAGATGATTGTGTGTTCAGCAGTTGAAAATCTGAATCTAAAGCTCAAGATAGATGTTGGGGCTAGAAAGCAGTATTTTGATGTAGATTTATAGGTGATAAAGTTATGGAAGTGAATACGATTACTCAGAGAACATAGAGGAAGATGATCCAATATCTATCTATCTATCTATCTATCTATCTATCTATCTATCGGATGGGTGGGGAAGAGAAGCCTGTGACAGAAATGGTGGGAAAATATCAAGGGAATTGGAGCCAATCCAGGAGACCCATTTTAAATATCAAGGAGGAAAAAAATTGGAGAAGGAAATTTTCAATCCTGTCAAATGCTTTGTAGCATCAAATGAAAAGACTGAAATGAAATATTACTAAAAGAAAATACTGCAGATAGCTTCTTTAATTGATGGGTAGATTCAAAGTTTTAAACTGGTTTTATTACTCTTTAGAATATTAGGCACCTTCATACCTACAAAAAGTAACTCAGGAACTAGAGAAAAAAAAATCATCAAATATAAAGTTTCCATTGTAGTCTTTCCATTGTATCAGCAAACACATTACCTGGTTTTTATTAGTTCAGTAAAAGCTATGACTTTTTCAAAAATTCAGGTTTGGATAAAGTCCACATGATTTTTGGATTTTCAAAATCTATTCAATAAGACCATAAGGAGGGTATAGCATGGATCCAATTTTATGGTATCTATATGTTTTCTCCAGGTCACTTGTTTTTTGCCCTCTTCTTTCCTAATATTTCCTATAGAGTTTCTCTGTGGTTTTCAAAATCCTGCTAGCATATTTTTGTCATACCCAACATTCATCTTATTGTGGGCTTAGATATTTTTGGAAGATCAAATCACTGAGCCTAATAAAACACAGATAATGGCATTTTAAACTATGTGGTACATCCATTTCTTAATGAGTTTAGGGGCCACACTGTCTGGTAAACGGCAGAGCGGGCACTAAGACAGATTTGGGCCACTGGTGGGCATCAATGTGATTACTGGCTGGAAGAAATGTGGATGAGTTGGTCTATGTCTAATCCTTTTGTGGCTTCCTGTGTGACACACTGTAATGAAAACATCACCGCAAATTACAAGAATTGTCAAAATGGGCTACCAGAAGATTTTTTTCACTCTAGAGTTTGCTGACCAAAAATGTACAGTGTGTTGTGTTATATCTGTATGCTGCTCTTACTTAGTAGATGTACACAAGAGCTGAGCAATTAAGGCGTGGTAAGAAATCTTTGAAGTCAATGGATTGGGGGTCTAGCAGATAAGTGTTTCATAAATGCAAATATAGAAATAGGTTGAAAGTCAAGTTTCACTCCTAGGGCCAAAACTCTTATTTGCTTTTGAATGCTAGGTATTCAGTTTATTAAAGACAGTTATACTGTTTCTATACTTACTATTTGTGATTTTGGGTGATTTAACAGTTAAAAACACAAACTTCCTTCTATAAAACTATTTAATCATTTAGGTCCTTCTAGGAAATTTATATATAAATACATTAATTGTTTGCTTGGGCCATGCAATGTAGGTTAAAGTTCTTAGGAAAATTAAAAGATCGTAACCAATTCACTATTGAAACCACACAACTAGAGTAATAAGTGTTTTTTAGTGATTTTCTCACTTACTCCTCCCAAGAGCTTTAGAGATCTGTAGTACTATCTTCCCATTTTACAGATTAAGTATCAGAGACAGGCACACACAGGCAGCAAAGTCAATGTCACGATTCAAACCCAGGGAGTCTGACTCCAGAGCTCATGACCTTGGCCACTCAACTAGTTTTTGCCTACCTATGCATACTTTGTGCTGCCGTGTACTTTATCTCATTTGAGTTTCTCAGCAATATGAGGCAGGTGTGGAAGGACAACTATTCCTACTTTGAAGAAGAAGTTCACAATTACATGACTTATGCAGTGTCTCATAAAAAAAAAGGTGTGACAGATGACTAAATTCCAACTTTCTTAATTCTATTGTAGCCACTTGATATCCGTTAATCAACTCACTTCTTTTAGAGAAACTAGAATTTTTCCTGTAAAAAAACAATGAAATGTTCTATGTGCACTTTAAAAGATGTCATTAGCATTTCTCTAAAAGATAATAAAATATGAAAGCAAATCACACTTTTCTTTGATGCATTAATTCAACAGGTAGTTGTAAGGCAGTTTTAAAGGGCCAGAAATAGGGTTTATAGGTAGTAGCTGAGGTCATCAGAGAAAATACATCAGGTATTGTGAAAGTACCATGTTATGGTCAGCAAGGAATGAAGCCCTCAAAAGATTTTGATGTATATAATTAAGAGTTTGAAATAGTTCAAGACTGTTGCCCTTTTTAAAATAGCTACTCTCCCCAAACCTAAAAGACCAAATGAATTAAGCACACACTTAATGAATGCTTCACATGTCCAGAACAGTAGGTAGA